>NC_138727.1:11008332-11410832 GCF_965113295.1 Leuciscus leuciscus | reverse complement strand
ATAAAAGTCTATCATCCTTTCATAATGCAAAGTATTCAGAGGCAACTAAACTGTGTGAGCACATTTATGAATTGTGTGTGAATTCATGCAGCTTTTAAGGTCGAATGTGAGATGTTTCACCTTATTTTAAGTGCACTTACATCAGGATCAAGCTCTTCAAGTTCATCCTCAAGTCTCCTGAGCTCCTCTTCACTGAGCTTCTGCAAGAGCTCATCCTCATCCACATCCCGGTACTTCTCCATCTCTTTACGGAACATGATGAATAAGATAAAAGAGAAGAAGAGGACAGAAGAAAAGAAAAGAGAGAGAGGCAGGAACAGTTGAGCCCCCCAACCACAGGACCTTGGTGAAGACAAGAGAGAAAGATCCATAATTAGGCCTATTCTAAATTAAAAGTGTTTGATTTTCTACAGTATTTAAGTGGATTATTCTAGACAAATTCAAATCATATGGGTTATGGAGAGCACAGGTGTACTTCATATTAACTGAGGACACGCTATGTTAACATTGGACAACCAGAAAAAGCACATATGTTGTCATATTGGACAGTATCTGCTCTGCTTCTTAAAACTTAAACGTTTGAATGTCTCTGTGCAAAATGTTTTACTTATGCTTGCTTTTTTTAAATGCATGCTAATTAAAAAAATTAATAAAATTATATATACATTATGATCTTAAACAACAGATAAATTGAGTATATTAAAATAATATATCTTATGAGGGGAGAAAAAAACCGAGTAAAACTGAAGACTGGCCTCTGGTCTTTGGACCATCTCCATTGTCCTTGGTAAATCCAATAGACAAGGACATTGACCAGCAAACTCCATCACGCTATAATGCAAATTTATTATTAACATACTGCCTCTAGTTTAAGTTTCCCAAATCAATAAACTAGTTATTATATACACACTTCCAGACAGCTCCTCAAACAAATTATTTTCCACTTCAGTAAATAAAACTACAACTACTGATCTCTGAATAAAGTTGTGTTGGTTCAGATACATAACTTTTGACATTTGAACCGCAAGCTTAATCATTAATCAAAAATAATCATCTCCGAGCTTCATCTGTCCTGTTAAATGCGTATTTGTATGTTTCATGGCTCTATGCAATGATGAAAACACAGCGTTAGTGCCGGAGAGTCTATCATTCTCACTTACTTCAGACAGCGCTTATCCCACACTATATATAGCGCATGTGACAGCTGAATACTTTGACCAGATATGGTTTCTTTTCGGAGCCGCTATTTCACACAAATGTGCTGCTGCCTCAAGCAATGATTTCTCAAATCCAAGGTTCATAGAAGAACAACGCCTGAAACGGCGGAGAAAGTCCAAATATTAAAAGTAGTCACTGCTCGAGCCTTCTTTCAAAAAGTCCAGTAGTCGGTGGCGATCAAAGAGTTTCCACAAACCCGGAGTAGCGCAGATATTCGCCCCGCCCACCGCGTAGACCTGCCAATCACTGACGCCATTCATCCAGCCCACCAATCAAGTTGCAGAGACAAATGAGTCACCAAAGTGTATCGGGTTGTTGTCGTTTAATGGTTCGAACCAAATATTAACTTAGAAATTAAACAAACATGAGAACCTAAATACAAATGTTCTTTTACAATTAGGCCATTTTCCTTTCAGAAGACACACAGAAAGACCACAGCAAACAAATCAAAGTGCAAAATCAAGGGTATAAACAATACAAAGCAGTAGTGTCTCACACAAAATCAACATAAATAAATCAAATTACTCCAAGACAAATGGCCCTATGGTAAAGACACAGTAAATGGAAGCTGTTCAGGTAAGAACGAGTTAATTTGGCAATGTTATAATATTATTTTTTATCACAACAGCAAAAACAGGTAAAGAAATCCCTTTCCCGGGGCACTCGGAACGATAACTGAAACTATTTGTGAACATGTAAATAAAATGAGCTGATACAAACACATGCTTTTGAATTCCAGATCCAGCTTTCTTCAGGCTCAAGTTTTCAGCATGGTTCTGGGAAAGGGTAGCTGTAAAGTCTCAAGCAGCACTGCTGATCTCATCTAAAAACTCCACCATAATGTTGTGGATCCAGATGTCATTGTTCTCTTGTGTGGTGTCCACCAGGTAGACAGAGATTTTGCGCTCCCAGGGCCACTCCCCCTCCTCAACTGACTCAATCTGGGCCACCAGCGGCTTTTTCTCAACGTGGTTCCGGAACACCATCGAAGCTTCCTCACACCAGACCCCTTGCTTGACACCTGAAAACAAGTATTTTGCATGTAAATCAGAAGCATTAACGCGTGCATTATTTCTGAGGTAACTTGCAATAGGGCTGGGTGATGCATCAAATACTTTTTCTATTTGTCTATTTCTATTTTCTATTTGGTTAATAGCATAAAACATCAATACTGACAACATCAGTATTGTGATGATTTTAACATTTTTATTTGGTTGTTAACTTTCCTAAAGAACATGCAACCAGCCTTTTGTCACGACTGGTTTAAGATAAATATACTTTATGAACTGATTCAATTTAAATCAGAGATGTTATTAATCACCGATTCCATACTTAATTTTGTGAAATCATTCAAGTTCCTGTTTGGAATTTCACATGCTTTCAAAAAAGTAGTTGTAAAACAAAAACAAACAAAAGTGCAGCTAAATATTACTATTCATTATACTGGTGCATTTACAAATATATCAAAATATTCTTCTCCTTTTGATCTTTTAGTAAAAAAGGCTTCTTTTTTTTTAACCAAACTTCCTTTAAAAAATATTGATCTACTATCCAACATTTCAGTGTTTGGCTGACATATATGGCTCCTCTGAAAAGATCCATAACGTTAAGCCATTTCATAGCAAATACAATGCGTTTATTAAATATTAGTAAAAGTCTGAAAAATAATAAAGATATCATTTTGTTTTGGCTCCAGCTTCTCTCTTACCAGCCAGCTGAGCAAAAATGCCCTGGAATGGCAGCTGCCTGAACTCATCAATGAGTGGTTGGAGCTGGGAATAGTTGATCAACTCGTACTTCCCATAATCCAGTTCATACACAGAGACTAAGCCATTGGTCAGGATGCCCTTTACCAAAACACGATGCCAACTATAGATAAAGAGAGGTGACAAGACGAAGGTAGTGCGAAAGAAAGAAAGAAAGAAAAAAACTTTTATTATTTAGTTGTGTTATTTAGGTGAGGAATTACAGTCAGAGGTGCCATTCAGATCTTACTTGTTGTCGATCTTGGCAGCGTAGACGTTATTTTTCTGGATGTTGATTTGGGTTACTTCCTGTTTGTTGTAGAACAGGATCATCTCTCCCATCAGCACTACTAGCTTGTACAGTTCCTGCCACGGCTGCAGCACAAAGTGCCCAGGGTGACATGCAACCGACACAAACACATCCATATTTTGCCCGACCAGTGGTAAATCCATCTGAGGGGGCAATGTGAGGGCCTTAGACTTTGTGGGAGATATAAAGGGGCTGTCCCCTGCCTCTGACAGGATGGGTTCGGAAACCCTGGCGATCTTGCTGAAGAAGGCATCACGTTGCCAGAATGGACATGAGGCTAGCTGGTGGTTAATGCTGCTCTGACGGTCATGAGCTCCATCTCCACCTCCACTGAAGAGGTAGACGTGCACAGTCCTGGTCTCATCAAGCTTGACTATCTAAACACACAACAAACATGCCAAAAAATGGACATTGCAATATTTAGTTTTTCTGTAACATGAAAATACAGGAACTTTCTCTTGATGACCTGAATAACTCTACTTGGAAAGAATTATATACACATCTATAAATAATAAATAAATACAAATGTTTTACTCTGAAGACATTTTTTAGTGCAAACTATCCTTTTTGGATCTGAGTGATTTGGGAAAACGTGGAAAAATTTGGGTGTTCAAATTTGATTAATCAAAGGCTACATTCCCACTGTTTTGACACGTTCACTATAACTATGAAATACTACTACTAATAATAATGATTAATATGTAATAAAATAAACCAAACATTACACATTAATCATAATTCTTATTATTACATAGTTACTGTAAATAAAAATAAATAAAAAGTTAAATAGTAATAGTATTTTAAAGTGCAGCTGTAAAATGAATATATTTACATTACAGTGTGTTCACTTCAAACCAGAGCTTTTATTTTTGGCAGAAATTTTGCAATGTGATAATCGCACTAATGCGATTTAAATATATTGTGCATCGCTAATCAACATTTAAAATAAATTTTTCAGTAAACAATAAATGAATGTGCAAGACCTTCATGCAACTGGGGACTTTGCTGTGGACTGTCTCTCTCAACCACAGAACGGCTTCAGGAGGCCAAACACCCCCATCTGCATTCAGATCCTCCAGGAGGCACTTTATAGCCTACAGGGGCAGAAATATACAACAAGTAATTTAATTCATAAAGCAGACTAATGCAATTACAGCACTCCCTACATGCTAAACGAGTCATTTTCTTATTCAAAAACAAGAAAAAACAAAAACTCACACTCACAGCTTGACTCATGACTTAAATGAGACAATGGCCTGCACAGTAAGTGTAGTAGTGATGAGCATGAATTGAAATGAGTGAGGGGAAAAAACTGAGATGTGTGTACCTGAGGTGGTATGGTGATGAGCTCTCTGAGGTAGATTGGTGGGATCTCCCTGAGCTCGCTAACCTCCAGAGAAGCAGGAAGTCCCAGATCCAAAAACTGGATGTCCAACACTTGACTGCCATGAAGGGTAACGATCTACAAGCAGATGAAACACATTCATATAACCAATTTAACTAATTTCATTTTCACTAGGGCTGCACAATACTGGGGGGAAAAACAGACAATGCGATATTTAGTTTTTCTGAAACATATTGCGATAGAAAAAGACAGGAATGTTTACTCAATGACTCGAATAGCTCTATTTGGAAAGAGTGATTTTGTAGGAGAGTACATCTGCATATAAAATATAAATGCTGAATATTTACATCTATTTCTTCATTTTCAAACATTAAACCTATGAGTCCATAAAGTTTCTCCTTTGCCGCCAACAGGTTCACAGACGCTTATTACAAATCTAGTGAAATGAGTGCCGCACGTGCAACTCAAATGCACGCTATTAGCAAACCAAACTCACAGAATATACAAAGATGAGGTTCGTGTGGAATAGCATTTACTGCCAATTTATATGTGCCAGTAGATTTGGGCATCATTTAATTATATCGATTCCGATTTTGTTTATCAATTCAGATTCTTTTAGATTTCAGTAAAGTGAAAAACAATTTAGTCAAACATTTATATCCAACATATTTATTATGTCTTTTGGCAAAACATTTTGTTGCAGATGATTTCCATTAACAAAAATCAGCAGCATACAAAAAAAATTATTAGCAGCCTAAAGAACACTAGCTTTTTCCTATGGTTTTAACAAAAATACCAAAGCAAAAACAACTGGACTAAATAATCAAAATGTTAAACATTCAAGACAAGTGAACAGTAATACTATAAAGAACAAAAACAAATTAACAATAGCACAAATAAATACAATTGAACAAAGTACAGGAACAAAAATTGTAATCAAATGCAAAATAACACTGCATATTGTTCCTTTTTATACAATACAGATAGATCAATTCTGATTACAGTTACAAAAGTTTTTCAGTCAAATTAAGTGATTTTTCCCTTTGTTCTATGATCATCGTCCAATATACTGTTGTTTGTTACTAGGGGTGGTTAATCTGTCTGATTTCCCGATTCGATTCGATTACGATTATTGAAGTCCCGATTCGATTACAGTCGATTTTCGATTATTAACGATTCTCGATTAGTGATTATTGATTTTCCATTTCACAACAGTAAACGAAAATACACTACAAAGTGATTGCAGTATTAAAAAAAGTCAGCTGCTGAATTACTTAACTCTTTTATTGAGTAACAACAACTCAAAGCACTTTCTGTGTCGTGTAGTTAACTTCAGAATTATTTGTATGTAGCTTATGTTCTGTAGAACACAGAAATGAATACATCACATTGTTTTGTGACTCATCAAGTTGAACTAAACAATAACAAATAAATGAAAGGCTTATTTCCTTTAGGAAGTAGATCAGAACCAACATACTGTAGAAATTGGACAATTTTCTTCTAGAAAGACAAGGTGTTCAGGTGGAAGAAGACTGCAGGTTGCAGTCGAAACATGTCAAGGTAAATAAAACGTTTTTTTCTCCACCTGAACACCTTGTCTTTCTAGAAGAAAATTGTCCAATTTAATCATTAAGAAGACAAAATGAACATTTTTGAACAACTTACTGTAGCTTCAATTAACATACAAAGCCACTCTTATACACAACTAAATAATAAAGAGTTATGACTTGAAATGTTTGCTGTATACTACAATCAAAAACAGCTTATACAAAAAAAGTGAATGAACATCTGCAGAGAGCACAGTCAAAATGTAACTTTTTGTGACTGAAATTGCACATATTGCAGTATACGTATAACAGATCGGTTTACACAGTGTACTGATGTGAAAACTAAACAATACAGAAAGCAGCTCTCATACAAAAATACTAAATAGGTAACAATGAAATTGCCAATTTTGCATATGTTAGCTTTTAACGAAGAAGGTGCCGTTCGAATTTGGCGCTCAGCCATCATGAGTCGCGCGACTCTGTTATGTGCGCGTCTCTGTTGTGCACGCCACAGACTGTCCGCGCACTGCACGTCCGCTTATAGTTCCGCCTTTTACGTTCCGTCAACATTACGTTATTAGAAAAAAAAAATGTATATATTTTTTTTTTGAAAATCGATTTTTTTACATTTGTGAATCGATTCAGAATCGTCCACGTCCGCATCGCGATGCATCGAAGAATCGATTTTTTCCCCCACCCCTATTTGTTACACATGTTTTTTCTTTCTCAACTGTTTACGTTCACATAAGACCGAACCGACTGCTTTTACAAGGAGATTTTGACAATTTTTGTATATGTGCGTTCAAGCATAAAGCCCAATTTATACTTCTGCGTCGAACTCATGCCGTAGCTACGTCGTAGGCTGTGTGTAGCGCGCGTGCACCCTTTGGCGTACCCTGACGTGCACCTCTCCAAAAATGTAACAACGCGTCAACTCTACGCGGACGCAAGCTCTGTGATTGGTCTGCTAGGACCCCTCCCTCGGGTTTCACATGCTCCCTCTGCAAGTGTAATTGCGCGTCAACGCGGACAACGACGCAGAAGTATAAATTAAAACCAACGCGTTGCCTACAGCGTAGAGGCTCCGGCGTAGGTCCGACGCAGAAGTATAAATCAGCCTTAAGCGTAACTCAAATCAGTATCGCACACTAAGAGAGGAGGTCCCGCTGTGTGTGCGCTTTGGATGTGTGCACAAAGAAAACAGAAAACGCATCTTCTTGCGCTTGAAAATGGTTTGAAATCACATTTAAAAAAGCTCACACAGGAATCAATACCTGACCTTTAAGTATCTAATTCCAGAATTGGAATCAGTTTTCAATTTCCAACCCTATGTGTGAGGAGATTTAACTCCAGAGTTAGAACATGTCATGAGTGATGAAGGGAAAAAGTGGAATGTCTTCTCACCTCTGCTCTTGCCCATTTGCCCTTGTATTTAGCTAGACACACTTTCCCGCAGAATGGTTTGGACACCAACAGCTCCCATGTTAACTTAGAAACACATAAGAGACATGTAATGCTCCCATGATCAATATACAGCTAACAGAAGCCTAAAATCAAAGACACTGAATTTAATTATTTTACCTGAGAGATGAAATGTGCCTCAATCTTGTCCATGATGTCTTTAAGTTTGGCCTGGCCTCGAGAAGGCAGCTGACAGTAAATACTGCCATCAGAGCACACATTTGTCACACACACGTTTGTGTACACGCTGTTCACCTGAAGAGACAAGAGGGAGAAAAACACATTATTATTATTCATTCATTTCGTTTTTTTGAGAAATGCAATTTAATAATTGTGTGATTTTATTTATAATTGACCTGTAGAGGATTCTCCATGGACTTATCCTGCAGGGCTTTCAAGCATACAGCGCTCACATTGACATCATCGTTATGAGAAGTGTCATAAAGCACAATAAGCGGTGTGTCCCCTCGCTCCAGAATCTCAGCCAATAGCGTACGACCAACAGCTAATGATTTCAGAGTTTTCAGAACTACCGCATTTGTACTGAATTGCTCCAGACCTAACAAGCAAGTGAATGTGAACACAAAAAGGAATTAAATAACATATTACTCTCTCACACATATACACAAAGGCCTCTGATAAATGTTACCTGCAAGTTGACATATCGTTCCCTGAAAAGGAAGAGTCAGGAATTGATCCCTCAGCTGGAATATCTTCTTCCTGCTGACCACCTCAAAGAACCCATGATCCACACAATACACCTACGAAAAGGAAAGATGAAGTTAGAGATGCACAGGTCGACTGCTAAAATAACTAGAAGCAGATGATACAGGAAGCCTCACACATTCAAGTTACAAATAGCCATATCTGGCTCTTAAGTTGTCAATGAAGTGGATGCAGAAGTGTCTGGTACCTTCACGTTGTCCTCAGTGACCTGGTGAACCTGAGCTCTTAGTATAGCATCTTCCTCCATAGCAACTGCCACCAATTGTCCAACTTTTGGGGAGAGAAGACGAAGTCCAGCACCAACTGTATTATAGAATTGAAGCATAGCCTCCTCCATCACCTCCAGAGCTTTAGAGTAGCCTTCACCGACAAACCTGAAAAATAAGACAGCATCAAGAATCCACAATCTAAAAAATAAAATAAAAGAACTAGAAATTAATCTTGTATCTAATAATAAAACAGTGGATTTTTGAGCGTTACCGGAGAACAACGTTGTTGGTGCTGCTGACCTCCATCACCAAAACAGACAGATACTCTGCCGCTGGGATAACCAGAGGAGGCACATGTGGATTGCTTTCACAGTGCATAAACAGCGGTGGCGGGCGAGGACGGGGCTGTGTCTGCACCTGGCATGGTAGTGCGTACAGTATTACTCTCTTTCGATTGTCCGGCATGGGGTACTCAACCATACACGTATCTGCCAACAAAGACAGATCCTCCAACACGTACTGTGGAAACTCGCAACTGAGAGACAAGCAGAAAATATATATTTTTTAAAGGCGCGGTACCTGGAAAAAAATATTTCACTGTGTTACTCTCTCATACATCTCATTAAAGCAAATAATACAGGCCAATACTGTGAAATGTGTTTCCACAAAAATATTAAGCAGAACAAATGTTTTCAAAATTGCTAATAAGAAATATCTCTTGAGTAGAAAATCTGTATATTAGAATGATTTTTGAAGGATCATGTGACACTGGAGTAATGATGCTGAAAATTCAGCTTTGCAATCACAGAAATAAATACTTTAAAATAGAAAACATTAAGTTATTATAAATTAATATTTCACTGTATTGCTGTTTTCAATTTATTTTTGCTCAATTAAAGCAGACTTCTTAAAAAAAAAAGAATTTTTTTTTTATAAACGTACCGACCCCAAAGTTTTGAATGGTAGTGTGTATACTACATTTTGCTACACTAGTACTTTTAATGTGTTATTTGGCCAAGATTGAATATTCATTGATATTTCTTCATGTTTTATGCATTAGCATACTTCTGTTCGAAATGTCCATTGCATACTGGATAAAGTATGCACTCTACAAATATACAGTAATCAGCATAGCATCCTACCCAAAGGCCTCTGGGAAAAGTTGTGGAAGTGCATGAGCCCACAGGCCATGGCTGTATTTATTGAGCAGCTGCCGCAGCTTCTGCTTGATCTCTGGAGTCAGAGGCTTTTGAGAGGGTGGAGTGGAGGGAGGGGTGATGAGCGAGTTGAAGTGAGATTTGGGTGTTTCAGGGAGAGTTAAATCCAGCATGGTGGAGTTGGGCGATGTTGGACTCAAGGGTGCTTGGGATTTCTGGGTTGAAGGAGGAATGTTAATGGCAAGAGTTCTGAGGTTGCGGGTAGTTTGCTGGGCAGGTGTTGGCTGTTTCCTAAACGCAGTGTTAGGAGACTGTTTGCGTGGAGCTACAGAAGGCACAGTGCTTGGTTTAGGGGCAGGATCCATGACAGGGTACACCAGGCGGTCCACTATGTTATTGCTGCCTGGCTTTTCAACCTAAAGGACAGCAGAGAGAAAGAAAACAAAAATGATCATTTATCATATAACGATCACCGACTTTATTACATTAAAGGTTCAGTAAGTGATTTCTGAAAACACTGTTGATATTTGAAATCAACCCAAACACACCCTCCCTTCATTGCTCCGCCCCCAAAATGCATAACACAAAATGCAAGATTGGATCTCTTAATCACAGCTGAAGCAAAGCAAAATAATGCTTCGCAAAAATAGGTTAGTCAAGCTTGAATCACTCCCAACCACTAGAATACGAAAATAACTCACTTATTTTCTAGTGCAGTTGTCTAAAGATTCTTAATTCAAGATACATTTACTTAAGATGCAAAATGACAAAATATAAAGTACTGAATTCCTTGAAATCGCTCAAAATTAAGCAAATTTTTTATTCAAACAAGTACAAATCGACTGAATTCAAAAGGAAGTTTTCATAAAACTCATTGACAGATATTTGTTCTTGTTTTAATCAAACTCAATTTTGTTAGATTTTTCAAGACTATATTTTACATTTGAAGATGGCCGTAAACATCGATTTACGGCGAAAGAGTAACCCCTGACTTGACGCATGACATATTGACAAACTTATTGAAGTCATGTAGTTAGATGGGAGAGTACAGGGTGATTTTAGTAGTCAGCATGTATTTCAGTTCTCTCACAGTGCAGATGTGCTTCCACGTCTCCACTTCTTTGTGCATGTGGAGCTCTTCCTGGAACATATTCTTGTACAGCTGAGGGATTTTGGACAGCCAGACTCCACTGCAGTACTTCTGCAAAATCTGTTTGATTCGACCCTGAACCACCTCAACATTAGCACGGTTTACGGACTTTTGCTGAGCTGAAGAATGCAACACAGAAACAAACGTCTCACTTAAATTAACTGAGTATATCAAAAACAGAGATTATAAAACTAAATGAATTAGCATTATCCTGAAGACAATACAGTGCTGCAGTGATGAGATATTTTTGTAGGCCATCCCAGAAGTTACCTTCACCCTGGTTTCTTTCTTAGACAAAAAGCCAACAGGATTTTCCCATTTGGCTTTTGGATTATTACAGAAAATAGGCTCTATGACAGACAAAAGTTATTGATGCTTATAGGTTTTGTTAATCAAGTTAATCTTCAGACATGAACTCAACTTATGAATACAATCGGCAGTTGTACAGCACCGATACAGGACTTCAACGTCACCACCACTAAGCTGGTGAAAATCTTAAAATCTGATAGTTTGATGACATTTAATGTCCCAAGAGTCTCTGTGGTCCCATTTAGTCACTTGTGGGGTATTACTGATGTATTATATGTTGTAGAAAAAAAATCTGAAAATGAACTGACTTAGCTTGTCAACCGTAAACATTATTTCAGGCATTTAACCAAAACCCCATTCAAAAAAAAATGTATTGACTAACAATGGAACGAAAAAGCAAAAATGCTAACTTTTTCCGGGTTTTATGATTCATTCCTGCCGCACTACTCAGTCCATCATTGCTTGGAAGGCAGGAAAATAAAGCCTAGTTTTTAAGCATTAGGTTTAGTGATAAGTTTAGGTTTCAGTTAGAGCCGCACGATTAATTGTTAAAAGTTCGCAATTTCATTCCTAAATGACAACGATTTGGCTATATCTATTAAACCTTTGATAAAATCACACCGAAACATTCAAATTTGTGTTGCCGCTGCGCCAGAAAAAGCAGTTTGGCTGTCTAGAAATGAAACCGCTCCAACAAAGAGTCTTTTTAATTACACAGTATCACTATTTCCATGTTATAAATTTTCAAAGATCACAGAAGTACAGATAAAAGTTTATAGTTCGGATATTAACACTGATGTCTACAGAAGCAATCAAAATAGAGCAAATCATCTTTTGAAAGTAATTACGATTGTATCGATTACATCGTTACACCACTAGGTGGCAACAAGTGACTTAAATTTATTTGTGATTGAATCATTCAAGAGATTAGTCCAGAATAGCTGTATTAGTTCAGAAAAAATGAGTGAAGTTTTTATGAGTGAGCCGTTTGAATCATTCATTCAAACTGATTTTTTAAAATAATTCATTCAAATTAATTAAGAAAATGTAAATAGCAGCAATTAACATTTTGTCAGAACCTCTAGTAAATTACATGTTATTTGGTTTAGTTTTGTATTCAGAATCATGGGAGAATCTGTTTAAAAAAAAAAAAAAAAAAAAATTCTGATTCTATATTTATCCAGAATTATGCAATTTATTAATAGGGCAAAACGTGAGGTTTACCTGGTGTCCCACTGGTCTTATGAGGTGAAGTCTTTATTTCTGTATTGATCTTGCTGGGTACAAATGTATTTCCCCCCAACCTAAAATCACATACGTTTTTTGATGAATATTTTGAGAATGTATTATTGCTCACAAGTGTTTTGACTCGCATCACTCACCCTGGTGATTTCCTGTTTGGTTGACGGGAAGGAACCCGGGAGGAGGGGAGGTCACTACTGTAAAGCTGCCGCTGGTTAGGGTAGAAACTAGATTTGGATGCGGTGCCTCGAGCGGGATGAGTCATGTGGCCAGGTTGCCGCAGAGACAAGCGAGGTTTGGCTGCAAAGACCGAAACAGTTCAACCACATCAATAAACAAGAACATACCTTGAAGGGCTAAATGACGGACAGCAGGATGCCAAACAGTTTGTGGCATTAGTGTGCAACGGTGACCAACTGGCATAGGTATAGTCACCACACACATACAGACAAGGTAGGTGGGCAAAGACACATCATTAAACCCTTTAAATAAGCTCTCTCTTGGGACGTGGGCACACAAACTAGATTTTCAATGTCATTAATCCCATTTACTTGATTTATGTGGTTAACGTTCTCTTTTAAGGTGACGTGTATTAAAACACTTTTCCTATTTTACAACTAAAGAAAACCATTTGACATTGTAACACACACAGAAAATAATAAAATCCATTTAAGATTTTGCACCTCACACAATTTAAGCTTAAGTTTATTTTAAGATATACGCCGTTCAATTATGAATATCAAAATAATACAAACGTTATATTTACATTTATTCATTTAGCAGATGCTTTTCTCCAAAGCAACTTAGAAACGAGGACTTCAACAAGTTATTCATCTTAAGGAGACAATAACACGAGAAGTGCTTGCAATACAAAGTTCAACTCAAACATCGCCTAGAATAGTACAAGCTAGAGAAAGTAGTGATTAGGGAATCATTATGAAATGCAAAACTTATGAAATTAACCACAAAAATTGCATCACATTAGCCAAACAGCATCTCTCACTGGGGCCTTTCGTTTGCATGTGTGTTACCGTTATATGAAAACAAAGAGGAAGACTTTGCTCTCATTTGGAAGTTCAGTAATTTAGAGCAGCCAGACTTCTTCACATTCTTCTGCCGGGCGACCAGCTGTGCGATGTGTGCCGTCTCCTCACACACACCAGCAAAACACATGACCTACAAACATACACAAAGTCTGTCACATAAAATGGTTCTGGCATGATGATACATAGACTAATCAATAACTGAACATTTTCTTTATCGTAAGTGTTAAGATCAAGTGAACGCATCACCTCTCCAGTACTGGAGCGCTCAAGCCGCACCACACCGGGAATGCTGCGCAGAAAGCTCTCGAGATTGGAATGGCCAAACTGCCGGAAAGGAATCATCTCTCCTGTCAGAGCCCGGTAATCTCCCGGAAGACGGACCATGGCCACACCGTGCTTACTGCTCTGAAGAACAGCTCGCAGCATCTTCTTCACCAACTCCACATCACTCATCCTGCACTCAAACACAAAGACAAAAAATTGAAGACACTATGACTGCAGACAGCATTTTTGTAACCTAATGAGTTGCGTATCTAGATAGAATGTTGGGCATCACAGGCGCATTCAGAGTCATAGGAATGATGCTAGTTATCCAAAAATACTGTCTAGGTAGCCACCTTTCTGTGAGACTAGTGTGCTTTTAAGGTTTATAGTTAGTTATGTCTGTGGTTATTAAGGAATGCTTTGAGTCTACATAACAATAGAGCGACCCATCAAAATCAAGCTGTATAACAGAAAAATGGAAAAATGGTACACTGAAAAGTTCAGGTCAAATTAATGAACCCAAAGAAACCCTGTTTGAAATAAAAAAATAAAAAAACTATTTTACTTGCAAATTATTGCATAAAACGATTAAGCGTTGTGCACGCATTCATTTTATTTTATTGTTGTTTAAAACCGTAACGTTATAGCCTAACGTTACATGTGGGGTTTTTCCCACTTCGTTTTCCAAAAATGTATGAACACAAAAATACATATATCACACTACATAAACGTATCATGTTTAACATTTTTTAAAGATTTCTCATATTATTATATTGTGAACTTAAACTCTTATAAACTTATTTGTCATCGATCCCTTAGACTGAAATCATTTTCACGCCAATTTTTTTTAACATTTTTAAAGGCTGATTAATTTTGATAGTAGGTAACGTTATCAGCCGAGATAACCTTACACTTACTTAAAACATTAGCATTAAATAATTCAAATAATTATTATCAGAAAGACAGGCGGGAACTTGGAAGCTAACTTTCATCAGACCGTAATTAACCAGCTAACGTTAAGCATGCGATGCAACTGATTGCACATTATTATTCCGTTTCTTTAAACTTGTAAAAAATAAATAAAAAAATAACTTATTGCCAAATCATAAAAATATCACCAAAACTTTATTAAGGGACGAACTGTTAATTAAACTCACCTGATTGCTTTTTCTCTTCACACTAAATTAGCCGTTGAATATCGCGAGCACACACGACACGTGTATTTGGTATCACTCCGGATACGTCATATACGTCATCTGAAAACGTCAAATTTTAGAAAGCCCCCGTCCCCCCCCCCAAAAAAATTAAAAATAATTCAGCTGAATCCAAGTACATTATTTACTAATTCTATGATATGTACTCAACAAATAAATAAATAAATAAACCCCAACGTCCCTGACAAGACTAGTTTGAAGGGCCGCCCAGACGTCCTTTTAGGCCCATGCTAAAGAGTAGAATATTTTTTCTGCAGCATTTAATATAGCATTTCGTTAGCCTCATAGCATAATTGCCTGAGCCATATTTGGCCAAAAAATGACTTGGGCAATTATGCTATGATGAGGCTAACGATTTAAACACTCATTAAAATGGGTAATCTTGCTCTGTAAAGGTGCTGAAGGCAAAAAGCGATAAATAAAACTCATGCTGTGAGAATTCAGGGTGATGACGAACTAAATTTAAAAACTATTCTAAGGAATCAGTGGAGAAAAAGCTTAAACTTCAGAAAAAAATATTCAAATAAGTGAATTCTTATTATAGTAAAATAATATTCATGGGCTTAGACTTTCAAAACTTACCAAAAAGTACTAAGGTAGTATTTTATTGAAGTTATGTTGTTGTTTTTTTTTGTTTTTTTTTACATACACCATTAAGTTAATTCATCAAAACAAATATTTCATATTTTTATTACAAAATACTATTTGACCAATACCATTGAACAAATCAAACATTAAAATTTGTTACAGAAGCTCATGAAAAGCATTAACCCTGGACATACAACCGAATCCAGCATGTTATCAGTCCAGTTTGCTGATAAAATTGAGTTCGTTTAATGGCTTTGATGAGTGAAATTACAAATGAATGGGAACGTTCTCATTCTAGAGAACATTTTATTGGTAAAAAAAATTTGACGTGCAGATGAGTCTTCAATCATTTTGGTTCTTTGTATCAAAAAGGAAGAAAGAAGTCTCTTTAGTCAGTAGTGCAACAGCATATACAGTGGATGACCTCAAAGTTTCAGACACAATCTTCAGTTTTGAAACATGCTGTCTGTCTTCACACAGATAGACACCCTGACACTGTTCTGCTTTCCAGGAACCAGTTTCAAGAGCTAAAGTTCTTTCAGATGTCTAACTGTGTTGGTTCTGTTTCGGGAGTTTTGTTGTTGACCAGTTCATTTGCTTGTTGAGCCTGTGAGGTGATGGTTCGGGCCAAGAGGAGTGGGTCTTGGTTGTCGTTCTGTGTCAGTGTTTTTCTCTTTCTCATCAGGATGAGTGCAGGGTTCCTCAGCAGTGTGTAAAGCAGCAGCCAGCGCACACGTACTCTGCCCCCTACAGAACATCCTGTTAAACAGCAGACAGGTAAAGTTATTTTATTGGATTTAAATGTGTGCTTTGGTTCAGATATCTGTTATTATTACCTGTGTTATTGCTAAAAGTTGCATAAGAGGGCACTGCAGGTCCCCGTTTCTCCACTATTCTCCCAAGCAGTAGATGGCAGAAAGACACCATAACTGGGTTGCTGTGGTAATGATCAGCAAATATCATCCCAATCCATGTGCTATATCCTGTCGCAAAAAAGTAAATTATAACCATTGTGCAGAATTAATCGTACATTTTAGAGCCTGTAAAGGGAAATATTCCATCACCAAATTATAATTAATTGTATTTTTTTTTTACATTTAATAATGAAATAATTATCATGTTCCTATTATCAACTTTAAAGGGTTAGTTCACCCAAAAATGAAAATTCTGTCATTAAATACTCATCCTAATGTCGCTCCAAACCCGTAAGACTTTCATTCATCTTCGGAACACAAATGAAGATCTTTGATGAAATCTGAGATATTTCTGTCCCTCCATTGACAGCTACGCAACTATCACTTTGACGCTTCAAAAAGTTAATAAAGTGATCGTAAAACTAATCCAAAGACTTGATCGCTTTTATATGATGAACAGATTTAATTTAGGTTTTTATTCACATTTAAACATTGATCAGCAAACATAAACTAAAGCTCAACTGAACATGCTTGACATGCGAGAACAAACCTCATTGGTTCTTTCTGAAGCTCAAACATGCTGCGTAACACGAGAATGAACCTCATTGGTTCTTGCAGAAGTTAAAATGTGCTGCGTAACATGAGAATGAACCTCATTGGTTCTCGCACGTCAAGCGAACATGCTTGAGCTTTCGTTTACCAAAACTGATGTGTGAGTTGAAGAATGTTTATATGTGAATAAAAGCCTAAATTAAATCTGTTCATCATATAAAGCGATTGAGTCTCTTCAGAAATGTTTTGACTAAACCGCTTAATTCACATAGATTTGTTTTACGATCTCTTTATAAACTTTTGGAAGTATCAAAGTGGTAGTTGCGTAGTTGTCAATGGAGGGACAGAAATCTCTCAGATTTCATCAAAAATATCTTCATTTGTGTTCCGAAGATGAACGAAAATCTTACGGGTTTGGAACGACATGAGGGTCGACATGAGTAATTAATGACAGAATTTTCATTTTTGGGTGAACTATCCCTTTAAGACTAAAATGATATTTGGAAATTTACATTATCACAGCACAGCCCTGCATATGCCATATTACCTGGATCCATGGACTCATAGCCGCGCTGCATGATGGTCCGATCAATGCGCGACACCAGCCATGTACCCACAATGCAGCTGCTTAAAAGGCGCAAAATACAGTTGCTCAACCCCATAATCACATTATAGAAGAAGAAAAAGTAGTTAAAGCAGTGGAACGCTTTTCTGTGGAAGAACAAAAGAGAGATGAGTTATTTCAGAAATATCTTTTAAAAAAAGATTTTATGTTTCATATTTATAATTTTATATTTCACTCAGGGCACTTTAGAAACCACATTGAATCATGACTGTTTAAGGTCATATACCTGTATTTATTGCCTATTCTATTTGTTTTTAATTTTATGAAAATTGCTTTTTAATAGTCCTACCTGTTGTTGATTGCAAGAGGCTTTTCTTTGTCTTCAGGTGAGAGTTTGTCCTGCAGGAAAAACACTTGGACCAGAATAATCTGCCCTACCACCAAGGCTATAACTATGAAAATTGTGAGCCTGAAATTACATAAAAACACAATTTAATGCTACTTAAACAGAATCTTTAATAGATAATTATTAGATTATCATAAAAATGTTAGGGTGTTGGCTATAAAAACACACTACTGTTCAAAAGTTTGCGGTCAGTAAGACTTTTCTTAACACTTTCCGTAAAGATGCACTAAATTGATAAAAACTGACAGTAAAGTAAATTTATAATGATTCTTTTCTAACTATTTCAAATAAATACTGTTTGAATTTTCAATTCCACAAACATAAGAAGCAGCACAACTGTTTTCAACATTTATGATAATGAGAAATGTTTCTTGAGCACCAAATTAGCATATTAGATTGAAGGATCTGAAGGAGCATGACACTGAAGACTGAAGTAATGATGCAGAACATACAACTTTGCCATCACAGGCCATTTAAATATATTAAAATAGAAAAGTTATTTTACTAAAAAAAACTTACTGACCCTATTCTTTTGAAAAGTAGTTTATAATGTTGTCATGCAAATAAAAAAAAATGGCCTAATGATTATGCTTATGAAAATAATGTGGACTTGAAATGTCAGAACTCACAGAATGACGCCAACACTAGAAAGCCAGCTGAGAAATTGCCCCTTCTGGATTGGTAGAACAACTCCATACACAAACATTAAGGCAAAAAGAAACTGCACAAAGTGAACTATCAGAAACCCTGCAGAAACAAAAATAATTTTAAGCAATGCAGCAAACCATGTCTGTAAATGATTCCATATATTTGAGTCACACTGACTAAAAATAGGAAAATAGCAATGTATGCCAAGGGACAGATGCCCGTGAAGCTAATGACCTCTCTGAACAGAAGGTAAAATTTATAAGCTGATCTCACCACATTTTCTGAGGACAGAATATGAGGTCACAAGAAGATCAATACATTGAACACAGTTCAAATTGTAAAGAGTTTTACATACCCCACAGAGTGAAGGCAATCTGCCAGCCTGAATATCTTGTTATAGCAGCCTGAGAGAGAAAAGCATTCGGTATTATGATGAGCCACCTAAACGCCACTGAGTTTGTCTTTTTAATGACGTTGTTAACCTCAATCTTAGAGGAGACCCTATGAATCCCTTCACAAATCTTTACTTACCACGCTGACTGCAGGACTGGGTTTATGGAACTTCTCAGGAAGAAACGTTTTTTGCCCCCTCCACAACCTCTTTATATGTTTCCTGCAGTCATAAATGCAGCTCATTGTTTGGTAAAGTTTTTTTTTAATTAATGAAATTGCTATAGTGTTAAATTTTATTTATAAAACCTGCTTAAGCAACCATACCTGTAACATACTAGCACATGAAACGTGTAAGTAACAGATGTCAGAGTGGAAAAAATGGTTGTCGCCAGCCACGACCCTAATACAAAAATATTGAATATTAATTCACTTTTCAGCATAAATCTATCTATCTATCTATCTATCTATCTATCTATCTATCTGTCTGTCTGTCTGTCTGTCTGTCTGTCAGTCTATCTATCTACTGTATCTATCTGTCTGTCTATATCACTACTGTTCAAAAGTTTGTAGTCGGTAAGAGTTTTTAAAAGATGTCTCATGCTCACCAAGGCTGCATTTGTTTAATAAATAATACAGTAAATACAGTAAAATCAGTAATATTGTAGAACATTATTACAATTTAAAAGAATTTTTTTTCTATTTTACTCTTGTAATGCCAAAGCTGAATTTTCAGAAGACATTATACACCAGTCTTTAGTGTCACATGATCCTTATAATATGCTGGTTTGGTGCTCAAGAAACATTTCTTCTTATTATCAATGTTGAAAACAGTTGTGCTGCTTAATATTTTTGTGGAAATTGTGATCTTTTTTTCTTCAATAAATAGAAAGTTCAAACGAACAGCATTTATTTGAAAAATAAATCTTTTGAAACAAGTCTTTACTGTCGCTTTTGATCATTTTACTGTAATGCATCTTTTCTGAATAAAAGCATGACATTCTTTTTTTTTTTTTTTATCTCCAAATGTTTGAATAGTATTGTCATATGTACAGAGACTGTAAATATAAACAAAAAGACAAGAGAAAAATAAAAAATCTTACTTCGTGCAACAATGCTGAACTCATTCATTCTGGGAATGAGGGATGTGAAAATGTTGTCTGTTTGATTACAGGATGATGCTATCTCTGCAAGTGACTCCTTCAAAGCATCTAGTTTGTCAAAGGTGTAGTCACTCAAGCTGTAGTCTGCTAGGGTCATCTGCATATAGGCAAACACATTTGCATTGTCTGAAGTTACTAATCAAAAAACAAAAAAACAACAATGCATGTCCACAAGTGAGTGCCAACTGACCATGTACAAACCAATCAAAGAGATAATGCTTGTGCCAATCATTCTGTTAGGGAATTTAAAGTGAGGATCCCAGTCATACACTTTTCTTCTGAACCAACTCTTTTCTTCCGGCCTGAGGGACAATAGAAGAATGAGTATCGGCTGATTGGTTTGAATACAGTACAGTGATAAATGCTTGTTCATGTTGGATGATTGCTTACTGTTCAGAGGGGCGTTTCAGTAGAGTCTGTACATATCTGAACTGATGGAATTGTAGATCCTCCTCATTCTATTTATCAGAGAAACATTTATTTATTAACTATTTTTAATTGATAAATATACTATTGTTTAATCTTAATTCATTATAGGCCACATACTAATGTTCATTTATACAATTTAACTCTTTCCCCGCCAGCGTCTTTTTTTAAAAGTTGCCAGCCACCGCCAGCATTTTTGATAATTTTCACAAGTAGTTGTATGAATATCTGAACATGCAATATATGAAAAGAAAGAGCAGACCCTCGGCTTTTAAAACAAAACAAAAAAAGTTTAGTTCTAGCTTCAGCTTCATGCATTTTATTTTTTTTATCAAAACTTGAATGTGGGTAAGTTTAATTTAAAAAAGCAACATTTTGAGCAAAAAGCTTGAGAAAAATGCGTTTTTGTATGTTTGGATGACTAGCTACATCCAGATCGGATTCAGAACGGTGATCAAAACATAAATGGAGTAGATTGAGTCCATCAACACCCCTAATGCTTGCAGTCCTAAAGCTTGTCCTGGGTCGACATTTCATTCAGTAACATCAGGCAGATTTATATGCTGTTTAATGTTGGTGATTAAGTTATTTTATAGACCTATATGCATATAATAACATGTTATATCGATATGTGATGTGTTTTGATCAGGAGATTCATTCAGTATTCCTTCAGAAAATGTGTAATAGCCCCCCCTTACCATATAACAGTGAAAACACAGAAAGCCGGAAATTTCCGTCAATGGTAGGGAAAGAGTTAAAATGTTAAAAATGTAGTGCATATGTAGAAATTAACACTCTTAAAAAAATTTCCAAAAGGTGTCATAGAAAAAACATTTTTTGTTCCTTAAAGAAGGTTTCAGTGAAACATCTTACATAAAATAACCTCTTTTTTTTTCTTAGTGTGAAGAACATTTTAATAACCTAAATAACCTTTTTTTTCCACTATAAAGAACCATTTGTGCAAAGGAAAGGTTCCATGAATGTTAAAGGTTCTTCATGAAACCATATGCTAATAAAGAACCTTTATTATTAAAAAATGCTGTAAAAGTAGGCTACTTTATTATCTAATTCAAACGAATTTAACCTTATTGTAAATTATTAACATAAAATGAATTCCAACAAGACTGTCTCATGATCTGACCTCATCAGCTTGTAGCTGCAGTTGGATTCTTACTGCCTTCACAATGATATACACAAACCGTCCCAGGAGGAAAAGCAGGCACAGGAAGAACGGCCACAGAATGATCAATTTCTCGTGAGAACCTAAAATCTGCAACCAGCAAAATGTGTTTTAATGATCCACTATCCCTACAACTACAATGCTATATCAATTGTCTTCATTCAAAGACACCATTGCATGCTTTGTATACTGAGGGATACTAATCTTAACATGCAAACATAAACGTAATAATATATGGTTAATAATTAATAAATGAAAGTTAATCATTAATAATATTCACCAACCCTTCCAGAGGGACAGCTTATCGTGGCATACAGTCTCACAATGAGCCTGAAACCAACAAAAAATAGTCAACAGTCAGTTCAACAACACAATAAAAAATCCTACAGCTACAAGTACAAACAGAGGAGTAGTGAGCTAGGCCAAGATTTCAGACTAAAGGTTTTATCTACAGTGTGTGTGTGAGTAGTTTGTTTATGTACCACATGAGTGTGTATAGAAGACCTAAAGCCCCTCCTAGTACTCGGTGTGGCGTTGACAGACAAGCAAAGAATGGCAGGTACGCCACGCCAACTTCTATCGCTCCTACCAGGTACAAAATAGCTGCAAGAAATGCACATATAGATCAACTGTAACTTTCCTTTAAGTAACATTACGTCATTTTGTTACATTATAAATGTGTTTACTGTCACTTTTGATCAATTTAATGCATCCATTTCTTTCAAACCTTTGAACGGTAGTGTATAACAAATATAAAATATTTGCATTGTTATAATTAAACTACCTTTAGCCCAGTTAGGCACATTAAATGGTGTGTAGGACTCAGAGAAAAGCTGAATCACACTGGGAGCAATAGCACCAAATGCAAAACCATAAGACCATCGGTTGCTTAGATTGCCAATGAAATCCAATGGACTGCAAAGGAAAATACACACACAAACAAAAAGCCTTTAGACAACTAAAAACACAGATGAATATTAAATGCAGAACTTCAGATTTAGTTTCGAGGTCACTCACACCACAATGCCAAATCGACCCCTGAGATACGGAAAGCGATCCTCAAAGGGCTGAGCCTTCGCTCTGCGCTGTACAAATGAAAGCAGAAACACAATGCAGACCTGAAACACAAAGACAATAAACCCCATAAATACACTCTGAGAGAAGTCTAATGATGCAATATTCTAATAAAGTAGGGAACTTGCAGTGGCATCAAACAGTATTTAGGCAGCAGTTCACACAAACTGATTAAGTAACTGCAAAAATGATATTCATGTAATCGTGACAATTTTTATCTAAGAGTGTAGCAGCATCAGTGTAGCAAAAGTGTTGGATGTTAAATCCTGAGGGAAGAGAGTTCTGTCTGGACAAATGCAGGCGTTACTCACAGCAGGAACAAGAGAACAATGCAGGAACAAATCCAAGGAAATTCCATTCTGGCATTCCTCCCTGAGAGAAAGAATAGAGAGAGAGTACAAATGAGAAAGAATGAGCAAGGGTTTAGAGCACAGCATGAATGTATGAATGAATAAAATGGAAGCTGAATGAAAACAGCTCAGATGATTCAATTCTGTAACACTTTGATCAAAACATAAACTAACCCACTTACTTTAATAAAAGTGGGCATTATTTTCAGGGTAATTATCAATATTGTTGTTATTATATAAGATGTTGTGTCCTAAAAAAAAGTATCTGAACAATGAACATCGACAGAAGATTTATCACACCAGTGACCTAAAAACACTTCCCCTTATCAACAGAAAAATGATTTTTGCTCCATCACTTTGCAAGATTTGACCTAATTCTATGACCTTTGTTTGCAATACACTTTGCCTTTGTTTAAAATACACAATTTTTCTATTTTATTTTAAAATAATTGTAATGATTAATTACATTTTACAACAATTTTAACCATTAGCTTGTCTCACAGAACAAAACATGCGTTTAATATGTCTGTAAATGACTTATTTTTAAAGAGATAACTACTAATATGTTTTACTATGCTCGGTTTAGATGATTAAATATTGGTTTAGGTAAAGGACATTTAATAAATATTAAACAATCTTGTTTAAATACAAATTTAAAACTTTTAGTGAAGTTTAAACAGCATGAACAGTGGCCAACTCATATTACCAAATACAAATAATAATAATAATAATAATAATAATAAAAAAACTCATATTACCTAAACATTATAAGGCAGAATGTCTTTGCAAGTACTGTAAGTGTCAACTATTCTTTTCCTGTCATTCTGAAAAGTGTTTCAAAAGCAGAAGTAACTCACATGATTTCTGCGATGACTCCCGTTCTGCTGGTGAAATACAGGAGCGATCTATTGCTCTGTTGCTTATAGACAAAGACTAGTTAGAGTAGCTCTCCGTCATAACAGACACCATAGTTCCAATAAACTATGACATGAAGTACAGCTTTCACTTCATGGATAAGGATATAGATATCTAGTCACATGACCGGACAAACTTCGACCTAGGCCACACATGTAGTGTTGCTCTCACAGAGAGAGATGTGCTAGTGTGTTTTATTGACTGTACTGTTACTGTGTAATAGGAGTTCAAACATAGATAAGACTTGCTGTTGAACTAGAGCAGATGATTTAGAGCTCACTCCTTCTGTTTGTGTGTTATTAGCATTGCCCAGTGGCGGTATCAACATTAAATGGCATGGCATCTTACGCACAGAAGCCATTAGCACATCCCGCTTGTGCTTAGTGATACGTCCGGTGACATTTATTTTCATTGACTTGAGCTAACATGAACTAACAATGAACAGTATTTTTATTAACTCTCGTAGATTTTTCCCTAAACCTAACTATCTGGGTTGTCTCCAATCAACATTCCCTATATAGCTACCTAACTAACTTGCTTCCCTAACTAGCTTTCTTCCTGCGCACGAATAATCGACAAACCGACCTTAGCAAATGTCCTTTAAATGCTTTAATCACGGCCAGAGGATCTCTCGAGCAGTTCTCAGAGAATCTCCCCCAAGAAGAAGCAAGGCCGGAGGATCTCTGACAAATTCCATTGAGAATCCCACCAACTAAAAGAATACAACAGTTTTTATAGAATAAGGAGGTATGCAAAAATGTCATACTGCATTACATAATTTCCCCACAATTTGATTGGCTTTCATAGACAAACCCTTCCGTTACCAGGTAAAACAAACTTTGTTTTTAATGATTACTTCAATGTTAATCACAAGGTTCAAATTTAGTCATCTGTCTAGTTTCAATTCCCAAACTTGTTATTTATACACTCACACAACCAAAGTCAAAAGGGTATGGTAAAAATACAACATGCAAAAACACAGGACAGAACGTTTTAGTACATTGTGTTTCAAAGTGTTATCATGTTAGGCCTGAAAAGAGAAGTAAGGTTAGATATTAGAGACATGGTTAGTTTAATATACAGTTTAGCCTACTATTTTATCTATTAAAAATCTACCACATAACCAACGTTAACAAAGGTTAATAAATACTGTAACAACCACATTGCTCATTGTTTGTTAATGTTAGTTAATGCATTAAAGGAACCGTATGTAAGAAAAGTATTTCAATTAATCATAAAATGGCCCTGATATGTCACTAGACATTAAGAAATCATGTTCATTTCAAATACTTATATCACTGACAACAGTAGTCCGGCCAGGATATTGTCATTTAAAAGTGAAGTTGCAGCCCTCAACTGATGTTGTGTTTTGGCCTGATGCTCCACCCTCCACCTGGGACATTCTACCAGAAATGTACATTATCTGTCCTTGAATTGTTACAGTGAATAAAAAAGTATTTCATCCAAAAAATTCTAAAACTGGCTCATAGTTGATTTCTCTGAGTTGTTCTGTAAAGGAATATGTCATTCATTAGGTTCTCAGATATTTTTTTCTTTATTAAAAACACTTTTGAAAATTACAAATCCTGTCCATGTCCTTGTCCTCAGCCAAATTGGAGCTACGTCTTTCATAGTTTTGTTATGCTAAAAACTGATATTTAGGGGGGAAAAACTCCATCAATAACAAGTTTAAGCTGTTATCATTCACATCAACTGATCAAAAACATAAAATTATATATAAATTCTATTTTACAACTGTCCCCATGTTTTGGTCAGTCCTGTCACGTTTACATAAAACTCTACATAAAATGTGTGAAATATGCCTTTAAGGGAATCACTCAGAGGAAGTGACATCATTTGTCCAAGGTGAAGCTGACATTGATCAAGGCTGAATTCTGTCATTGAATTGTATGATTTTAAGCTTGTTTTTGTATGGGTTCTTTTAGGAAGACGAGCTAAAGGGTCAGGCCCTGTCATGGTAAAACATTCCAGAAAATAGTGAAAATGTTTTAAATCCAAGACATGTCTAAAAAGGTTACTGAAATTCCCAAGCGGGAAGGAAGTCGACCGGAAGTTGAAGCCGGCCGCGTGCCACCATCTTGTAGCAGAACTTCACCTGCTGTTATCATCCCATTGAATCCCATTCATTTTGGCGTCACTTTGACAGCGAATAACTTTACATCTGAGGCGTTTAAAGACTCCATTTGTCCATTATTTATTTCTAAAGAAACACGACAATGTATAAAATGCCCCATTACCTTGTAGCTTATGTTATGGCCCCGTAAAAACAGTTTTTGTAAAAGTAGGCTAACGATTGCGTCATAACCACACGACTCTCTGTCGCACAGTAGAGAGATTACCGTATTGACGGGAGGAGAAGCTCGCGGGCAATCGGGGAGATGTGGAGGCAAAATGACAAAATAATTAATCAGAATACCTAGCAAAAGTTTCTCCTGCTCCTAGCTCATGGATACCTCCTACTCACGCTCTCCGTCTCTGCAAGATTCGGAAGGGAATGATTCAGATTTCTCTCGGCACAGCTACCAGAAGACAGACGGGTTGCTCACGTCACATATACGTCGTCAAGCTCAGTTTGAGTCTGCGCGTCAGGAACGGAAGTCCTAAAAAATCGCTGAAAATGGGCTTCACTTGCCTCAATTGAGTTCCAATGAGATGACTCTGTCCATTTCTTATACTGTCTATGGAAATTCCTTGCTTGCATGTTAACAGTTTTTATGCTAGCATGCTAGCAGGCTGAGTAATGGCAGTTTAAAATGGCCAACTGTCAGGAACCGTCACATCAGGCCCTGTCACATTCCAGTGTGACACGGCCTTACAAATTAATGTTATTGTTCTTTTTCATTACATTTATTGTAAAAACATGCTGAGATGGCATGATATGTGTTTCTCATAGTTTAACATGTCCTCCATATGACTCAACGTTCAGATTTAAGAAAAATATATTTTTCCCCCCAAGATTTTTGGAAGTGGAAATGTACGTTTCTGATAGAATGTCCCACCTATCTACCAATCACGAAGTCAGTAGCTGCTAGTGTTTCGGCATCGGGTTGCCAGCTCTGCTCTAGTTACCACAGCTGATGTCTATGGCTGCAGCTACAAACGTGTCGGATAAAAAAATGTCTAACGTTACGAAACCTAAAAGACCTCGTTATGAATCCGAAATACGTCGTGACAAAGTCCGAAAAAAAATTACTGTGTAGGACTTGTAGCAGCCTACGTTCCTGCTGGATCCTGCAGCCTAACTGGCAACCTCGAGTCAGGGGGGAGGGGGAGGGGATACACCGCTCTACAGTAATTTTAAAGTGATTGCAGTACCAGTTTTGGCCACAATCTTACATACGGTTCCTAACTAATGTTCCCTAATGGGAATTTATTGTAATGTGTTACCAATCTTTACATTATTTTAAAAGTAAGGTAAATTGGTGTATACAGAGAGTGTTATCTAATTTATGTCATGAAAAATTATCTGAGAATAATAATTCAGATAATTTATTCTCTGAATAAATTCTCTGCACATTTCTGTGCATATTTAAGTCAGAATTAAATTAGTTAATATTGTCACATCATTCATAACACACACACAAAAATAAACAAACAAACTATAATCTACAATGCTCTAAGAACATATAGGAACTCCAAGGCACTCGAATTATGTAGAAAAAAGTTCAAAAGCCTAAGCCTTTATTTTATTCATGGCTTAAACATTAAAAAATTGGTAACAGGTAGGCTACACCTACGCGTTGCGGCTTTACATGCCTTCGTCAGGGTGTTACACCCTGGGTGTTACACCCTGACGAAGGCATGTAAAGCCGCAACGCGGAGGTGTACCTGATACCAATTTGAAATGTTTAAGCCATGAATAAAATAGACAGAAAGGCAGATGAAAGGCAGAAACTAGATGCAGATGACAGGCAGATAACCGGTGAGAATCGTGTTATGGCAGGATATGCTGCTGCTGATCACGGAAATCAACACACGGGGGCGCTGTTGATGAGATGAGAAGAGTTAATTTGAATAATTTGCAATAGACTATTATACCATTCATATATGCTATTTAATGTATGGATATCTGCATCTTCAAAATATCTTTGAATTTTTTAAGTTTCTGAAAGAAGCCCTTTTTACAGTAGTTTGATTATTTGTCTGTTTGACTAACATATTTTCATACAGTGACCTCAAAAGGTCAAGATAAAAAGACACTTGAACTCTTAAAAACCCTTAGCCTAAAAGTGTATGAGAGTTATTGCATTACATAAAAAAATATCAAACGTGACAACAGCACACTTTGTCACAAAACATTTAGCAAAGAAAGAAGTTTGTTTGGTCAGAATGTACTTTTGACACTTTCAGGTTTTCAAACGTTAGTGAAACATTTATATATATTAAATAAACTGCACCTGTGGTTACACTGTAGCACACCTGTGTGGGTAATTGGCCGGTGCTACCTACAGGAGAAAGTAGGCAATTGCCTAGACCCACCAATCAAGACGGGTCGCTTGTCACTCACCTGTAATGAAACCAATTCATGTCACAGATTCAGAAGATGGGACCCATTTTTGAAACAATGAAAAGAGCAGGTTAGAGATGTTGTATGTAAATAAATACTTGTTATACTTGTTATACTTGTTTCAAGCTCAGTGGGGGCCTCCAACATAAACTTTGCCTAGGGCCTCCAAATGTCTAGAACCAGCCCTTGACTTGAAAAGTTAAGTTAGTCCTGAAGGTCTAGACTCGTCTTATGCAAATTCCACTTGGTTTGATATTTTTTCTAATGCAACGTAGCCTACATGTATTATTGTAAATATTTATTTGAGGTAATTTTATATTATATTATATTAAAAAATCATATTATTATTCAGGGTTTCTGTCCCTATATTTAATTACACATTCACTTTGAATGTGTTTGGGTGTAGGTGTAGCTCATAGTTTCTACTTGAGTGTGTGAACTAGAACCTCATAGTTTCTACTTGAGTGTGTGAACTAGAAACGCCCACCGCTGTCACTCCAGTGGATCTGCGCTTTTCAAGACAGCTCTTCACCAATGACTGAAACAGGACGATTAACAGTGGTCAGACGCGATCAATATCATAAAAAGTTTCATGAGAAGGATTATGCTGATCATCCGATGAACGACTTGTTACTTAAGTATTCTTCGCGGTCTTCCATTATTTAGTGAGAATGCAGGAGTCTGTGCTGCTGAATGTGGGATTCTTTGCTAAATCATGCGTCGTGCTCGTGTGTCTCTGCGGGCTTCACCTCATCGTTGCACTGTTTTTTTATTTAACAGTATCACCTACAACATTTACGAATTACCGGCAACTGCCATCAGACTCTCATTTAGTTACTTCTCAAACTCACAGATTAGCCGCACTTGGCAATGGAACAGTAAAAACAGACGTCAATAAACTTATCTATAACGTTACTAATGCAAGTGTAATTATATATAACGTAGAAGAACCCACAGTACTAATCGAATCGTGTCCTGAGACGTCACCACTTTTGGGTAAGTTTTCGTGAACTGAACATTATTTACTAGGCTATTTGTTCATGTTGCTCAGTTTGTTTGTTTTGTTGTGCTTCACATCGAGAGACAGGTAACGTTACTAGTTGTCACACATTTTACACCAATGAATATTTTTCAGAATAGGATTATTTCGAATTTTATGTGTTTAAACAAACATAGAAAACAAATTTGTGTAATTGGGGTTTTGAGTCAAAATATGCCCGATCTCGCCACTCTTCTTCATCGTTTAGAAAGCTTCGAGCGATGTGTTTTTTTTTTCTTCCATTTGTTGACTAGCCTACTAATCTGTAAGATGTGTGTTAGATGAACAGAAGGGCTTGTTCCTTTTTTAATTATTATACTGTGGGCAATACTTAGCTACATCATAGACGACATTTGCTACTTGTTTCAGGTGGTTTTAGTGGTAGGGATATTTTTATTCTAGAAAGAATCTGATTGGATGAAAATATGTGTAGTGCAGGATGACTCATCAATGTTTTGGTGGCCTTTTCCAGAAGAGAAAGATTGTACAGTTTAAATGTGAATGCCTGTTAAAAGATTTTGTATCATTCAGAGGACTCTAACAGACATGAAATAAATATTACAAAAGTAAACATGTATAATATTTTATAAATGTCGTATAAAAGGTATCTTCCTGTGATAGGTAGTAGCAACTATATTTATTATTACAAAGCTTTACTGTCTTACCAGTAAAAAATATTGTGAGTGACTAAGAGAAAAAGAGAGAGGGAAAGAAAGGTTGCCTGATTGAAACAGGAAGTAAACTGTTGTTGCTTAAGTGGGGTCTTCCTCTTTCATGTGTGCATGACCCCCACTTTCATGCTCTCTCCCTCTTCCCGTTCCCATTTCAGTGGGTCCAATAAGAGTTGAATTTTCTGAGACAATGGATTTGGATATGGTACGTAAAGAAAATACACAGCTGGTGATGGGCGGCAGGTATAAACCCAGCGATTGTGTGGCTCTGCAAAAAGTGGCATTAATCATCCCATTCAGAAACAGAGATGAACACCTGAAGTACTGGCTCCACTACCTTCACCCCATCCTACAGAGACAGCAGCTTGATTATGGGATTTATGTCATACAACAGGTACAGAACTTACAAACTATTTATTTACTACTCCATCTTACTCAGATGACAGCAGCTAGGTAGACAGACAAGAAATATGTGGTTCTTAGATACACTCACTTTGCACACAAATCAATACAATGAGCTGAAATCCACACCTAGTCGCACCACACAAACCTCCAATAGATTTATTCATTGTTAGATAGATAGATAGATAGGTAGATAGACATACTTTTGGAGGTAAGGTTAGACATTTCTTCAGGAGACGGTCACCTTGAAGTATGGAAATGCGGTGAAATGGCTTTGCATAGACAAGACGTTTGGTTTGACATTTGACTGCTTTGAAATTTGCTATGCAATAACAACAAAATGGAAAAAGGGAAACGCAACCTCTGAACACCAACATAAATTGAACATATAACACCTGTTTTTTCTGTTTATTTGGGTGTGTAGATACTTTTATGTATTTATAAGTAAATTTTAAAACTGCACTTTGGATCTTTGGTGCTGGATCGGGTCTGTGAGGCTTCTCAGACTGCTATGTTAAAAATGGTCAATATTGGCTCTGAAATAAACACTACTGTTCAAAATGTTGGGGTCAGTGAGACTAGTTAATGTCTATTATGCTCACCAAGGCTGCATGTATTTGATCAAAAACGCAGCAAAAGCAGTAATATTGTGAAATATTGTTACAGTTTAAAATAACTGTTTTCTATTTTAATACATTTTAAAATGTAATTTATTCTTCAGTGTCAAATAATCCTTCAGAATTCAATCTAATATGTTGATTGTTGCTCAAAATACATTTCTTCTTCTTATCAATTTTGAAAACAGTTGTGCTGCTTATTATTTTTTGTGGAAACTGTAATACATTTTACAGGATACAGTAATACATTGAAACCGTTTTTAATTGGTTTTTATCATATCTTAGCGGAAGAACATCTGTAGTATCTATTAATAATACCTTGTCTGAATATTATGAGGTAATGTGTGGTGTTCCTCAGGGATCAATTTTAGGACCACTACTATCTATTAATAATACCTTGTCTGAATATTATGAGGTAATGTGTGGTGTTCCTCAGGGATCAATTTTAGGACCACTACTTTTTAATCTATATGTTACCTCTCGGCCGTATCATCAGGAGACATGGTATATCTTTTCACAGTTATGCTGATGATACACAGTTATATATAGCCGTATCTCCTGATGACACTGGTCAAATTGATTTACTTGCAAATTGCATTCAAGACATAAATGACTGGATGTCGCAAAATTTCCTACAACTAAACAAAGACAAAACAGAAGTTTTGATAATTGGATCAAAAGCTCAGAGAGAAAAATTGACCCCTAAACTAAATATCCTGGGATTAAATCCAAGCAGAGTGGCAAAAAATGTAGGGGTAGTCTTTGACTCTGATTTAAAATTTAAAGCGCATGTGAGTAATATTACAAAAATTGCATTTTATCATTTAAAGAACATTGCTAAAATAAGACCATTTCTCTCATTGAGCAATACAGAAAAATTAATGCATACATTTATAACTAGCAGACTTGACTATTGTAATGCCCTCCTTTCTGGTCTACCAAAGACTACAATTAATAAATTACAATTAATACAAAACTCAGCTGCTCGAGTAATGACAAAGACCAAGAAGAGAGAACACATCACACCTATACTAAAATCATTACATTGGTTACCTGTTAGTTTTCGTATTGATTTTAAAAACCTTTTATTAGTTTATAAAGCACTGCATGGACTTGCTCCAGACTATCTTTTAAAAATGCTTATAATATATGACCCTATAAGAACTCTTAGATCATCGGATTCTTTACTTTTAACAGTACCACTCAGTAAAACTAAAAGATTTGGTGATGCTGCTTTTAGCCGCTACGCTCCTCGCCTCTGGAATAATCTTCCAGAAGAAGTAAGACGTGCTAGAAATATAAATAGTTTTAAGTCAAAATTTAAAACATACCTTTTTAGCCTGGCCTTCCTATAAAACCTATAATTTCCTTTTCTTCATTTTAATACATTTTCATACATTTTTATTTTTATTCTTGTATTTTACTTGTACTTGTATTTTTGGTGTGTCTGTAAAGCACTTTGAACTGCATTGACATGTCTGGAAAAGTGCTATATAAATAAAATTTGCTTGCTTGCTTGCTTGCATATATACATTTTCAGTATTATTTGATGAATAGAAAGTTCAAAAGAACAGCATTTATTTGAAATAGAAATTTTTGTAATATTATGAATGTATTTATTTACTGTCTCTTTTGAATAATTTAATGCAGTCTTGCTGAATACAATTATGAATTTCTTACTGACCCCAAACCTTTGCTGACATTAAAACAAAAGGCAGACATTCCAATAAAAAAGATTCTGAAAATAATTTTAAATGTTCATTTTAACTTTTCACCAAATACATGGCTCAGTACATCAGTACATAGCTACCTCCTCTGTTTTGTTTTTTTCTTGTCATTTCAGCCCCCTTTTCATGCCTCGTTCACCTTATTCACAGGGAAATCAGCATGCAAACTATTATGCAGACAAATAGTTTCATGGAGTTGCATAACTCCTTTTCTTTGTGTGTATGCCAGTGTGTGTTTATTAACACATAAATGGGATCAAGCATGTCTGATTGACTGGTTTAGCTGTAGACATTAAGATCTAATCAATGTTAAAGCAATCTTTTTTGCATAAAACCAATGGACAGTTTACATGTGAACTTTACATTCCTGCCCAAAATTAAGATGTGTTTCCTCCTGTGCGAGTCATGAGATTTAATGTAAACGTGCTTTATGCTGCATGTTTAGGAAGGACAGGAAACATTCAACAGGGCGAAACTGCTCAACGTGGGTTACGCAGAGGCCCTGAAGGAGTATGATTATGGCTGTTTCATCTTCAGTGATGTAGACATCATCCCTATGGACGACCGCAACACCTACAAGTGCTCCAGCCAGCCGCGTCACCTCTCTGTGTCCATGGACAAATTTGGTTTTAGGTAAGATGAAGCTTTACCTATAAACTTAGAAGGATATGTAACATTTGTGAAGTGGCATGCATACGCATCTGAAAGTTTTAGTGGTGCCTTAAAAAAACAGTTCCTCAAATTTATTTACCTAAAAACAAATGACCTTAAAGTCAAGCGCAGGTCGCAAATTCAATGTTTACATAAATTAAATATCCTGTTATGTTAGAATAAAGATGGCTAATATTTAAAGTAGTTTCATGAACGTTGTTCCTGGATCATTTGAATAAAGTATTTGATCACAATGCAGCTGTGTGAACTCAATATACAGCATGGCAATATAACCTGCTCTGATGAGGTCTAAAGTAAACCAAATCCAAGACAATGCTACATGTAAGGAAGCTAATAAAGAGCTGGGAACAACTGAAACTGTTATATGATCTAATACTGCCATACAAGAGTCATGAACAAGTTGGTGAACCAGGAACAAGAAAATAAAGAATTAAAGGTGAAATAAGTAACTTTTTTACCTTAACCGAACAGCTTCGGAGTCATTGGAATAGTTATATGACTTTTTTTGGGTTGAATGGTGGTCGTCTTGCACCCCCCAAGCGCCTGTGAGACGAAAAACCACCCTTGCAACTTTGAGTCGGCGGGTCGCCGGCCGCAGCGTCAGGAAGTATCGCGTGATATCAGGTCTCGCGATGTAACGAATTGCTTTACGGCAAAAAAATCTGCTAAAATTCTGTCATTATTGCGCTCCCTCACGCTGTTCGAACCCAAAAGAAGACGTTTTAAAGAATGTCCCATCTGCTTTGATGTCGTTGATCTACTAGCCTCTGGTATCTGAGAGTCGCCAACGAGTTTTTCGACAGTGTTGTCAAATATCTATTCCGAAGCTGTAGGGGGAGCTCTATAGAGAAACCTGCGAGAATACAGCGAAGAAATTCCCAAAACTGCATAGCCCTGCTTTAATATAAACATAGACAGTATATAAACTGGACACAGCGACCCCATTGGATTCAATGGAGACAAGTGAAGTCAATTAGAAGCTCTCACTTCCTGATGGCTGAGCGTACTGCGCAGACTCAAACTGAGCTTGACGACGTAGATGTGATGTGAGCAAACCCGTCTGTCTTCTAGTAGCTGTGCCAAGAGAAATTTGAATCATTCCCTTCCGAAACTTGCAGAGACGGAGAGTGTGAGTAGGTGCACAACTGCTTTCAGCATTGATAATAAGAAATGTTTCTTGGGCACCAAGTGATTTCTGAAGGTTCATGTGACACTGAAGACCAGAGTAATGATACTGAATATTCAGCTTTGTCATCACAGGGATAAACTACATTTAAAATATATTCAAATACAAAACAGTTATGTTAAATTGTAATGATAATTCCCAATATTGCCCAATATACAATAATTCCCAATAAATGCAGCCTTGGTGAGCATAACAGACTTCTTTCAAGATTTATAGTGTTTGCTCCAGAGTTCAGTCAGTTCACATGGGAGTCATTTTTGTAACACCTCCTGGCTGCTATTTTCAGTCAATCAAGTCTTTCAAGAATTTGATGACAAATGGTAGTTCATATTGTTACGTTTTCCTGATTGGTTCCTGATTTGGGAGGAATGAAACAGTAAAAATGGATGGTGGTGAAATGAATGTGCAACAGCATGAAGCCACCCCGTCTCCAGACCCAGAGTTGTTTCACAATAACCACATAGTGATCTCATTCAAGAAAGTAGTTTTATTTACAAATTAGGCAAAAGAAAAAGAGGTATCAAATTCAGAAGGGGGTATAGCCAAAACAACAAACATAATCAATCTTACTCCTCATTAATCAAACTACCTAAACTAAAAGAAAACAAAACAAAAGTACAGCAAAATAAGCTAACTCCCTTGCTAGCATAAACAGGAGAAAAAAGAATGATTCAAAATAAATGGCACCCACCTCCCTACTAACCCCACAAAATAAAGAAATAAATGATTAAGTAACAAGCTTCAAATAAACCAAGAGAAAATGATGCATTTAGTCAAACAATGATTAACCATTAAAGGTAACACTCACTTCTGCCTTTAAAGGACAAGTTCGGTATTTTACACTTAAAGCCCTGTTTACAGATCGTATCTGATGAAATAGAACGGTTAAGATTAAAATTTGGACACATGCTGCTGTCCCGAGAATTTTAGGTTTATTTCGCTTCCCCCCACCACCCCCACAATGGTTGTCTATATGCACTGGAAGATTCCGTCCTAAAAACACATTAAACTTTCGTTTACAAAGACGTGAAACTCACCGAGTGGTCAGGGGGTGTTCACTGATATGTTCCATCAAAAATCGCTGAAAAAGATGCATTCCAACAGGTTTTATCGTAGTTTTTGTCCAACTCCATTGACTTGCTGTGAGACCGCAGCACCTTTACGGTATTACTCCGCCGCTTCTTCTTCTGCTTCTTCTGTGTATTCAATGAAATGCCCGTGATTTGCTTGCAATTGGCAAAGGTGCATTATCGCCACCAACTGGGCTGGAGTGTCTATTATTCAAGCTCTCAACGGAAGAATCACGGGTGTGACGCGTTTGGCAAAATAGGTCCACAAAAGCGAAATAAACCTAAAATTCTCGGGACAGGAGCATGTGTCCAAATTTTAATCTTAACCGTTCTATTTCATCAGATATGATCTGTAAACAGGGCTTTAAGTGTAAAATACCGAACTTGTCCTTTAAAGTCTCAATCAGGAAGTGAAACAGAAAAAGATTAGAAAGAGAAAAACTACTTCACTAAGTAGTACACACAATATGAGGTAGATGATGTAAGTTCCTGCTTGGAATGTTATCCCCATTTGTCTTTGTAGTATACAGATCAGCAGTTGGCTACACAATATACAGCCTCAAAATATAGTTTCATCAGCTTCTTTGCTGAAATCAAATCTCCTGTTTATATAGATTGAGTGATATACAAAGGTTGGATTAAAGGTGTCAGGTGGAGTGTGGCAGGCTTAGCAGGGCTTTATGAAAATAAACACATTTGGTTTGGAGAAGAATCTGAAGTATCAGGTGTGGTCTGTTAGGTTTCATGACTAAGGAATGTTGCTTTTCCTCTCTTTACAAGTTATGTCAACATAATGTTATTTACCAACAAACTTTTGTTTTCTCTTTAAGCCTTTGTGTTTCAAGTTGGGGGCATGTCAGTTAAAGAGTTATAATGGAAACACATTTCTATTCCTCATAAGTAAGCTTTAACTGTGATTGCTTGTAACAATCAGCCTTATCGGTAGAGTTACATGAGCTAAAAATGGGGTCAGATTAAACTGTGTGAGTTTTTTCAAGTGTTTTAAAAGATGAGACGACAACAGAAATAAAGTGTATAAATTAAGTGTATTTACAATTTCTACCAGGACTTAAAACAACACAATACAACAAAGAAGCCTTAGGCTGTTAAAAGCATAGTCCATTGGTTCCATACCCTAAAACAGTCCTTAAGAGTCCTTGCGTGCTGTAAGTCCCAATGTGTAAGTGTCCACCGGTGTATATACAATCCAACTGTAGTGATAATCCAATGAAAGTGATGTGGTTTGCTGGAATGGTAAGTCCTTAAAAGCAACTCCTCGATCCAGCTTTGGTCCTCTTGACAGAGACCCCGTTTGTTTGCCATGCTGCTTCTTTTATGCTGGCTATTTCCTGTTTCCTGTCATGTGATTGCTCACATGACAGGCAGACCATAATCATTTAAAGACATACACACATAAAAACAAATAAGAGGAATAAAATGGACTAAAATGACTAAGACAACATGTAAACCTATTAAAACTCTAATATACATAAAATCATTATAATATACAGAGTGGTTAAAACATGTGTCATGTGTGACAGTGTCACATGCTGACTGTACAATTTATATTTTAAAAGGCGGTAAGCATGCCATATACACTACCATTTAAATGTTTGTTTGTTTTTTAAGAAATATTTTTATTCAGCACTAATGCATTCATATATTGATCAAAATTGACTGTGAATACATTTAATGCTACAATATATATATATATATATATATATTTAAAATAAGTTACATTCTTTCTGAATAATTCAAAGAATCCTGAAAACAATGTAACAATGCAAATCAGCATATTAGATGTCACAGTTCTACAAGAGATAGGACCCAGATGCAAATGAGCAGACAAGGGTTTTTATTAACAAGACTGAAGACTTGAGACAACAGGGAGAGTGAAGCGTGGACCACAGTTCAAACAGTAGGGCAGGGCAGACGACACAACGACAGGCATCCAGGATGGGTGACCACTGAGACGTCAGTAATATGGTGATTACTTGAGTGCTATAGAGGCAGCTCCAAAGCGAAGACCAGAGAGGAACACAGGAACTCGTAGCTCGATGTAGATCTCAGATGTTGCACCAGTCTTGCCGCCAGGTAGAGGCTCACAGAACCAGAGGCTTGAAACAGGAGTTAGATAGCTGCACCAGTCAGGCTGCCAGGCAGTTAAGAGTCAGTGGCCAGGGAACTCGGGATACAGGGCAGGAACACACAGAAGCAGAGTTTCCGCTTGAAAAAAATGATGCCGGTCAAAGTGACCGGCAGAGATTTCGTTTTCCGGACATTTTGATGATATGCCGGTCAAATATTGCCTCTTAATTAGTCAAGTTGAGGAAAACTGGAGGCAGGCTATGTAACTTTAAAAAATGACATAATCAGGCCGTATAGAATGCAACATGTTTATTAGCCTAACTTTCAAATAGACGAAAAAAAAAACCATGAACGTCCGATTGGCGTCAACCAACGCCAATTGTTTTTACTATGGTTTCACATTCATAGTTTAACAAACCAATCCCCCTTCCCCACATAAAATATCTGAATATCTCGCGGTGTAAATAGCCGCATTTCCATTACAGATTTGCGCAAATGTTTTGCGCTATTATCTAAATATCGATAAAAAACTATTGCGAAATGACGGCGTTTCCATTAACCGATGTTATGCGACTAAACGTAATTTTTTCTCTCACGATAAGTCATTTAAAAAATCACGGCAACAGACGTTGGTTTATATAATATCACTGCCACCGCATTAGACATTATTATTATTATTAAAGGAAGGAGACGTGGCGTGTTATCCAAGCATTAATGGCAGGGAAAGACCCTTATACTGCGAACGACACATAAGGAGTTTCTGGGTGTTTCGCCCTCATTTCTGCTCCGAGGTTTTGATTGTGGCATTTATTTGAGATTTAGAATCCAGTATTCCTATAGGCTAATTATTGTTTCTTTTATGAATTTAATAAAGAACTCTGTCTCGTATTCTGTCCAAACGATCCATGTAGGCTACTTTTGTCCATTCGTTTTCCCTTTTTTAACCCGTAATTGAAAAACGAAAAATGAACGGTTGTTGTCTTTTTAAAACGCAAAGTTGAACACCAAAATTTTTATTTGAACTGGCTACACACAACTGCTGCGCAAAAAAAGTAAATACCGACGCATTTTCTGATTTTTGTTTATGACTTTTTGCCACTTTATTAAACATTTAACATATTCACAAATTAATATGGAAAACATGTCGATTTTACTGGTTTTCAAAGGCCAAATTAGAACCTGGAATTGATGTTTTTCCCGCAGAGCTGAATGAGAAGAGCCATTAATATTATTAATAAACTATTGTTTCCTAAGTGTCGGCTAAAATCACATCTCCATCTCCGCTGTTAAGCAGATGCGCTTTTAGAGAGAAATGCACCTTTCATACGGATTAGGTACATAATCAGAAGGTATTAGCTTTCGATTCGAATTTGTTCGTTTTAAAGTGGACATTTCAAGCTTTAGCCTACATAGGCTATATTTTGTTTCAATTCTCACGCTCCAGTTTATGGAGATCATGAAAGTGCGTCTGATTGTTTTATTTTATTTTACAAAAGCACAACGTTTTCTTGTTATTGTGAGTTTACACAAATAAAAGTAGTTGAGAATAATGTATTATTATTTTCTGTATGACCAGAAATGACAGAGTATTTTAAGTTGTTTCCACTGTTAATAGGAAAATGCAAGTGGTCACGCCCGCGCCTCCGTGCCATGCAGTGCGCGCTCCACACTCAGCTTTGTTCCTTTTTTGCATAAAAGCGTCTTCTAAATATAGCTTATTAAATGTTATAATATAATAAAATAATATAAAATGATTATTATTTGCGTAGCTATACATGGACCTCAAACACACCGCGTCTTCTAAGTCAGATGACTGCAAATGCGCAAAAACTGTTTCCATTGCAGTTTTGCGAAATATTCCTTTTTCGAATTGCCTGAAAAACCACCTCATGCGAGCATAAAAACGTTCTTGCGATAAACGGGAGTTTTTGCGAAATTAACGTGTTTCCATTGTGCGTATTTTTAATTCGCAATTTCAATTTGAAGGGTAGCCTAATGGAAACGCGGCTAGTGTCTCTCCGCAACTTGCAATGCGCATAAGCCGCGTAACCTTGTTCTCCGCAAGGCGACTTCGCTGCTTCGTCTTGATCCGATTCTGCTTTTTCTCCGGTGGTGGTGGAGCTGTCTGGACATCTGAGGCTTCAGGCGTTCCTGATTCACCATCGTCCGTCGCGTCTGGCCTCTGAAAAAAGCTTTTACGGCTAGTCTGCCTGGGCCTGGCCATATTTGAAACGTCTCACTCATTCGTTCGTTGTTTAGGTCTATATTACAGCCGTTTTAGGCGTGCGCTTTATTTGAAATGCAGCATGCGATGTCGTTTAATAACTTTCAAACGGTAGAGCCTGTTCCTTTATAACATAGCCAAAGGTCGGTGTATTTTTGTTTTATACATTTTAGGCTTATTCTCAAATTCCGATTGTGTTAGGGGGGCGGGATTATTAGGCTATTTTAATCGGACAATTTGACCGGAGAGATTTAATTTTGTCGGACATTTCATTTTTTTTCCGGCCAATGTCCGGCAATTACCGGACAACGGAAACCCTGCACAGAAGAACATACAAGATGAGACTCAAGACAAGACAGACAAGATAAAAGCAACAATAAAGGGCGTGGTAACAGGAAACTAGGAGCCGGGACATGAGGAGCACATGGCAAACACAAAGCAATGCGCTCAAACACAAGACAAACAGAGAAATATGAAACCATAACAACACAGACAAGGCTGCCAGGGCAGAACCCTGACTTCAGATTGATTTCTGAAGGATCATGTGACACTGAAGACTGGAGTAATGATGCGGAAAATTCAGCTTTGCCATCACAGGAATAAATTACATTTTAAAATATATTAAAAAGAACACAGTTACAATATTACTATATTTTCTGCCATTTGATCACATAAAATCATTAAAAAAATACCTTTGAAAAATCTGCATTTCCACAATAATGATAAAATGTGTAGATGAAGCATCAATTACACTCCTAAAGTATATCTGTTTTCTCTTTATTTTCTTGCATTAGCACTAAAAAAGCTTCCATTTCCACTCATTTTTTAAATCAAAATTGCTTTATTGTAAATGCTAGTATAAAGATAACTATAATGAAAACTAGGCCTATTAGCATTCACACCAACAGACAATATCATTTAATTTTTTCTAAGCGAGCACTGCAGTTATGTCATCTGCCGCTTTAAATGCTCAAGCTCTTTACAGTTAGGTGGATTCTGATTGGCTGTCAATGTTTTTATTGTTCATCAGCTAGACAAAATCATTGTGAAAGGGATTCCACCAATAATGTTTCTGTGCCGTAATCGTTATAGGTGTGGTGTGGATTGTTTACATTTTTAAAGATTTTTCAAACTAATTGTAACTTTTAACGTTATCCTTAAAGGGATACTTCAGGATTTAGCATTAAGCTTTGTATTAGTAGAAAACCTGTAGTATTTTCGAATTACCGTGCTTTCCACCCTCATATCCCCCTGAGACGAGAGATTTATGTATTTTTTGTCTGGAAAAAATCCTCAGATGACGCAAAAATCGTCATATTGCGTCATCGGAGGATTTTTGGGCCAGAGGCTAAAGACTACAGCCAGTAGTAGTAGGGCTGGGTATCGTTCAAAAAATTTCGATACCAATACCGATACCGATACCTTGATTTCGATACCGGTTCCTGAACGATACTTTTTCCGATACCAATTTTATGAAATCCATTTTAACAATATTACATAACACATTACCTCAGAAAAACTTTGGTTTTAGTTTTTCAGTTTGACTCATGCTCAGCCAGTGCACAAAGGAACAAAAATTTTTTTATAAAGAGCTCATGCTCACCAAAGCTGAATTTGTTTGAGCAAAATTACAGTAGAACTTGTAACATTGTGAAATAGTATTACAATTTAAAATCTTATTTGAATATATTTCAGAAAGTAATTTATTCCTGTGGTGTCAAAGCAGAATTTTCTAAATCATTACTTCAGTGTCAAATGATCCTTCAGAAATATGAAAACAGTTTGCTGCTTAATATTTTGGAAACTATGATACATTTTTTTCATGATTCTTTGATGAATACAAATTTCAAAAGAACAGCATTTATTTGAAACAGAAATCTTTTGTAACATTACACATGTTTTAAGGTAATTTTTGATCACTTTAATGCATCCTTACTGAAAAAAAAAGCTGACTAACCAACACATTTTTGAACAGCAGTGTACATTCAGTAGGTCATTATTGCAATATAAACACAGTCAGAGTGATCAACAAGGTATCTCTTCATTTACCAGTCGAAGACGCAGCAACTTTCTGCTCTTATGTTTACTCCGTGCACTGTCAAGGTCTTCATATCTGTCGTGGTACCGGTCTTTGCAGCAATTATTTTACCGCAAATACTGCATCGCGCGCTGTTGGCATCGAGCCTGGAGAAATGTAGCCACACTTTTGATCGACTTTTCCACATCTTTAGGGTATTGTGTGTGTGTGCTCGCGTCTCATATGAATAAGTGCGCGGAGAGTTTGTGTGTGTGTGCTCGCATCTCATTGAGTATGTGCGCGAGTTTGTGTGTGTGTGTGCTCGCATCTCATATGAGTATGTGTGCGGAGAGTTCCGCGCGTCTCGTGTGTGTAGAGTTTGCGTGTATGTGCGTGAGCGACTTTAGGTGTGTCGTTGTGCATTTCATATGTATTTGTTTGAGCACTGACGTTGACGAGTTAACCCCTTAGGTATCGAAATCTGGTACCGAAAAACAAGTCATTTTTCGATACTCGATAGTATCGAGGCAATTCGGTCGGTACCTAAAAAGTATCGAACTCGGTACCCAGCCCTAAGTAGTAGGGGCTGCCCTGGATGTTTTGGCACTTCCGGAGAGCCTTGGCACTTCCTATTAGCCCCATTGTATCGATCTTGGCTGCAGTTCCATTAGAACTCCACTGGAGGTGATCGGGGCGAGCGCAGAATGAATGGGAGTCAATGGGGCTAGACGGCTAAATGTGTCTCTTTCACCCAATTGCCGTTGAGAAATCTCAGATTTGATTGTAGGTTTTGCAAGTTCAACATGGGTTATAGATCGAAAGTTGAATGAACGAGTACTTATGTCCTTTCGATTTCTTACAGGTTGAGTTGTTGTTGCCCATAACACGCTAGCATTCTGCTAATAAACGCTGATTGGTCAGTGAAGGACTGATTACGACCAGAGATACCGCTTGATGGCATCGTGGCATCCGAAGCGGGACCAGAAACAAACAAAACAAAAACTCAAAAAAATTATATCCTGAGAAAAGTGGATTTTAATGGGTATAGCGCCATAGACCTCCATTCATTCTGCACTCGCCTGCAAGCGCCCCCGCATGGACAGAGACGTGTTACTGCAGCCAGTCCAGAAACCGGAAGTAACCAGAGAGTGCCAATTCTCTTCCTATTAGACATTCTCTGGTAGTAGGAGAAAGCTGAGTAGTAGGGGTTACCATCCGGACATGTCCGGCCGTCGAGATCGTCCAAAAGGTCCGGGATTCGGCTTTTGCTTTCTGCAGTCGCCATTCATTGTTTACATGCACAACTTATGTTTCAATCTAACTGAATTCATTCCGATTGGTGAATCTGAATGTAGTGTTTACATGAACGCTAAACAAGTGATCGGTTGATGTGCGTTTTAACATTGCTAAGAAAATTCCCGCTCCTCCGTGAGAGATACGAGATCGGCGCGTCTCAGTAATCACGCCACCGGCCTCGAGCCGTTCTCCCGCGGCCCTCAGCCTCGTCCTGCTCGCCACAGTAAACATAATGAATGGCGACTGTAGAACGCAAAAGCCGAATCCCGGACATTTTGGGCGATCTCGATATCCCGGGCAAACTCGTCACGGAGACTCACTAGTAGCCTAACCTTGTTGTTTTCAACTGCGCTCTCTAACCGGGAGGCGTGGCTTGGGAGTGGCCTCGTAGAGCAGCGAAGCAAGTGCATTCTGGTAGTTGTTGTCTTTCATCCACATAAGCCAAAAATACATTTTCTGGCTTTTCTCAGTCTAGAAAGCCCCAAATTAAAAAAATTCTTCACATTTCTTCTACATAAATGACCTATTTTAAATACACATTCATCTTTCCAGAGGTGAAGTATCCCTTTAACGTTTAACGTTATCGTCCTTGGTGTGAACGGGCCTTAATTATGACATCCAAACTCATAAATAGGAAGTTATCATTTTCACAAACTTCATATGGTATCAGAATGTGGTTATTGGTATATATTCATTGTCAGTATGGCCAATTTTTTTTTTTTTTTTTAATACAGGTTGCCATATAAACAGTATTTTGGGGGTGTATCAGCAATGAGTAAACAGCAGTTTCAAAAGATTAATGGCTTTCCTAATAACTACTGGGGCTGGGGAGGAGAAGACGATGACATCTTTAACAGGTGAGGAAAATATCTAACTTATTATTAATGACAAATTCTGTCCTATCATATACGAGATCCTTTAGACAAACATGCAAGACGCTTGTTTTTTATAACCAATGAATTGCTTTCCTTTCAATCATGACAACCCTAAAAATTTAAAAAAGTTTAGCCTGTTATTGAATATCAGAATCAGAATCAGAAAGAGCTTTATTGCCAAGTGTGCTTGCACCCACAAGGAATTTTTCTTGGTACTGAAGCTTCCAGTGCACATATACAAATACAAATACAACAAGAAACATAGTAATACAAATTCTAAGAATAAAATATATTAAAAAATTTAATAAAAATAGTATAAAAATAGTATAAAAAGTAAAAAAAGGGGTCACAGTTGGGTTTAGTCTGAATAAACATTTACAGATTATGAACATATTTACAGTATTTTGAGAAGTATGAATAATATAAATATAAATATCACCTGAGTTAGAGAATATTACACTAGACAGTGGGAGTCTAGTGCATGTTACAGATTATGAACATATTTACAGTATTTTGAGTAGTATGAATAATATAAATATAAATATCACCTGAGTTAGAGAATATTGCACTAGACAGTGGGAGTATTGCACTTGCAGGCATATGCCTTGGGGGGCATGTTAAGTGTTCAGAAGGGAAATGGCCTGTGGAAAGAAACTGTTCCTGTGCCTGGATGTTCTTGTGGCCAGTGATCTGTGTCGCCGTCCTGACGGTAACAGTTCAAACAGGGGGTGTCCAGGGTGAGTGGAGTCTGTGATGATTTTACCTGCTCTCTTCCTCACTCTGGAAGAGTACAGGTCCTGGAGGGTTGGCAGGGGGGCACCAATAATCCTCTCTGCTGTCCGGACTGTCCGTTGTAGATGTTATTGAAATGTTAATGTATTTGGACTTGGTGAACTAGATCTGCTAAGCTGCTGCAAGTCAAGTCACCTTTATTTATATAGCGCTTTATACAATACAGATTGTTTCAAAGCAGCTTTACAGTGGTAACAGGGTTTGTTTCGTCTGTTCTTGGAAGAAAGGGGGGAAGGGGGGATTCTCCTCTGGCCAACGAACGAACATTGTTTCAAAGCAAGTATGGACTTGCTAGTGCTAATAGATACACAGACACGTTGCAGATCAAGGGAGGTGGAGGTGGGGGAGGGTTTCAGAGGAACTCTAATAATGTGCTGCAGGACTAGCCTATAGCAAACACTGAACCAGACTATTTAAATGTTGAGCAAGCAATCCCAGGCGAACGAACACCGTTTCAAAGCAAGTATGGACTTGCTAGTGCTAATAGATACACAGACACGTAGCAGATGAAGGCAGGTGGAGCTGGGGGAGGTGGAGGGTTTCAGAGGAACTCTAATAACGTGCTGCAGGACTAGCCTATAGCAAACACTGAACCAGACTATTTAAATGTTGAGCAAGCAATCCCATTGGCTGCAGGATCAGCAGAGGCCACTCACATTGTGCCATGTGAAAATGATGTGATTGCTTGCAGATTGCATGTAAAGGAGTCTGTGCCCTCTACCGTTTTAATAAGGGCTATTCTCTTTGAAGGTTGACGTTTAAAGGAATGAAAATATCAAGACCGAGTGGAGACATCGGTAAATGCAAAATGATTCGTCACTCGAGAGACAAGAAAAATGAGGAAAACCCACAGAGGTAATCTCTTTCACACATACATTACATACACTCTTAAAAATAAAGGTATTGGTAGGCACTGATGGTTCCATGAAGAACCTTTAACATTCATGTAACTTTTCCAATGCACAAAAAGGTTATTTTTTTGTGGAAAAATGTATATGTATTTTTTTATTATTAAAGGGATACTCCACCGTTTTTTCATATTAAACTATGTTATTCCCTTAACTAAGACGAGTTGATACATACCTCTCTTGTCTCAGTGCGTGCACTCAATCGCTCTGGCGCGCGGCGACACTTTGATAGCACTTAGCTTAGCCCAGTTCATTCATTAGGGACCAAACAGAGATGAAGTTAGAAGCGACCAAACACCTCCACGTTTTCCCTATTTAAATACAGTTACACAAGTAGTATGTATACACGACCAAGTATGGTGACACAAAATAAAACGTGGCGCTTTTCTAAGCGGGTAAAAAGGATAACTATAATGTATGGCGGAATAGCACTTGGGAGCACTTCGACTCGGCGCAGTAGTCGAAGTGCTTCCAAGTGTTATTCCGTGAATTTTGTGAACCGTTACACCCCTACTTATTACAGATGTTGATCTACCTCAAAGTTTCAAGACCTACCTTGATTCTTCTACATTTACACTTTTACATTGCACACATTTTGTAACATTTTATTTAAGTTCAAGAGTTTCTTTAACGCTTACTTTTTTATCTTAATATAAGACATAAAGAAGATATTTTTGTTTACACTTAATTTTTGACTGCTAAAACTAATATCATTTGTTGTTTGCCTTAATAATGTGGATAAAAAAAAAAAAAAAACAGTGGTTTAAATTCAAACTTTTGTACTTTGTACTTTGTAAAAAAGGTTATAAAAAAAGTCAATAATTATCGATACCGAACGATATGAAACATTATATCGTGATAATTTTTTTGCTATATCGCACAGCCCTACTTCTAGCTTCATCTCTGTTTGGTCCCTAATGAATGAACTGGGCTAAGCTAAGTGCTATCAAAGTGTCGCCGCGCGCCAGAGCGATTGAGTGCACGCACTGAGACAAGAGAGTATGTATCAACTCGTCTTAGTTAAGGGAATAACATAGTTTAATATGAAAAAACGGTGGAGTATCCCTTTAAAATATTCCTCATACTAATAAAACATTTGTTATTTTAAGAACTGTTCACTGAAAGGTTTTTTGGGGAACCTAGAATGGTTCTTCTATAAAAAAAAATTTAAGAGTGTAGACATGCATGAATACAAGACAGATTGAATGACTTTCTAAAGCTGTATCTCTGTATTATAGATTTAAGAGAATTGCTCACACAAAACAGACAATGAACAAGGATGGCATCAAATCGCTCGAATACAAAGTGATAAATATAGAGAAAGACGAACTCTACACCAAAATCACTGTGGACATCGGCAAACCATGAAAACCCTATAGAGCTCAGAAGAAACCTGTATCTCACTGCAACTCTTCAGGGATCTTAAGACTGCACAGCTGCCTCCGAATCGGTTCAGACTTAGTGAGAAAAAAGTCTTTTTTTTAAAAAGAAAACACTGTTGAAAAACTAAGTTTGAAAAAAACAAAAAGATTCTTCTAAGCGAAAGATGATTTAAAGTTTTTAACATACCTGTGTGTGCCTCATATGCATGTCTGTCCCAAACTTAAATAACCCTCAACTTTAGGTTGCTCTTCCATCCAAAGCAGCAGGGGAAGTGTTTGCCTATAACACAAACCTGCACACTACCTACAAAACCCCTTACAGAGCTTTTCGTTTACTTAAGACATATTTTGGTAGTAAATATGCATTGGTAGTTTGATCTTTCAAGTCTAACTTTACATGTTACGTGTCCATGTTACAATGCTAAGTACTCAAGCATTGAGTAATATTAATGAACAAAATGTGTTCAATACATTGGTATTGTTTTGTTCTATTGTTTTACAATATCATATACATAACGGACACTCTTGTAAAGTGTTATTTTCCAAATAGAACATCATTTTGATTGGTGGAGGTTGAGTGTTGTGTACGCCTTAGACGATGAGAAATATTTCACACTAGGCCAATAGCTGTAGTTCAAAAAATAAACAAATCATGAACAATTTCAGGCAGTTTTCCTCTTTTTTTATTTATTCCTGTGATGGCAAAGCTGAATTTTCAGCATCATTACTTCAGTCTTCAGTGTCACATGATCGTTCAGAAATTATTCTAATATGCTGATTTGGTGTTTAATAAACATTTCTTATTATTATCAATGTTGAAAACAGCTGTGTTGCTTAATGTTTTTGTGGATGCTGTGATAAAAAAAATTCAGGATACTTTGATGAATAGAAAGTTCAAAAGAACAGCATTTATTTGAAATAGAAATCTTTTAATATACCTGTCTACTGTCACTTTTTATGCGTCTTGCGAAATATAAATAATCAAGCCACCCGCATTTCACATACATAGAATCAAAGTAACATGGTGTGGCTTTCATGTGGCATTTCATCTTTGAGTGGCTTTAAATTCATCACAGATGAATTTGATGAGTAGAAAGTTCAAAAGATAGAATGTTCATCTATATTTCAATGGCTCACAATGCAATCAAAAGAAAAGAAAACAACTACGTATTAATAGTGCCCACTCTTTGCAATCCTTAAAATGTTTTTCGCAGAATCATGCAAATGTAAAATCTGCCCATATTGTCATGTTTACTGCTTGTATAAACGGTTGCAATGCTGTTTCTTGTCTTGTGCTGTCCTCACTGCAGAACATTAAATCCAGGGTGAGGAGTTGGATCTAGATCCAACTCCTCCCACCTTACATATACCTAAACCTACCCATCTCCACCCCCTGATCCCTAAACCCACCCCTAAACCTACCCATCTCCACCCCCTGATCCCTAAACCCACCCCTAAACCTACCCATCTCCACCCCCTGATCCCTAAACCCACCCCTAAACCTACCCATCTCCACCCCCTGATCCCTAAACCCACCCCTAAACCTACACTGTTAGAAATTTCTTGTAATTTTACAGGAAATTCCTGGCTAATAGTTGCCGTAAATTTACTGTGAACAGTATACAGGACTGTTATTGTAATTCTTAATACAACATCCCTACTGTAATTAATTACAATAATCATGTAAATTTACTGGTATTTGCCAGGAATTTCCTGTAATTTCACAGGATAGAATACTGTAAATATTACAGCAAAATTTTATATTTACGGCAACTCAGTAGCCAGGAATTTCCTGTAATTTCACAGGACAAATCAATATACTGTAAAACATTACAAGTATAAATATTACAAGTAAAAAGCTGTCATTTTCCGTATTGGCCAATTAAAAACACAACAATGGTATATTTTCTTTTTTTATTAACAAACTGTGCAAAAATACATATTACAAAAGTATCCACTTTATTACACACAAACAAAATTTTACTTTTAAAGGGATACTCCACTTTTTTGGGGGAAATAGGCTCATTTTACAACTCCACCAGAGTTAAACAGTTGAGTTTTACCATTTTCGAATCCATTCAGCTGATCTCTGGGTCTTTAGAAGAATGTCAGAGTTTTTGGTCCCATTGACTTCCATAGTATATATTTTTTCCTACTATGGAAGTCAATGGGACCAAAAACTGTCTGGTTACTGACATTCTTCTAAAGACCCAGAGATCGGCTGAATGGATTCGAAAATGGTAAAACTCAACTGTTTAACTCTGGGGGAGCTGTAAAATGAGCCTATTTCCAAAAAAAGTGGAGTATCCCTTTAATGAAGAAGCTCACTTCCAGACGTCCAGGCAGCCTATCATCAGGGGGAACACGATGATATGGAACAAAGGTGTCCAGCCAGACTTGAACTGCATAGGGGATGTTGTTCATGTTACTATCCCTTCAACTCAAAGTCCAGTTTTCTTAGGAGGGTGCAAACAGGTGCGTTGAGCCTGTGTCTCTTCTCGGCTTTACTGCCCGTCTGGGAGTGGATTCCACAAAAAGCTCTGAAAACTGAGAGAGAGGAAAAAAGTTAAAGTTTTCATATCTGTTAAATAATGACAAATACTGTGTAAAAAACATAAGTAACCTACTTGCTCATAAAATAAAATGACTTTGATGTATTTATTTAACATTAACAACTTTAACCATACAATTTAATTTAATGAATTAATGAAAGTTGTAATGTTAAACTGTTGTCCGTCAGTCTCTTCTGTTTACACAAATGATGTCCTGCAGGGGAAAACCAACTCTACTATAGAACAGACACTTAACAGTAGCTGGGTCTACATCCAACTTTTTAATGCACATTTTAACCATTTGAAAAAGAAAACCTGACTGGAAACGGTTAAAATTCACATAAAATATTCTAATGTGAACAAAAACTTCTATGTGGATTGACAAATTTGCATTTTTTGCAATTATATCAGGTGTTTCAAGTTGCCCTGTCAACCTTACGTTTTGATCCCACAGCTGTTCACGACTCCTAGGTGCGTGACCATTTATAATTCGCATAACAGAGTTGATTGAAATGCTCTCCAATTAGAGGGTTTTTTTGCCAAATTTTTACGAATGCGTTTAAAAGTTATGTTTTAATTGGATGGAAACCTATCTATTGACATCATTGCATAGAATATATCATAGAACCTAACAATACTGGTAATAAGGTAATAATTCATGGGACGTTACATATGAGAATGATGGATTCACTTTACAGTAAGGGGACATGAATTATCATGAATTCATGTATAAATTCATGCATGAATTATGCATTCATATCTCATGAATCATCAGGAACTAACACGAGTTCAACATTTTTCATTCATGACTTCATGGGTGAACAACACCTTAATTAAAACATTAACCAAGATGGGTAAATCATCATGAATTATGATTTATTACGCATGATCATGATGTTTTCTTTGTTCACAGTTATGCCACTGTTCATCAGTGTTTCTAAGGACCAGTCACCACTTTAGTTGAGGGGCCACACAGTCATTGATAGATAATGCTTAGTTAATGATGACTACTGTATTTGAATGTCAACAGTTCATGTCTTCTTCAAAGCCTGCAGGTAGTTGGACAGACCCCAAAATAGACCAATCACAGCTCAGAGCACACAAATTCTGTTGACATTCAAATACAGTAGTCATCATTAACTAAGCATCATCTATCAATGACTTCATGTATGTGGCCCCTCAACTAAAGTGGTGACTGGTCCTTAGAAACACTGATGAACAATGTGCTAATGGTCGCATAACTGTGAACAAAGAAAAGCATCATGATCATGCGTAATAAATCATAATTCATGATGATGTACTCATCTTAGTTAATTTTTTTATTAAGGTGTTGTTCACTCATGAAGTCATGAATGAAAAACGTTGAACTTGTGTTATTTCCTGATGATTCATGAGATATTAACGCATGAATGAATGCGTAATTCATGCATGAAATTATACATGAATTCATGATAATTAATGTACCCTTACCGTAAAGTGTTACCTCATTTTCTTTATTAGTGTGTAAACAGTTTAAACATACCTTTGTATAAAGTCCCTGAGGCGTCTTTAGGATACTGCATGTTGAACACATAGTAAGCAGCGAAGGTTTCAGCCACTCCATTCAAAAGACTGTTTTGGGCCCCATCACAACTGTTCCTTCTATGAACACTTGTTGCGATTAGTGTCTCTCCTGAAATGCATTAACACAATATGATAATAAAAGGTGAGTAAATCATGGGGTAATTTTCATTTAAAAGTGAAGTACTCTATAAAATAAGGGAAGAATATACCTTGCACAATTAAGCAAGGTGTGCTGGATAGGTCTCTCTCTCTCTGGATATCAGCAGCTGTGGCAGAGGGCTAGGCTAGGGAATAAAAAACGTAAACATTACCAAATTTATTACCAATTACACAAATTAAAAATCTATTATTATTTTAGTCCATATAGTCTGCCAGGCAGCCACATGTAATTTGAGACAAAAAAAAACCCAAAATGGTTAACTTAATTTTAATACTACTGATAATTTGCTGCCTTTTCTGAAGACAAAGAGAGCGTTGAAAGCTTTTCAACAGAACCCAGGCTTTTATTTTATGACGATGCTGGTTGGATTTAGTTGCACACGCGCAGTTTATTTTAGATACAGACAGTTACTGTACATGACTGTTCTTCCAACCTGGTTTGCCAAGCACAAAGTAATGTTATAACATATAAGCATACCAGATGCTATATTCAGCTTATCTCACAGTTATAGCTGACTCACATAATTAAAGATACCTGCATTGTCGTTTAATTAAAGCCCATATTTCAACTAAAATTTGCTTGTGTTTGTTCAGTGACCGTAAAATCTATAAACTTCGTTTATGCTAGTGTGCAAACCACGGCTTCAAGACCCCCGATTACAAGACAGCAACGCAGAAGTCCTAATAATGTTACGACAGCCTGTCCAGTAGCACGTGTAATCAATGCAATAACCTGAGCTAACTGATCGGGCTAACGTTAATGCTTATTTTAACAGTCTGGGCTAACGTTATTTGAGCTATCGTCATTGTGGTGGTTGTTTTCCATTAACGTTAGGCTACGTTACAAGCTCAGCTCTACTCGATTCTACTCACCATGTTTGTTTTTCCATTGAAAATAGTGCCGTGTATCTGCATGTGGTAACGTTACCATTTTCTTTATGGATTGAGTAACTTAAAGAAGACGCCGCTTCACCGTGGTCGGTTCAGGTTTATAACGTCGTTACCCGGGAGTGAGCGGGGCGAGTTGTTGAGCTAACGTTATATCTAACATTACTCTAGCTAATGTTACTGAAATATACCAAGCGAAAAATTGTGAATATCTCGTACCTTGTAGCTGCATGTGGTAACTTTTTTCCGTATGGGTTGAGTAAGAAGACGCCATTTCACCGCGGTCAGTTCATAGTGTTGTTTTACCGGGAGTGAGCGAGTCGAGTCGGGGCGAACGTCACAGAAGCTAATGTCACTGAAATATACCAAACGAAACAATCACCACTCATATGACCGGTATTAATATATCCATAGACTTATAAAAATAGATTTCATGTTAACGTTTCATACCTGAGATGTGTTCCTTCCAAAAGCTGCTTCTTCCAAAAGTGTTTGATTCTGGTGCCGTTGGCCGCCACGGTACCGCGCAATTTCAAAATTCAAATCGCAGCAATCCCACAATGCTATGCGGTGGCTGTAAAATAATGCTTCTACAGTGTAGTTACAACAAAATTACAGGACTGTCCATAAATTTCCCATCATGCATTTGTATTTACAATAAAAACATGAATACAATATGTTGTTGTAAATTTTATTGTAAAAATTACATCAATTGCTAACAGTGTACCATTCTCCACCCCCTGATCCCTAAACCCACCCCTAAACCTACCCATCTCCACCCCCTGATCCCTAAACCCACCCCTAAACCTACCATTCTCCACCCCCTGATCCCTAAACCCACCCCTAAACCTACCATTCTCCACCCCCTGATCCCTAAACCCACCCCTAAACCTACCATTCTCCACCCCCTGATTCCTAAACCCACCCCTAAACCTACCCATCTCCACCCCCTGATCCCTAAACCCACCCCTAAACCTACCCATCTCCACCCCCTGATCCCTAAACCCACCCCTAAACCTACCATTCTCCACCCCCTGATCCCTAAACCCACCCCTAAACCTACCCATCTCCACCCCCTGATCCCTAAACCCACCCCTAAACCTACCAATCTCCACCCCTTAGATCTGGATCCAACTCCACCCCCTGGATCTCGTGTACTGCAGTGAGGTGCTACTAGATCTCTGTTAGAACCAGGACATGCAGTCACTGAACTTTTGGGCAGAGATTGGCATACATGTGAGGAGTAGTTTATAAGGAGTAAATCTTGTGAGTCACTGGATTGCACAATTTAGAAAGAGTCCAATCTAAAAATATAAACAGAGCAGTTTACTAGTTACTAGCTAAAAATAAAATGAAAAAATGTAAATAAAAACACAATTTCTTGTGGCTATACCTTTAAAATAATGTGTATTTTAGCATTTATTTTAGTGCAATACACCTTAGTTTACACAATACAGTTTTGAATTAAACTAACAACTTTTTATGCGTTTTGGCCGTTCATTTTAGGGGCCTGAAAACGCAAACTTTTGAAAACAAGTTTCAAAGTGCAAGTTTTTAAAACTGATACCATTATTGTCTCTGTAAACTACAAAAATGCGAATTTGTGAAACCGGTGACATCATGCATATGTATATTACGTGTTCAGTCTATAGGTACGTAGTGTTTCTTTACAAAGTGACATCACTGACTTTTATGGCATCGCTGTTGAAAAAGGGTAGTTAGCTGGTGAAGTGGATTTACTTATTGTAGAGTTAATGAAAGTTATCATGAGCCGCGTTTCCACCGAAATTACCCGGAACAATTTGTACCAGGAACTTTTTTCCCAGGAACTTTTTTCGCCCCAGACCGGTTGCTTTATGCGTTTACACCGCGGTCTAAAGTACCGGGAAGGTAAACTGCGCGCAACTGCTCCTCCCAGTCTGCGACGGACAGTAATCAGTTTTGAGCGCCACATTTATAATAAGTAGGCTATGGAGGAGATTCAAACTGTGCTGCAGTTATGTATTGGTTTACTAACGAGGTAATTAACAAAACAAAATAGACGAGCACTGATACTAAAGCGTGTTCAGAAAGCTCGTATGCGTATAAAATTAGACAACGTATGTTATCAGTGTTATCATGTGAGATGCCTGGGACGAACGCGCAAAAAAATTCCTCTTTCGCAAATACGCTTAAAAAAAGCCAGAACCCCGTCTATCAATCATAAATAGTGACAGTCTTGTAAATAGTTGTTTGTTACTAACCTCAAAAGCGCTATTTCAATCCTGTTATAGTAAATTTGTAACATGGTTTGGAGTGCCTTGCAATAGATGACAATGTGTAAACATAATGACTTAATAATAAAAGCTGTGGCAGAAAAGAGACGAGCACTGATAAAGCGTGTTCAGTAAGCTCGTAATGCTAACGTTAGATATAAAATTTGTATGTTATCAGCTATTGCGGACATTGAACGTGAGATGGCTGGGACGAACGCGCAGAAAGTTTACTCTTCCACAAATACCCTTAATAAAGCCTGAAACTCGTCGCCAGTCCACCAGTTTTTTTTATTAAATTCCATATTTGCAGACAGACAACTCTTACTGCATGAAGCCACGACACGAACCGCAATAGATTTTTTAAAAAGGGAGGTTAAAAATAAATAAAATGCTGCGTGGTGTCATCCAACCAAAATGCGGCGTGAACACAACCAATCAGCTTGTGCAGCGCACAAGTCCCACCCCTGAAAGTTCCTGAACTTTGAAAAAGTACTACCTCATGAGCAGGGACTATCGGAGGGGGAAATATTTACCCGGAACTTCATTTAGACCCTGGTTCCTGCGGTGTAAACACATCGAGTACCAGCCCAAAGTCCCTAGTTCCTGGGGAAAGTTCCTGCGGTGGAAACGCGGCTATGGACATTGTAATGTTTGAAGCGGATGTCATAATATGGAAGTAAAATAATGTCAAATGTTTTTGAAATAAAAAGCCTGTTGAATTGCACTACTTGGAAAAAAAATAGGCATTGCATTAACCATGTTTGCATTTTAACGCATTGTATTTTTAGGGCTTGCATTTTTATGGGCTGAAATTCAACATGGTTGAATATTTAAGCTGTGAATATTTCAATTAAAAACATTTCAAACACCTTTTCATTATTAAAAATTCAATAATCCATATTCACCTTTCATATTTCACTTCCAAAATATTCAAACTGTTTAAAAATACCTATAATATTCAACAGGCAATTTTCAGTCCATTTTATTTCGCTTTGCAAATTCACTTCCACAGATTCAGTGGTTCAAATTCGACAGTAAATTCAACATTGACGTCCAGGAACTGCAGGAAAAGCAGTAGATTGCCGAGCATACTCTCCATCTGCTGTTAGTCGACCTCACCATCAGGGGGTGCAAAAGCGCGTGTTGTTGACGAAGACCAGCAACAGTTAGAGCAAGCCATTCATTCATACAATGAAAATGATTACCTGTGTCAGTATATATGCGGAAAAGATGATAAACACACAAAAGCTGTGTTTATGTTTCATTCAATAACTTCATTGTTACTTTCCCTGTGTAGCCTACATGTCATCAGCTTTCTCTACCATGAACAGGATTATAATTGGTTTCCCTCAATACCTCATACTCAAGGATTCCCCTTCCGTTGGGATAAAACGCTTAATGTAGCTTATGGACTAATACAGTGATATGAAAGACCAAACTCGCACCTTATTGGGGATGTAGGCTGTAGGCTACTACAGGCAAGCAGATGGACTAAGAATATGAACGTAACGCGCAAAGTTTCATGCAGAGCATTTCGTGATATACTGGCATAAAATCAACACTTGATCAATTAATACTAACACTTTCTCTTCTCTTTTCTCTCTCTCTTTATATATATATATATAGTATAGTATAGTATAGTAGGCTATGCCTACGTGTATTGCATTAGCTTAAACTGGGAAGAGTCATAGCACTTGCATATTGTTGTCCTCCAATTGTTAGTTTAACTGTAAATCGCTTTGGATAAAAGAGTCTGCTAAATAAATGACTAAATGTAGCCTAATAAATGTAAAATTGGCTTGACATTGGACATTCGCACATTTAGGGACCGTCTCTAAAGTTGCATACAACATTGGCATACACGTTTCTAACTTCAATAGCAAACTTTAATTTATTTGAATAAATATAAAAAATCTAAAGGGTGCGCATTATGCCTGACACTACATGAACACTTTACAGTTGGTTTTATGACTGTAAGTCGTTCTATTCAAATGCTATCGGAGTTAGAAACGTGTATACCAAAGTCGTATACACTTTAGAGACGGTCCCTAAATGTGCGAATGTCCAACGTCAAGCCAACTTTATGCCAGTCTATCACTGGGAAACACTCAGCATTGAGCTTTGCGCGTTATTCTGAGTCCATCTGCTTGCCTGCGAGTTTGGTCTTTTACATCACTGTAGTCCATTAAACTATGTTAAGCGTTGTATATGTCCAGCAGGGGAATCCTGTATTGAGGGAAACCCTAATAGCCTGCATGCAGCACATCGCCACAATATAAAGTTAAGGCAACTAAACAACCAAGAGAAATATATGTCAACCTCAAAAATGTAACATTGGATCTGTACATCCGCATCGGGGAATAACATTATAATGTCGTTCACGGTATAGAAAGATGCATGTTGGCTACACAGGACAAGTAACCGTGAAGACACTGAATTTAACATAAAACAGCCGTCATAATAATCACAAATACACTTACATTGCTGTAAAGGAGTTTTATGAATGAATGGCTTATTCTAACTGTTGCTGGTCTTCGTCAACAACAAGCGCTTTTGCACCATCTGATGGTGGGGTTGACTAACAGCAGATGGAGAGTATCTCGGTAATCTACTGCTTTTCCTGCAGTTCCGTTGAATTTACTGTCGAATTTGAACCACCGAATTTGTGGAAGCGAATTTGCAAAGCGAAATAAAAGTGACCGAAAATTGCCTGTTGAATATTATAGGTTGTATTTTTAAACAGTTTGAATATTTTGGAAGTGAAATATGAAAGGTGAATATGGATTAGTGATTTTTTAATAATGAAAATGTGTTTGAAATGTTTCTAATTGAAATATTCACAGCTTAAATATTCAAACATGTTGAATTTCAGCCCATAAAAATGCAAGCCCTAAAAATACAATGCGTTAAAATGCAAGCATGGTTAATGCAATGCCTATTTTTTTCAAGTAGTGCAATTCAACAGGCTTTTTATTTCAAAAACATTTGACATTATTTTACTTCCATATCATAACAAATGTTAGTCGACCGTGAAGATTTTAAAACGAGCGTTGATTCATAAATCTGTAAGATCTTACCTTCATGCTGTGGAAATACAAACTGGAAAACACAAGGAGTGCACCGCTGAAAAGGGGCGGAGCTACACAAGGTCTATAGGCGGATAGTGATTCCTTAAAAAGTGACATCGCTAACTACTGGTTTAGCTGCAGAATACAGCGTTTTTAGTCGTCTTCATGGATCTTTGACAACGTTGTCGTCTGTACGCGAAAAACGTTGTCTGGTAAATGTACCCTTAGTCTTCGATTGCACATTGTTTTGTGGTAATCAGGGTTATTGTGGTTAACTAAAAATAAAACCATAAAAATATTTGTTTTACTAAAAAAAAAAAATATATATATATATATATATATATATATATATATATATAGGCCTATAAATAAATATCTAAAAACGTATTTTATTTTACCTAGTTGCGAAGGCAACATTTCTCATGTTTGTTTAGTTTATTTAGTAAATGACTAAAGCTGTAGAAAATTTAAGAAAATAAAGAGAAAAATAGAGGTATAAAAAATGTAAAAAATTCAATCTAATTCAATACATTACCATAAAATATAATAGAATATCAATGATACTTAAATAACTCTGGTGTTACTATAGCATAACGTCTAAGGCCAGAGAGACTTTTGTAACATACAGGGTTGAAGAAGAAATGAAGAAATACATATTTCATATGCTTTATTTTGAGCACGAATCTTCCTGATCCTGTGTGCTCTGCAGGAGTTTAACAGTCTCCATCGCGTGTGATTAAAATTTCTGATTTGGTTCTCCTAAAAAAGGACACAAAAATGTAATCATATTATAAAAATATATATAATCTACTCTAATTGTTTGTGTGTATGTCTGTGTACGTGACCTACAGTCGTTCCACACACAGCAAGCACTCGTTGCCGTAGGTGTTTCCGTCACTGCCGCACACAGGTGCAAGGTTCATAGGACACGCCAGTATCTCGGCCATCTCGGCGCACACGGGCTACAAAACACACACATACACATGTGGCAGACTAATTAAACCACTGCATTACAATAGTTTTAACCACTAAAAGATAAATGACCTTTTACACATTTACAAGGTAAAAAAAAAAATCCTCCCTACCTTTCGGGTTGAGCCAGTTGATCCCTGCGCCCCTGAAACAATTGCATTTTTTTAACATTCGGAATTTTTACGGAATGCAGAGCAACATTGTAGTGAAGTTAACTCATATTTTACACACCCACAGTGTGCCTTAGGTTGTTACAGACTGTAGTATAATCAACAAAGACTTCAAATAATTAATATCAATTGATTAACAACACTCATCATAAGTGTAGGCTTTATATGTTGACTGTACCTGAAGGGATCAGCAGAAGAAAGCCGAACAGAAGCACTCCTATAGACATATTGACAGAGAATGAGCCCTACAGTACTCACATGACTTTATATGACGACAATGAAGTGTGGGAATTCCAACACTTGAACACACACGCACAGACCCACTAGAGATAAGACAGTTTAATACAGGAACCTCGGCTCTGCTCTGTAAACGCAATCTTAGAGAACTTCTTGGAGTGTAAACAGCGTCATGTGGATTCATCTATGACCTCCTTTTATTTGTGATGGTTAAAACTATGTAAACAGCACAATATGGACAGTCAACTTTCATGAGAACACTGTCTAGGGAAGGACAGATTAAATTGCAAATAAAGTTTTTAAAAAAATTATTCGTCATTTTTGTTTATTAGCCTGCTTCTTGACATTTTTTAGTTAATAGCATGACAAAAGTTTTTCCTCAATAACTGTAAGTCATGTATGTGTGTGTGTGTTTGTGTGTGATTTAAGTTACTTGGTGCCATGCGGGCTGGTCTGAGTATTTCAGAAACTGCTGATCTACTGGGATTTTCGCGCACAATCATCTCTAGGGTTTACAGAGAATGGTCCCCAAAAAAATCCAGATAGCAGCATTTATGTGGGTGAAAATACCTTGTTGATGTCGGAGGTCAGAGGAGAACGGCCAGACTGGATCGAGCTGATATAAAGGCAACAGTAACTCAGATAACCACACGTTACAACCGAGGACTGCAGAAGAGCATCTCTGCAACATTGTTGAAGCTTGAAGCAGATGGGCTACTTCAGCATAAGACACACCGGTGCCACTCCTGTCAGCTAAGAACAGGAAACTGAGGCTATAATTCGCACAGGCTCACCAAAATTGGACAATAGAAGATTAGAAAAACGTTTACTGGTCTGATGAGTCTCGAATTCTGCTTCTGCATTCAAATGGTAGGGTCAGAATTTGGCGTAAACAACATGAAAGCGTGGATCCATCCTGCCTTGTATCAGTGGTTCAGGCTGCTGATGGTGGTGTAATGGTGTGTAGATATGTTCTTGGTTCCCTTTGGGTCCCTAAGTACATTACATTTACATTTAATCATTTAGCAGACGCTTTTATCCAAAGCGACTTACAAATGAAGAGAGTAATAGAAGCAGTCAAATCAACAATAGGGCAACAATATGCAAATGCCGTGAGCAGTCTCACCTAGACCAGCGCAGCACACGTAGCAATGATTTTTTTTAAATATAGAATAGATATAGAATAGTAAGTGTAAGTATTATTAAGTCAAATGTTAGCGAAAGAGATACGTCTTCTTGAAGATGGCCAAAGACTCAACAGGCAGGTCATTCCACCAGCTCGGAACAGTCAAGGTAAAGGTTTGTGGAAGTGATTTTGTGCCTCTTTGGGATGGAACCACAAGGCGCCGTTCACTTGCAGAATGCAAGTTTCAGGATGGCACGTAGGTCTGAATTAAAGAGTTAAGATATATGGGTGCAGAGCCACTGGTTGTTCTGTGGGCAAACACCAGTGCCTTGAATTTGATGCGAGCGGCAATTGGCAACCAGTGCAGTTTTATGAGGAGAGATGTGACGTGCGCTCTTGTAGCAGCGTTCTGGATCAGTTGCAGAGGTTTGACAGTTTGACAGCCAAAAGAGCATTACAATAGTCCAGTCTGGATAGAACAAGGGCTTGGACAATGAGTTGTGTAGCATACTCCGATAGGAAGGGCATGATCCTCCTAATGTTGTATAAGGCAAATCTGCAGGACCGGGCAGTTCTAGCAATGTGGTCTGTGAAGTTTAACTGATCGTCAATCACAAATCTAAGGTTCCTGGCTGTCCTGAATGTATTTATGGTCGACAAACCCAGAAGGTTTGAATGGAGAAGTTGTGGTGAAGTGCTGGGTTGGTCGAGACCACAAGCATCTCTGTCTTTGTAAGGTTGAGTTGAAGGTGCGGCCCTTCTTCCAGCAAGTAATGTCTGTCAGGCAAGCCGAGATGCGAGCAGCTACCATCGGATCGTCTGGTTGGAATGAGAGGTATAGAGTTGTGTGTCATCAGCATAGCAGTGATAGAAAAATGTGTTTCTGAATGACAGATCCTAGTGATGACATGTAGATGGAGAAGAGAAGTGGTCCAAGCAATTGTACTGTACCAATTGAGCATCATTTAAATGCCAATGCCTACCTGTGTATTGTTGCTGACCATGTCCGTCTTCTGATGGTCGAATCATCTCAAACCGGTTTCTTGAACATGACAATTAATTCACCATACTCAAATGGCCTCCACAGTCACCAGACCTCAATCCAATAGAGCACTTTAGGTTTATGTGGTGGAACAGGAGATTTGCATCATGGATGTGCAGCCAACAAATCTGCAGCAAATGTGTGATTCTGTCATGTCAATATGACCAAAATCTCTAAAGGAAGGTTTCAAGCACCTTGTTGAATCTATGACATGAAGAATTAAGGCAGTTCTGAAGGCAAACGGGCTCCAACCCGGTAAACATACACACACTCACATATATGTATATATACACATAATATATATACACATACATAGCAAGATACATACATTAAACAGTCTCATCTATTAATGTATAGGTTGATACAAGTGGTAATGGGGATTCAAGTTTATTTTGAGTTTTATAGACCTTAGTCTTTTTTTTTTTTATTGTTAATTGGAAAAAGAAGATTGTCTCCATCTACAGGCTGAAACAGGTCAGTGCAGGTGGATTTATTGAATTTACTTTGCATTATACACTGTTGTGTATATGATAAAATGCATTGTATTTCATGCTTGACCACAGAATTGCAAACACAGTTCAGGGATTGCAGTGCTGGTTTGATCTGTGAGTAGGGGTGAGTTTATATAGTGCACTTAATGACCTCATAATGTTAGTAGCCTACAAGAAAGTTGGCCAACAATATAATATAAAGGTCCCTTGGTTTGAAATGGACAATTAGAAGGAAAACACATTCAGTTATGTTCTTCAGAGGTTACCTAAAGGTTATCAGAATGATCATTAGGAAGTTAATGATTACTAGTATTATGTTTATAATAGGTGTGGTAAAACTTTGTTCTGCTGGCTTAAAGCTCTTCTTCAACAGTGGAAAACAGAACCAACAAAGAAATGGCAACACAGCTGCACTTAAAGCAACATCAATGGAAACTGAACTGAGACCAATTGTTTTCTCAAGGTCTTTTCATGGTTGCAATAATGGGAAACACAGATATTATTATATACTATCAACTGTGTTTAAGTACTTCTGTGGCTTCTACCACAGCTGGACTCAAATGAAGGTGTAGAACCATCTCAAGGATGATCAGAAGAAATGGACAGCACCGGAGTTAAATATATGAGTGTCACAGCAAAGGGTCTGAATACTTAGGACCATGTGATATTTCAGTTTTTCTTTTCTAATAAATGTGCAAAAATGTCAACAATTCTGTGTTTTTCTGTCAATATGGGGTGCTGTGTGTACAATAAGAAAAAAAAGAACTTAAATGATTTTAGCAAATGGCTGCAATATAACAAAGAGTGAAAAATTTAAGGGGGTCTGAATACTTTCCGTACCCACTGTATATATATATATAAGAGAGAGAGAGAGAGTACATTTTAAATTATTCATTATGTTCATTTATGATATATCAATAATAACAAAAAAACTGAACACGTTTTACCACATTCACAGTATATGGAACTAAATAACTAAATGTTTGTGTAAAACATATTTAAGTGCTGAATAGTAATTATTAGGTTAACCTACTCATATACAGGTGAGGAACTATTACTCATACTAATCTCTAATCTGATCACTTCCTGACAGTGCTGTCTTTACAAGAATCAAAGATAATCAGCATCAAAAATAGTTTGCAGGCTAATCATAGCTGATTCAATCAAAAGCTCTTTCAGTCTTGCCTGCAGCAGTTTCAGTGTGTTTTCTGATGAGCACGAGACCTCAAATATCATTCTTCAGCTCTAAAGGCCATATTTGGAAATAAGGAATTCCTCTTCTACAGTAGAGTACAGTATGACATAAAATGATATGTCACAGCTGTGCTTTGATCAGATAATATAGCTGCAATCTAGGTAAAAGGTACTACAGTAAAATGAACTCTCTGACAGAAGCATATCACTGCGTATAAATGGTTACGTACTGACAATCATACCATGCATCAAAGATCATCGACCACATCATCCACATAATGGATCCAATTTATTATTGGTTGGCTAAACACACATCATGATCTCATATAGGCATATAATCTCTTATATCTTAAGTTCTTATATCTAAATGCTGATTTACTGCTCAAGAAACATTTTTTTTTTTTTTAGCAATGTTGAAAACAGTAGTGATGCGTGAATTTTTTGGGGGGAAATCAAAAATGTCTGAATTCAGATAGCACACGTACGTCTGCAAGATGTCTGTTAAAGATCACTTCATCTGGAAAGCATCTGCTGATAGACATCTTTAAGATGTCAGTTTAACATACATTCTAAATCATTACATCTTAAAGACATCTTCTAAACGTCTATTTGACATCTGACAGGAAACGTCCTATGGACGTATTGCAGATGAGCAAACACTCTTAAAAATATGTCTTCCAGATGTAAACGCGCACATCAAATAGACGTCTCCGTGATGTACGTGTTTACATCTGGAAGACATATTTTTAAGAGTGTTTGCTCATCTGCAATACGTCTATAGGACGTTTCCTGTCAGATGTCAAATAGACGTTTAGAAGATGTCTTTAAGCACATTTAATGCAATGTGCAATGTTAATGCAATGTTTAAACGACTGCATTTTAAGTGTTTCAGTGTGGGTTAAAGTCGTTTTAACTTTGGACATTCATTATTTGTTCAATGTAATATAAAAAATAATGTGCTTCAGTAAAACAAAACAAATGACCTAATCCTGTCCTGAGCGTTTGATCATTATGAATGAGACAGAAACTCCCAGTTCACACCGCTGCATTCGCGGTCAATGAGCGCTGATTGATGCGCCCTACCAGAGGGACCCAACTATAAAAATCAAACCTCGTCTCTGAGGAGCGTTCATTCACCAAATCACAGTGAGCTCTGCCGGTTAATTATTAGCCGTTATCTCGTACTTAGTACCGGAGCGTGGAGTTTGGAGTCTGCCCCTCGTATCCAGATAAACACTACAGAGAGCTGAAGGAATCAGGCACCCATCCTTTCTCTGGCCCGCAGACCTCTACCGAGCGAGCCAACCATGCTGCGGCTTGCTGGACTCTTACTGTGTGTGACCTCCTTTCTAAGTACCTCATCTCGTGGTAAGCGATTTTTTTAAAGTCTAAATATATAAATAAAAAAAACATTTACATTAGGTTGCATGTTCCTGTTGGTTTGCTTGTTGTTTAAAGCTAACTAATATTCTCATATTTTCAAATTTAAGATTTAAATTACTTTGAATAGCCTATTACATCGATTTAAGGGTTTAGCCAGTTCACTGAGGTCTCTGGAATATTAATCTTGAGTTGTGGTTAGTCACACCTTTCATTCATTCTGTGCCCAGATTCATCTAATCTTTGCAAGTAGACTCATCCATATATCAGTATCATTACTGAAAACCTTTTTTGTGTGTTTAAATAAAAAATACATAAATGTACAAATTAAATAAAAAACATTTAGTTGTTTTAGATGGTAAAATCAGGGCATAATCTCTATATCAGAAGATGTGATGCAATCTGAATGTGACACGTCAGTGTTTTCAGGACAGGACTGAACTGTTGGCAGAGAGGACAACGGTCTTGTTTTAGAGAGACTACTGTTTATCAATCACCTTATGAATCAACAATCCTAAAACCACATATTCAGACAAAATATGTTTGAGCATTAAATTGCATGAAATGTATTTGACACATTTTGATTTGTTCAGTGTTTTTGCCCCTTTAACATCACAAAGTATCTTGATTTTGCACAAACTTTACATTGAATATATGATTCTGACTTCTGACTAAGACAAAAAGAAATGAAGTTGCAACACAAAAAAAGGTTAAGTAAAGAATATGATCCAAATATATGAGGATTACAGATAATTGAGGATTATTAGCTCACACTGTTATCTGAGACCCACCTACAATTACAGATAGGACTTTTCTGCAAAAGGCTATATGAACTTCCTCTGGAGTGCCTCCGGTTTGCCTGTTGCTTTCTCTTGACCAAATTAAATGAGCATGTAGATGTAAACGCTGTGGTGTGGAGTACAAAACCTACGGATTCAATTCAGATCCCCATCCATTACTGGGTTTAAGGCTGTGTATGAGATGTCCAGTCCACTTCCTGCTTCTCTCCTTTCACATTCCTCCCTTGTTCTAGTCCAGCTGTGTCTTACATGCTGAAGCTGTAGAATGGGTCACAGCATGACATTTTTGTGTTTTTTCAGGTGCGAGTGCTGGACCTCGGCTAGATAATGACAAACTCTACAGATACAGCTACAGCGCTGAGGTCGGGCTGAACAGGCCGACGGGATCCACTAGGGGGAATGCTGGATTCAGGATCAGCAGTGATGTGGACATCAGCCTCGTCTGGAGGAACTCAGAGATCAAGGATGAACAGCTACTTCAAGTGCAGGTAAAGAGAAAGTACTTTATTGATACTTTTTTTGATTGCATACCCTTGTGAAATAGAAGTGTGCTTAAATGTATTGATTGTGCACTTGTAGTGTACTTAAAATCGTAAGTATATTTGAACAAATTTGTAGTTGCCGATTTAAAGATCCAAGTTTAAAAAGGACACTTAGGTGCACTTAAAGAGAGTACACTTTTATGTGTCTTAACACTTTTAAAAAGTACATTTTAAATAATTATTTTAATAATATTTTGTCTTGCTGACTAATATTTTAACTTGATTATAATTTAAACTACTTTGTTACTCAATATTACATTTAAAGTTAATTTTAAATGTACTAATTTGCAGCTTCATCATTACAAATATTTTAAAATATTACTTTACATTTTAAACTATATTTCAAACACAGTAGAATTATGAAATTACATATAAAGATGTACTTAAGTTCTACCTAAGCATGACAAGAAAGGACTCTTAAGTTCAACTAATTGCGTTTAATATAAATGTAAACTGTAAACTGTGTTTGAATGCTAAAATGTACTTATTTTTCAAAAGGGTATGTGCAAATCAATGTTATTTGAGGAGCTGTTTACACGACACCAGTTTCAACTAAAAGTGGAAAACTTTTTATGCGTTTTGGCTGTTCATTTACGCAACAACTGCGTTTTGGGGGCTTGAATCACAACATTTTAAAAAACGGGATTCAAAGTGCATGTTTTTGAAAACGAACCCTTATCGTCTCCAAAACTACAAAAAGGCGAATTTGTGAGAATGGTGACGTCATGCGCATGCCTATTACATTCTATATAGGCGCATATAGGCATAGGTTATGTTCCTTTACAAAATGACATCGCCAACTACTGGCCTGGCATTAATAATGCAGTGTTTAAATATGTCTATCTATATAGTTCTTGTTTTTAATTTTAGTTATTTTAGCAGACTACTTCAAGGTTCTCATTATTAAATGTTGCCATGTCAACTATTTTAAATAAAATTAGTTTAAGTTTTTTTTAAATATTTTATTTCAGATAGTAAAAATGTTTTTGTTTTTTTTATGGTTTTAGTATTTAGTATTAGCTAACAGTAATACTATTGGTGCACATCACATTCTCCTATCCTATCCTCAGATTTCAAATGTTCAAGTTGAAAGTGCTGGAAAGCACTCCCGCAAAAACAACATCTTTCACGGCAGCTCAGCAGAAAGCATTCTGGGTAAAGCCAGGCTTGAGGCACTTCAGAAGCCCTTCTTGTTGCTATGGAAGATGGGCAAGGTAACAAACACACTTCATTATGTCATTAAAATGTGTTTCATATCCGTTTTAGTTTTGAACGTTTAAATATTTTCCACAGTGATTTGATTTTTTTGGTGTGATTTTTCTTGCTTAGATCAGAAGCCTGTATGCCCATAAGGCGGAGCCTGCTACCATCAAAAACTTGAAGAGGGGTGTGGCCAGTATGCTAATGATGCAGCTAAAGTCAGGGAAGATGATGGAGGTACAGTCTGACAATTCAAATTCTCCACTGAAGTGTGAAAAGTGTGTACGTTTTTCTTTGTTAAAATACTTTCTCCATAATCCGCAGGCTGATGCTTCAGGGAAATGCTTAGTTGAGTACAAGGCTACCAAACATCAAGTGATCCGTACAAAACACTTAGATACCTGCAAAACACAAGAGACGGGATTCACCACTCACAGCTCAGTAAGAAAAAAACTCATCTTACCTCATTTATACACCATTCCCAGCACTTTTTCACCTTTCCACTCCGCTCTTCCAGGTATTGGGTGTCAGTGGGAAGTCTGCTTCTGAAACAGTAATCACTCTGGAGAATGGCATCATTAAGTCTGCCGATACAGAAGAAACACACATTTTGTCCGTCAATGCTCGTCATACAGCTGCAACTAAAGTCCTGTCCAGGTACCAAAGAAATTAGAAAACTTGAACTATGATCAATATAATAACTGGATGACATTAAAGCATCTTCTAATTTCCCTCAGGCAGTCATTGACGCTTAAAAAGATTGAGGTAGGGCCAGCAGAAGCGGCGGGTAAAGATGTCGCAGGAGTGGTGAAGTCCCTGGATGACAAGCTCATGTCTGTTGGAGTCATAGTGGAGAAAGTTAAAGCCAAGTGCAAGGGATGCCCCAATGTGAGCAACTTTGTGTTTATGCTTGTAAATTTGGTGTTGTCATATCAGCTTTTATGTTCTTCCTTATGATTTTCTTGCACACAAAAAGGAGACATTTTGCTGTCGCAGATCTTTTTGTGTTCCCTGGAAGCAAGAAAGTCATAGATTTTGGGCTGGGTAAATAATGATAGTTTTCATTTTTGTTGAACTAAACAGATAGAAATGTGTGAAATCTGTTTTTGTGTTCATACTAATCGTGCATTGCATTGTTTTGGTGTACAATAGCTGATGGACACATGGAAGGCGGTGAGGTCTCAGCTGGAGCCGGACTCGCTCTCTAAAGCAGAAGCCCCGAGAAGCTTCCTCACGCTCTTACACAGCCTGCGCAAAGCCGGCAAGGCAGAGATCCTCACAGTACTGAGCAACTGCAGCAAGACTGCACTGTAAGACCAAACTCCTCATTGTATTTTCCTCTTTCTAATTTATACACTAAGGCCTTGTCCCAAATGGCACACTTCATGTGCACTTGCAGTCTTGTGGACTTACAATGGCCGTCATGTGCGTGTGTCCATTAAAGGTGCAGTATGTTATTTCTCAAAGTTGTTGCTGAACATTTTGGACATTTAATCACCCCAAACAAACAGACCTCTACATAACAGACCTATCTTCATTGCTCCGCCTCCTAAACTCACCCTCCAATCCAAACCTCCCTGCTCAGATTCGGTCTCGAACCCGGATCGCTGGCATGTGAGACGAGTGCACTAACAAGGATGCTAAATAAATTAGTAAACACCTCATTCTCTCGAAGTCATCAGCCTGCACAACTCTCAAATATTGCCGTAAAAAAAAGACTCATGCGGACTTCTGTGTGCAAAGACTCGAATCAGTGAATTGTTTCTTTCTTTTTTTGAACAATGAACAAAAGAACCGATTCACCAAAACAAATCAGATTCACGTTTGACTTTAACCTTGGTTTGCTTGGCTGTAAAACTGTAAAGATGAAGCAATCTTTTTTGTTACATCTCTAATTTTAGAAAAAGGCTTGTTACTGGAAAAGCTACACTATTTTCAAAACAGCTGAACTACTGTCACGTTATTGAAATTATAGTTAGCGGCGTACTTTTAGTAATTTAATACTAAATCGTATTTACATGAATATTTCCCTACAGGGAACGTTCTCAGAACATTCTGGCAAGGTTCTTTCAGTAACATTAATGGAACATTTGTTCAAAGTAATCTGATCTTTAATAACATTTTCAAAACATTTGCACAAAAACATTATTTATACATCAAGTTTTTAGTTGCATGTTCGTCTAACTTTTTTTTAAATATTACTATTGGTTTCGGAATGTATATTGAACATTCAAAAGTAAAGTTCTCTTAATGTTCACAAAATTATAAAATGTAATGTTTTCTTAAAGCATTCGCATAACCAAGAAACGTTTTTAAAACATTCAAAAAAAAATGACATTTGAACATTCAGAGAACATTAGACAAAACATTAGCAAAACGTTATTAAAACATATTTAGTTTGGTAGCTAGGTAAATGGCGATTCCTAATGATACCTGAGATGCAGAGTTATGATCAGCATATTAAGAATGATTTCTGAAGGATCATGTGACACTGAACACTGACAATCATCATGGCTACAGTTGTTGCCTAATGGTTAGAGAGTCAGAGTGGTAACCCTAAGGTTGTTGGTTCGATTCTTGCAGTGTCTCATCCATACTCAGTACTCCTAATGTGTGTGCACTAACTTGGATGGGTTAAATGCAGAGGATAAATTCCGAGTATGGGTTACCATATATGGCCTTCACATGTCACTTTCACTATATACTCAGAAAATAGCAGCCATTGTTGTTGTCCTGCCTCTTTACTGCTTTTTTTAGTCTGCCAGTTTACACTGTTTCACCTTTCTAGGCCTCAGCTGGTGGATGCAGTCACATCAGCTCAGACTCCATCTTCTCTCTCAGCCATTCTGGAGTTCCTGGACTTCAGCAAGAAGGAAGGTTTAGTGCTACAGGAGCGCTTTCTGTACGCATGTGGTTTTGCCTCCCACCCGACAGAGACCATGCTTCAGTCCCTGCTGGTAAGACATCTGCATTATTGCTCTCATATCTGACTTTACATCTGAATTTAGAGCCTCCTCACTGTGACTATCACCTTTAGAAATATTTTTTTAAGACACACACACACACACGCACACGCACACACATATATATATATACGTATATGTAATGTTCACAAATTTCATAAATTATTCTATCTTTGTTCCCATCTAGGATGTGTCTAAAGGAAAGATTGGCAGCTCAGACATTAAGGAGTCAGTTGTGATCATCATGGGAGCTCTGCTCAGGAAACTCTGTCTGAAAGGAGCATGTGAACTACCGGTGAGTCCGCACACATCAGAATATTATTCATAGTCACTTCTATTGGAGTATTTGATTGACTCATGACTCATATTTATAAAATGCAATTTAATCTACATACGCATGATTGTTCACATATGATTCATATAAGTGGACAAAAAATATATGAATACATTAAGTATCTAATCTATCTAAGTATCTAAGTATATAAAATAATTTGGTTATGCTTTCTGCTATAAATAACAATATAGCACTCTCAGCAACATTTAATACATTAAACCGTGCTTGCATTATAAACTACATCTAAATCAGCATCTTAATCTTTCAATAATTCAAACTGCCTGAGTGTGTTTGTCTTGTGTTCGATGTGCAGACAGTGCTTAAGGTGAAAGAGCTGCTGTTGGCAGGGCCTGACAGCACTCAGGTGGAGTCTGAGGTTCAGATGTACCTGCTAGCATTGAAGAACGCTCTTCTACCGGAGAGTGTTCCTCTTCTTACCAAATATGCTGAGTCGGAGGTGGGAGCGTATAGCACCATTGCCATAACAGCGCTGCAGAGATTCGACCCTAAGCTTATCACACCAGAGGTACATCATCAATCCCCCATCAGCCTATCTAGAGGGACACAAAACTACTCTTCAAAACATTTAACACTCTATTTCCACAGGTGAAAAAGACAGTGAACCGCATATACCATCAGAACCAGCGTATTTATGAGAAGAACGTTCGTGCCGTGGCAGCTGATTTGATTATGAGCAGTAGTCCATCCTATATGGAAGTGAAGAACGTTCTGCTCTCCATCGGACACCTGCCGCATGAGATGAACAAATACATGCTGTCGAAAATCCAGGACATATTGCGCTTCAAGATGCCGGCCTGGTGGGTCTCACGTTTACTAATCGCATTCTTCAAATTCTAAATGAACAAAAATTGTATTCTTAATGATTGTCTCTGGCGCTGTGTGGCACTTGTGTGATAAAAGTCATATGTCCGGTTTACAGTAAATTGGTACAACAAGTGATGAAGGACATGGTTTCCCACAACTATGACAGATTCTCGAAGGCTGGGTCATCATCTGCTTTCTCAGGCTTCATGGCACGTAAGTGAGATCATCTATACCCGCTCTTAACCTTTAAATCTATGACACTATTATATTTATATAATGATACCTGACACAAAGTCTGCATCTCTCTCATAAACAAAGGTACAAATACTGTCACTGAGGTTTTTCCCTTTCATCTTTGTAATTTATTTACCCCTAAAAGGTTTCACGGTCGAGGTTTAAGCTATTGCCAAACTGAAATACATGTCTTTAACTTATTATTTTATTATATATTATATTTAGCTGAAAGCAACTTGCACTGACATATCTTAAAATATTCTAATCCTGGCTTAATCTATTCTAAGCCCTGTCTGTGAAACCGGGCCTAAATGTACATATTAACACCTAAAGTGTACATAGTAGTTAGTACTTAAATGGTACATATGAGTATCTTTTGAAACAGTACCACCCCAGTGACATCTTTTGTACTTAGTATTGCAAATATATAATCTAAAAGATACCTCATTACATTCTTTCACACTATGATAAAAATGTGTTTTATAAAACATGATTTAGAAGAAATAACCTCAGTAAAATAACATGTTTATTGTTTTAAAAGGCAGCTATAATGAAAGAATTTTGCCTGGTGGGTGATAAAACAGTTGAAAAAATATAAATAAATACCTCAGTTACATTAATATATACATATTAATATAAACTACTGATTAAAAGTTGGGGGTTAGTAAGATGATTTCATGTTTTTGCAAGAAGTCTCTTATGGTTACCAAGGCTGCATTGCTTTGTTCAAAAGTACAGTAAAAACAGTAATATTGTTAAATATTATTACAATTTAAAAATAACTATTTTCTATTGCAATGTAATTTAATCCTGTGATGGCAAAGCTGAATTTTCAGCATCATTACTCCAGTCTTCAGTGTCACATGATCCTTCAGGAATCATTCTAATATGCTGATTTGCTACTCAAGAAACATTAGCTAATTACTGTGATCAATGTTGAGCTGCTCAATATTTTTGTATTAATTGAAAGCTCAAAAGTTTAATTTAATTTATTTTGAACGGAAATATAACATTATACATGTATTTACAGTCACTTTTGATCAATTAAAGCATCTTTATTATTTTTTTAAACTTACTGACCCCATAGCGAGAACAACCTAGCATAATAAATAAATAAATGATAAACATCTTGTTGTTTGTGTCTTGTAGCAGTGTCTGTAGTATATATAATTGATTTCAACAGGAACTGCTGATGTAACTTGCACCTACAATTTGGACATCCTGTACTCTGGCTCAGGCGTATTGAGGAGAAGCAACATGAACATTTATGGTCAGAGCAACAGTGCCCTCCTTCACGGCCTCCAGGTACTGTCATCATTACCACAACACAGTGTTGTACAGCATATACCATTAACATGCATTGTGTGTGCTGATATTCACCTGTGCTTTGTGCCTGCATTCTGATTTGCAGGTGACAATTGAAGCACAAGGTCTAGAGTCTCTTATTGCAGCCACGCCGGATGAAGGAGAAGAAGAACTGGAGTCTTTTGCTGGTATGTCTGCTCTTCTGTTCGATGTTCAGCTCCGCCCAGTGACCTTCTTCAAGGGCTACAGTGACCTGATGTCCAAGATGTTCTCTATGTCTGGAGATCCGATCAATGTGGTGAAGGGCCTCATTCTGCTGACAGACCACTCACAGGTATGACATTCAGCTTAATATGCACTTGCAGAAGAGACGCTTGACTCATCACACTCCATAGTAGATCTGACACATGCAGCAGATGTTCTGCAATCAATTAGCATTGCCTGACAGCCTGGGGGCAGTGTGGGACATTTGTGGGACAGAGTGCTGCATTCTGAAAGTGAATGATGGAAATGATTTGAAACACTTAGTTAGCGTGGTTTGAAAGTGTGCCTATTTTATAACTGTGTAATTTCCTGCATATATATATATATATATATACTGTATATATATGTATACTGTATATATACACACTAAATTCAAGAATTTGGAGTCAGTAAAATGTTTTTTAAAGTGTTAGTAAAGACTTTTACATTGTTACAGAACACTTCTATTTCAAATAAATGTACATTTTTACATTTATGCATTTTGGCAGACGCTTTTATCCAAAGTAAAAATGCGACTTACATTGCATTTCAAGGTACACATTTACATTCTTATCAGTTCTTGCTTTCCCTGGGAATCGAACCCATGATCTTGGCGTTGCAAGCGCCAACGCTCTACATTGTTTGAGCCACAGGAGAGATACAAATAAATGCTTTCAAATGAATTATTTTGAACTTTCTATTTATCAAAGAGTACTGTATAAAATGAACAGGATTTCCATAAAAATATTAGGCACCACAAATGTCTTATGTCTTACTTAAAATAAGAAATATTTCTTAAAATTATTTCTGGAGGATCATGTTACCCTAAAGACACTGGAGTAATGCTGCTGAAAATTCAGCTTTGCCAGTACAGGGAATAAATACAATTTGAAAAATATATTAGAATAGAAAACAGTTTTTTAAATTTGCAATAAAATTTCCCAATATTACTGTTTTTACGGTGATCAAATAAATGCAGCCTTGGTAAATCTTTCAAAATGATTAAAAAATCTAAATGTTTGATCAAAATCAAACATGCACAATATAAATATATTTCTTTCTAATGTATAAAAATATGTTACAAACCCCTGGTTTCACAGCGAAGGCTTAAACTAGTCCTGGACTAAAATGCATGTTTTAGCTGTTTTAACTAAAAGCATTTCTTAAAATATGTCAGTGCAATTGTTTTGTCTCAAGATGCACACCAGTAATGTTTTTTTCTAAAGCACATTTATAAAAGCCACTTAAATGTCCCAATTGAACTAAAGCCTAATTCTGGCTCAATCTAAGCCCTGTCTGTGAAACCTGGCCTTAAAGTAATATTTTTCTACTTTCTCACTTTCTTTGAAGGTGATTCCTCTTCAGTCTGGTCTAAGAGCCAGTGCTGAGTTCCAAGGCGGTCTGGCCATCGATATCTCTGGAGGGATGGAGTTCAGCTTATGGTACAGAGAGTCTAAGACGAGCGTCAACAACAGGTGAATTTCTTCTTTTTAAACTACATCCTTGCATGGGATTAGTGTTGTGCATTCAGATAAAGATCCGAGCTTGGATTAAAATGAACCCCACATGGGACAACAACCCATGATGACCTTATGTAAGACCTTTCACCCTAGTTTGCTTTGGATGCAAAGTTGGTTTTGATAAAATCAACTACTTAGAAGCCATTGCCAGATATTTTTCTTCACTCGGTTTTTCGAATGACAGTAAATATGATGCCGGTGCATCTTATTATAACATCATTAATCCTTCAGAGAGATTCGATGCTAATCCACATCTTTAGCCACAACTGCACCTGCTTGCTTACTGTTAGTTTGTGGATGCAAGCAATGGCAACCTGGCTAAAATGAGACAGGCGGGAAATGAGGGCAATGGAAAGATGCTGTGGTAGGAGTAAAAGATCAGAGGTTGAGGGTAAAATTAGGCTATGATATCGATTGTGAGAAACCAAATGCTCTCAGGGAAAGATTTCGGTTATTTCATCATCTTCACATTTGAACTGATTCCATGTTGTTTAAGACAAAATACTCCAAGTTCTTACTGTATGAGGAAATGTCTCTTTTTTTACCTTACATTTAGTGCTGCGGGTTTGCTGTTCTTTGTTTCATGATGGGTATTTCTGGGTGGCATCTGCTTTTCTACATCTGCCAGCCCTCAGGACAGGCAGGGGCAGGTGTATGGATCAGGGAGGCAAGCTTTACCTTCTCTGAAAGCAAACACACACACACACAAGTAGACAGACAAACACTCACTGACAGACAGACAACCTAATACGTAAACACATGTGCGTGCGGGCACACTGAAGCGGGGAAACCGATAGAAAGATAGTTATGCACACAGACACACATAGTCAGACACAAGCGGGTTATGTTTAGAAATGAAATAAACCACAGCTCTCTCGGGCGCACAAGATTAGCATGCCTCCAATCAGCCCACTCATCACGGGCAGCCATGTTCAACAGATCATTTAAGGTGGAGGTTGAAAGCATGGAGCCAGACTGTCTCATGTGATATGTGAGCCCAAACACCAAAACTGACTCAGCAGAGTCCGAGGCAATAAATCTCTATCACAAATTGTTCGCTGTGGCAAGTGCTGTAGGAAGAATGAGATGTTAAACATGGAAAATCCTGACATAAAATACAGCTGAGATAAGTTGTGCACATCCAAAGGCATGACCCTAAGGGAAACTCTAGTTTTGTAACTATAATAATGTAGTTGTTATTTTAGTACTATTTATATACTATTATAGCATTCATATTTTCAGTTTTCATTTTAATTTTAGTTAAAGTTTTAGTCATTTTGTTTTGTGTTTTTGTCATTTTATTTTTTTTATATATATTTCTATTTAGCTTAAAATGTACATTCTGTTTGAGTTTTTGGTCATTTTAGTACTTCAACCTAAACTTGTTTTATTTCCGTTAGCTGCCAAGGCAAGATTTCTTATTTTTAAGTTGTGTTTTTTTTTTTCTTTGAATATGTATATTTTATTTTATTTCGGTTTTATTTCAGTTAATGAAAATAATTGTCTCTTAATAGCTCTAATTTTAGTTAACAAATAAGTTTAAATGTATTTTAAGTTTATTATTATGTTTCCTATCAGGAATATACATGCAACATGCCAAACAAACTACTAGGAAAAGAGTAAATGGGACTGAACCAAAGAAAGTGCATATTTGAAAAATTGTACTCTGCTGGTTGGTAAAAAAAAATAAAAAAAAATAAAAAATCTAAATTAATTAATTAATAAAAATAGAAAATCTTCACAGAGACGCATTACTGTCCCTGAAAGCTTTTAGAATAGTGGAGGAAGTTTTAAGGTTTCGGTTTGTTCACACCAAGGACGATAACTATAACGATAAAGATATAGTTCTAAAAACCATTCTAAATATAAAAGAATATAGCAGAGTCCACACCACAGCTATAACAATAACGGTACAGAGAAACAACTTTACTTATCATAAACAGAGCGTTATCGTTCGTTGGTGTGGACGCTAATATAGTTATCGTTCTTGGTGTGAACAGGCCTTTAGAGTTTTTAGTGTTCTTTGCTAAGCTCATCCTTGACATTGTGTGCAGGGGAGCTCTGGTCGTCATTGGAAACGTGACAGTGGATATGGACTTTGCAAGCGCTGGAGTGGAAGTAGGTTTTGAGACAGAAGCCAAACTGGACTTCATCACTACTGTGCAGTTCTCCGAGTACCCCTTCCTCGTCTGCATGCAGATGGACAAAACCACTTTCCCCTTCAGGTATCTATCAACATATCAGATTCTAGGTTACAATCATGCAACGTTTTAAAATGTGTTAAATGAACACAACTAACCTGTCTTGCTTCTGATGCACTCCAGAGAGTCGGTGTCCAAGCAGGAGAAGCTGCCTTCAGGACAGACATTCTCCTCAAAGAGGAGCAGAGATCAGCTGGTGCCGGGCTCAGAGTTTCCTCTACACCAGGAGAACTCTAACATGTGCAAGAAAGTCTTTGAGCAGGCCTGGTAGACCAGCTGGGACCGCACTAGATGCTTTAACTAGCAAATGTAAAAGGTTTTCACACAGACAACCACTCTGTACAAGTATGTTTTGCTGTGACTGTATGAGCTAAAACCTGTTGGACATGTGGACACTTAAAAATGAAGGTTCCAAAAGGTGTTTTGCGCAGTGATGCCATAGAAGAACCATTTTGGGTTTGCCAAAGAACCTTTCAGTAAACAGTTCTTAAAATAACCATTTTTGTATTACCGTGAAGAGCATTTTAAAGGGGTAGTTCACCCAAAAATTTAAATTCTGTCATTTATTTCTCCGGTCCAATCCTGTAAGACTTTCGTTCATCTTCGGAACACAAATGAAAATCTTTTTGATGAAACCTGAGATTTCTGTCCCTCCATTGACAGCTAACACTTTGACGCTTCAAAAAAGAGATCGTAAAACATTGATCAGCGAACATAAACAGGAGCTCAACCGAACCTGCTTGATGCGCGAAAACAAACCTCATTGGTTCTCGCACGTCAAGTGAAGATGCTTGAGCTTCCGTTTACCACAACTGATGTGTAAGTTGATGAATGTCTATCTGTGAATAAAAGCCTAAATTAAATTTCTTCATCATATAAAGCAATCGAGTCTCTTCAGAAAATCAATTCAATGGATTAGTTTTACAATCTCTTTATGAACTTTTTGAAACGTCAAAGTGGTAGTTGCATAGTCTGTCAATGGAGGGACAGAAATATCTTCATTTGCGTCCCGAAGGTGAACGAAAGTCTTACAGGTTTTGAACAACATGAGGGTGAGTAATTATTGACAGAATTTTCTATTCCTTTATTGATCTAAATAAACCCTTTTTTACACTCTAAAGAACATTTTGTGCAGCAAAAAAATTTTTTTCCTTGAATGTTATTTGAACCATTGAGCGGCATAAAGAACCTTTATTTTTAAGAGTATATTAAAGTCCTAACAATAAGTCCAGCCCTGTTTTATACATTTAAGAATGATCAGCACAAATTCAATTAATGTTTTTTGTCCATTTTTATAAATGTAAGGAATGTATAAATTTTTTGTCAGGATAACCAATGGCACTCTCATCATGTGAAAGAATTATTCAACCCCTAAAAGCAAAAGTTAGATATTTATAAATTGTAACATTATAGCATTATAACAGGACTGTGTATTTGAGGTGCTACTGTGTTATTTATTTAATCAGAGGGCTTTCTGACACACTTCATCCCTCCACAGGCAGTTCATGCTGTCTGGTTTCCATGATTACACCAGATGTTTACATTCTTGAGAATATTTATGGCAGTCTTGTACATGGGAAGATAATCAACCATGAATAAAGTCTTTTTTTGGATTTTCTTTGTCATATTTTTGGTGTTAGATCATTAAAAGTGTAACTTTTAATAATGAATAGATCTTTAACTATTAGTATGTACAGTGTCAATCCTATGTATAGAATATATTGTCTACCGAGGCTTCATTAAGCTAAAATTGGGATGAATGCAGACTAATTAACTGGATAGCTCTTTTTTTCCCAGGATATCTGAATTTTATCTTTGAATAAATGTACAGCACTACACAGTGCATTAAACTTTGGGAAGTGGTAGACAGATTGCTAAAAAGAAGTAAAGTTTACATATCTTTTTAATAGTACTGAGAACATAGAACAAGTATAAAGTAAAAAATAAATAGCTTGTCTAAAGCTGAAATTTTCTATATGTACTGAAACAGAAAGTTAAAGGCGATTTGTTCTAGAATTTTGTTTTTGTTATGCTGGTTGAAAGTCTCTTCACATTCTGATAGCCATCACTAAGTTAAGTGGTCTAAATGTATTAAAATGTATATATCTCATGATCTGTGGAAGGCGTAGGACCATAAAATGTTCGTCCAATCAATACAATGTCCTACCTGCCAGTCAGCGTATGTATTATCATACCTCAACGCACCCTACTCGCATAGACATCACAAGTCATCAGTGCGTTTCATGCTATACAGAGTTAGACAGACATCAGTCACCGAGCACCGCAACCAAAACAGCAGCCGCCTTTTACAGTTCCTCCTGAACCAAAACAACAAGCTTATGCTGAGTTCACGCCATAACAACTGTAATTTTGAAGAGATGGAAATCTGTGACGTTCGGAGCGGTTCGTGACTCGAATTTATGCCTTTCAATGGCAATATTACCAACGGCGAAATTAATCTGCAGCCGTCAGGTGGTACAAGTCAGTGCTCATTATTATTGTAATGTTATGTGCTTTGAGACATGGGGAAGTTTAACGCCGTCGTGACGCTGTGCAAACTCGATGTGTGTGTTGATATGTTTTTAAGGGAGACGTGGCTTTAAAGACGCTCTGAAGGGAGGGTGGGACATATGCTTTCAAAGCTAGCTTGCTATGAGTGGGACATATTTATGGACTTGCCTCCTTTTTAAACAGACAACAGGCCTCAGCTCAGCTTACCTATCTGCCATCTCCCAATTCACGCACTTTCATGATTTTTTTTTTGAATTCCATTACTTCTCAAATTTGCAGGTGTTTATATACAATAAATACTTTTTCATAAGACTACATCGGCCATGCTGGCATTACACAGTGTTTTATTAAACAAAACCATGTAAATATGAAAATTTAGATGTACATTCTGGCTGAAGACGCTTCTTTTTCCACAGCACTTGATCCAGTAATACTAACACTTTCTCTTCTATTCGATTCTATATTCTATATTTTTTTTTAAATTAAGAAATGTATCATGTACTGCGTTAGACTAAACTGAGAAGGGTCATAGCACTTGCATATTGTTGTCCAACTGTTAGTTTAACTGCTTATATTGTTCTCATTTGTAAGTCGCTTTGGATAAAAGCGTCTGCTAAATGAGTAAATGTAAATGGATGAATAAACGTTAAAAGTTATAATTTTTAAGCATTTACACTCTTAAAAATAAAGTTCCCAAAAGGTTTTTTTGGTGGTGATGCCATATAAGTAACACAAGGACAAGGTAAACAGTTTTTAAAATAACCATTTTTTCGTAGTGTGAACATTTAAAAAATCTAAAGAACCTTTTTTTTATTTTTATTTTTATGGTGCAATGGAAAGGTTCTATGGATGTTAAAGGTTCTTTATGGGCTCATAAATGGCAATAAAGAGCCTTTATTTTTTAAGAGTGTAGATGCCCAAAGTACAAACTAATAGCCTAACTCCCATTCCGTTTTTATCTGACCTTCAATTATAATTAAATGCAGATAAGTGTGCACAACAAAGATAATAAGTGCATTTTACGAAAGCTCACTTCTTATGAACACACGCAACTGTTGCAGGTCAAACGTTTTGAATAACACTTGGAGTTCCGCTTGGGGGCGGCTGGCAACTGAGAACCAACAACTGCGCTCTCGCGGACATTCCTATCGCGCGGAGAACAGCAGCTGAGCGTGCGTGTCTGTCACTGGCGCTGCTGCCATGGCGACCGCGTAAACAAACGCACAAACTGTCAGCTCGAGCTAATGCCTCTGGCGGGTGAAGTTTCAGGAGCTCACGGAAAACTTACCTAGCACGCTGGCATCAGGTCAAATGACCCTCCGCCAGCTGTGTAAATCAAACGGGCCCCACAACAACTATCTGTTTCTGTTGAAGATTTAAGGCCTTTTGAGGTCAACAGCACTACACGAGGGTGTGAGAAAGGGTACATCAAATCCGTGAGGGAATAGTGACCGCCATCATAAAGTCTGAAGAGTATTCTCTCAGGACGAGTGCCAGAAATGAGCTTGGACACATTAAATTATAGCCTACTACTTATTAAATTGTCACCATTTGTTGCCTTAAAGATCAATTTCATATTTTTTCATAAACCAGTTCATTTAGATGATACCACATAAAGCTCTTTTTAACTGACAATTTTTTTTATTTTTTTTATTATTTTTTTTTACAAAATATAGCCTAAAAGCACATGGCTTTCATGTATTTCCCTCTAAAGTGTATTTGTTTTGAGTGCATACAGTGCAAATGCCACCCACACTGTAAAAATTATATGATCAATAAGTTATAACAATGTTATGCCAAGTTATACAAGATTCAACACATTTTTAAGTCAATTTAATGTAATTTAAGTTGAAATGACTTGTTGAATCCAAGTTGATTGTACTTAAAAATTTAAGGCAGCAACACATTTTTTAACTCTCAACCTTTAACAGAACATCCAACGGCTAGGTGATCTTTTTAACTGCCCTTACAAAAGGCAGCTGAGTGGGCCAATAGATTCCTCCAATGTTACTTGTGCACCATTAACATCACTGGAACTAGACGTATAAGTGATTTTAATAGTGCAATGATGTACATGTTCCACTATGAAGAGCCATTAAAATACTTTACTCAGAAAAACTTTCAAAATACTCTTCAGCATAGCAAGAATGTATCATAAATAAGTACCATAATGACTAAGTATATCAAATAATAAATATTATAATTTATTAAGCATGTGTCCTTTTGTGTTCTGATTTAATAATAGATAGATAGATCATTTTATAAAGATAAATGTTTTTAAGTAGTTCCTGTACTGTAGTGTCTCTCCTTAAGTGTTAGCAACTCTCATGATGGAACAGAATGTTTCGTTTTAATTTTTGATTATTATATGAAATTTAAACCAAGCGTCATCATCTTTATGGAATTAATTTAAATATCAAATTAATAAAGATATTTAACACTGACAAAAATAACAATGCGCTCCTTCTAAAATTGGTACATAGATTGTCCAGCAGATCCATATACCTTTAATACATGATCAATGTAACAAAATAGACAAAAAGCAAATGAACAGGGAGGACAGATGATGGAAAAGAAGGGTAAAACAGAACATAAGCAAAAGGAGTATAATACTGTGGAGGCAAAATACCATGAGATAGCGACATGCCTGCACTGCAAACTGAGGTAATTGAGACAATAGTGAATTACTTTTAAAAAGTACAAAGTTTTCAGTTTGATTATTACAGCATGATTATCATTATACATTGACACTATACAGAACCCCCCAATGATCCATTGCTATAACTATAATTCTCATCACAGTAAGAGGAAACTTTTTCCGTCTCTCTCTCTCTCTCTCTCACACACACACACACACACACACACACACACAACACGGACACCACTATGTTTCTCTTTCTTGATCTCTGTTTCTCTCTCTTTCAAACAAACCATGCTTTACTCAATCAGAACTTGCTACTACCTACTACATGTAGGTAAAAAGAGTCCATAAAAATATAAAAATACAAACACTTTATACAATAAAATTAAAACTGGAAAAGCAACATCTCCCTTAATTATGCGGCGCTTCAAGAAGGCTGGATGGGCAAAAAAAGAAAAAAAGATAGTTGCCTCAAAAAGTCTACAGACTACAGCAAATGTTACATAAGTTTGTAAAAACTGCTTCAAAATGTTTCATCTTTAGCTTTTGAACGTTACAAAAGTCACAGATCAGGAGGCAACACCAGGAATTGATGAAGACATGTGGGAAACTGTCGAAACATTTCTAAGGAATTCTTTTTGATGAAGTGGGAGGAGGACAAACTCCGACAGACAGATAAAGGCCATCCTGAGAAGGAAAAGAAGAGAATAGACTAATCAAAGAAACAATAAATATCAATGAATAATTATAAAAAATCTATCTAATAGCTTACACATATTTAAGTGTTTCTTTAACTGTGCACACTTTAATAAATTAAAATGATTCTTATGAAATTTTATTTGCTAACAATGTCCAAGAGTGGACATACATTCTGAATTCATACATTTAGGATTGTGTCAGGGTTTTTTAACCAACAAATGGAAATCTAAAATTTTCTATTGGATTTAATAGCACCTGTGATGGATTAAAAAAAAATAAAAAAAAAAATAAAAAAATATTATATATATATATAAATTTACAGCTAGGATACAATTGTATGTATCCTAGACAGTTAAATAATATGTTCCCTTTTTTGCATAATTTGAAAAAATTACAGCTAGATCCTTTCCCAAATTATATTTACTTTGATTTTTCTATTTTAAAGAAATGTCATCCAGACATTTTTTTAAAAACTTAGTTGTGATTAAAATGACTGTTAAAGCTGTTTTTTAAAGCAACCCCTTAGACACAAAGGTGTTCATAATTGAAGAAACACCCATAGATGAAATGCTATCATCACATTTTATATACAGTATACTACTGTACACCATGCAGCATAATGCAAATAGAATGCCACAAATCAAAAGAAGAGAGAAATTCTGAACGAGAATAATAGATTTCCAATATGTAGTCAATGAACGTATTGCTTTCATCGTTGCATCCAGTAATGCAGCAAACTGTAGAATCTCAAAAGTTCACATTCGAAGGTCCCTCTCACTCTGTCTCTCTCTATAAAAAGGTTTGACCCTGCTGCAGCGAGTAGGCCCTCTGATCGGCCCCAGCAGCTGTCATCCTACTGCCTCAGCACAACAAATACTTTACTCGCCCGCTGACCTTTCCACACACACAGACATGCAGCTACACACGCTCCGGCTCACACTCACACATGCATACTGTCAAGTGCCAGCAATAGTTGCCAGTGTTTGGTATTTCTATGGTTTCGTTGATGTGCATCGTAAAAAAAATGACGTCAACACTGACACATTGTCATTTGCAAAATCAAGATAATGTAAAAGTCATGAGTTTTGGTTCCTCTCAATATTTCTTCCTTATCTTACCTAAACAAGTTATTCACTTGCCACTCACTTGCCTTTATTTTGCTTGCACTATCCTTTGTCAAGTTGCTTTAATTCAAGTGGAAAAATCCAATCGAATGTGTTACTGGTGATAATGCAAATGTCAATAAATCTCACAGACATACTGAAAAATCATTAAAAGCATAGAAACCTGAACACATAAAAAAAAAAAAAAAAAAAAAAAAAGAAGGCTAAACTTTTCATTAATACTCATGCACATATATTAAGTAAAATTCATGAACTTCCTTCACATTCACTTTTTTACAAAATACTGCTGTACATATACTGTAAGTTGTATCTGTCCATATACTGTAGGCCTAAATATATTGTGACCCTGGGTCACAAAACCAGTCATAAGTCGCACGGGTATATTTGTGGCAATAGCCAACAATACATTGTATGGGTCAAAATTATTATTTTTTTTTAAATAAGACAATGCTCCTGCCCGAATTGCAAAGACAAGAATAGTCTTGAGAGCCAGTCCATCAGGCTCATGTTTTGGCCTGGTCAGAGTCCAGATTTGAACCCTATAGTGAATATTTGGTCTCACATTAAACTCAAACCAACTGGGAGACATTTTTCCGATTCAACTGCTCACGAACTGTTTGAAGACATTAAAATTGAGTGGAACAACACTGAGTCTTTCTGTAAAAAAGGGGAAGGCTATTCCGTGCTATAAGTTACTTTATCTACAGTATCTGTTAAATTGTTGCTAATTTCCTGACTGATTTGTGATTAAAATGGTTAAGATCATTAAAAGACCGCTAAATATTGTGCCATTTTTGGCATGGCCCAATTTATTTATTTATTTATGTTTTGCCCAGAAGCATGTGTGTCTGTGTGTGCATAGATATTATATATATATATATATATATATATATATATATATATATATATATATATATATATATATATATATGTGTGTGTGTGTGTGTGTGTATATATGTATGTATGTATATGTATATGTGTATGTGTGTATATATATATATATATATATATATATATATATATTGAAAATGTATTAATTAAAGTGCAACCAAATATAAAACTGCATTTTAGATTCACTTTTATTTTTAAGTCAAGTCCCATGGTGTAGGACATCACAGTAATTATGAAAATCCTCTTATGTTTAAGAGTGTCCAAATACTTTTTGTCTTAACTTTTTAACATATTGATTACTTTATCATTTTAGACTTTTTGGTAAGCTTCCGAGAAGGCATTATTTATTTTAAAGAAGTGTTACTTTATTTGATATTGACATTCATAAACTGTGCGCGCACACACACACACACACACACACACACACACACACACACACACACAGCCATGCAGTGGTTACTTACCTTCTGTTATCGATGCTCCACCACAAAGCTCATGGTTGTGCCGTCAAAGGAGGGAGGAGCAACAATACGGGCACCTTGCTGTGATGTAAAACTGATGACAGGTTTGGTGGTTCTGCTGGGTACTGCGGTGCCTGGGGGCACCAGATACATGCTGCCCGTCTCGACCGCATCCTCAGCCTCTGAGCAGGTGGATGAGCGAGACTGAGGGGCCGGGTGGGGCGGCAGCGGGGTCGAGGGGTAGACCAAGTATGTGGGGGGATAGGCTGCCGCAGGACCGAGGGCGACCGGCGAGACTGACACAGGCACTGGCGTGAGTGATAAAGGAATGTCCAAGTACTGTCCACTCTCAGGATGGTAAAACCGCTGGGCGGCTGGCTGCATGGGCACTGGCGTGTCCACTAAGTAGTACTGGCCTGTGGTGGGGTCCAGCAGCAGCTTGCGCTGGATGTGAGGAGGTGTGAGGTCTGCGGGGGGTGTGAGGCAGAGTAGCTGGGGTTGAGCAGCAGGTACAGCCGGCAGGGGCACGGCGTGGTGATAAATCATGGCCGTCGGACTTTCAGGGGACCAAGACTCCATTACAATAGGTGAGCGTTGCAGGGGCTGATGGGAAGGTTTTGGGTGAGACTGGGTGGAGCCAAACGCGTGTGAGGGTTTTGAATCTGAAGCGTGAGCTTTAACAGGGATTGTTAGGTAATTGTCAGAGTCTGGCTGCTGGTGCTCTTTCTGGTGCTTTTCCTCACTTTTTGATTTAGAAGGACAGATTTTCACAGACAAAGGTGCTTTATGAGATTTAAATGTATAGTTTTTACTAGAAAACATTTGTTGAGCGCTATCATTCACTGTGTTACGGTTAGGTGCTTTGAGGTTACTGCCTAGACTAAATACGCACTTGTCACTGAAAGACTCTGTCCTTTGGGCTACTGATTTAGCCGTGTGTTCCTGACCGTGAGAACTTGTTGGCATACATACTTTATCCTCATCAACGCAGCCTTGAGTGCTGGTGGTCAACTTTTCAGCGTGCAGCTGCGAGCTAGTGTCCGCTTTCCCAAATTCGTTCTCAAAGTCCGTTTTGGTCGTGACTCCTTGCTCCTCTCGTGTGATGAGAGACAGCACGTGGCTGTCTGTGATTGGTCGCGGCGCTTGCGTTTTGCGCTTCCATTCGTTCCTATCGAAAACATATAGTTGCTCCATAGTTTTCACAGCTGCCTTTAACTTTTCGAGCGCTATTTGATTTGAAACCTTCGACTCTGGTTTCTTCTCGCAGCTGTCTGTTGCTTTTTCTGATTTTTGTTTTGCCGCTTTAGCGTCGATTTTTAAGCTAAACTCTGGCTGTTCAGAGAGAGGCTGCTTAGCGCTTGGCACTCTGGGTAATGCACTTTTGGCAGCCCACTCAGAGGAGAGATTTAGGGATAATCTTGATGTTTCAGCCACACTCTCGCCCATGTTAACAGGCTCGGAGGGTTTTGTGGCATTGTTTGTGTTCACAGACTGGCATTTTATTACCATTGGTGTAGGAAATGTTTTTTTGTCAGGTCCCCTATTAACAGGTTTGCTCTCCTCTCGTAATGCTGTGGATGCCGTCCCCGAAGAAGCGCAAGCATTTTCTATTGCTACAAACCGATATGAGCTTTTTACCAATTTGCGCACGTCCCTAACCTGATGAATAGGAGTCTGGAACTTACATTTACTATCTCTAATATCCCTTACCATAAAATGCGGTACTCTGTCCGATATGGTCAACAAATGGCTTTTAGATTCGCTTGTCGCCTTTTTAGTGCTGGCATTGTGATGGATATTAGGCGTTAACAAACTGGTGATATTAAACTGATCGCTTTTGTTTTCTTTGACACTTCGAAGGTGTATTTTGATTTCGGGCACTTTTTGACACTGTGAGGTTTGGTCTGTGTCCGCTGAGCAAGGGACCTGGCCAGAGCTCAGTTTTCCACACCCTCCCCCATCTGACTCTGCAAGATCTCCAGTCAGTTTCAGATTATGTAATGAAAGCCCAGCAGCTTCCTTTTCCTTAGGCATAAGCTGTGAGCTAGGGACATACAAGTGAGACATCTTAATCATCTTACTCTCGCCCTCAACACTTTCCCTGCTTTCCATCACAGGTCTAATTGAGGTGTCTAGCAGCGTCTCCTCCTCCTCCAGTGCACACTGAGATTCTCCATCTCCTTGTGCTTCCTGCTCTCCATCTTTCCAGGATTTGAAAGCACTTTTTTGGCTGGGGGTCAAAGGAGTCTTTAGTGGTTCGCTAGGGTCTAATTTAGAGGTAATTTCTGGGTCACAGGGTGACTCAGTGATTTCAGCAGAATGGGAACTCGGGTTCTCTTGCGGCTGGTCTGTTGCATCCCCGAGTTCCTCTTGAGAGTGTCCTGATGCAGTTTCTGAAGTCTGTCTTTGTAAGCTCTTTACAGTCTCTTTACAATCTTTAGAGTGAGGGCACACTGATGGCACAGGATGAGTATCGCTTATTTCACCTCTTTCCATTTTACGCTCATGCTCAAACTGCATTTTCTTGGAAATTACATTTTTCAAAATACTAGAGGCAAAGATGGCTTTCTTGTGGGCATCTTCCAAGGTTTCACCGAGTGGACTTTCTGCTTCACACTCCTCCTTGGTTGGCGTGGTGCCCGTAACATCAGCTGTGGAACGTGACATCATGGCATTCATCGCGCGTTTCGCGCGCCTCTCGCGCGCAGGTATTCCTGATCCGACGTTACAGCCGAAGTTCAAGGTTTCAGTCAGTGTGATGGTTTCACCAGGTTTGCTTCGTATCTCTATTTTATTAGACGCCTGCTGAGAGTTCAAGTTATTTTTCAGCGACACTATTTTAGTTTGAGGACTATGCGTATTGGTTTGAACCACGTCTTTTTTTGTTGTAGGCCTACACTCGGCGCTTTTATTTGCCTCAAAAATAGGCGTAGAGTTCTTGTGCGCCTCACGTGTCAAATTGCCATAATTTAAGTCGACGAAAGCGGACCATTTGTTAATACTCAGTCCGTGTTCTGACATTGAGGACTCACTTGAGCTGCTCAAGTTTATGGCATCAAAGTAAGGACAAGCCAAACTCCGGAAGGAACGCGCGGTGAGATTACGCACCTCTTTATCAGCGTCATCCAGTTCGCTGACGGAACTGGACGCGCCACTGGAATATTCGTTGATGTCTTTCCCCCTCTGTTTGCTCGCGAGGTGCTGGCGACCCGGGGGCGGGATAAAGTAGCGGTCAAACAGGGTCTCGCTTTTGGAGTCAGAGCTTCTGAATGAATAATGACTCCGCTCACCTGCACGTCTGCTGTGAAAGCGGACATTCCTCTGACCCAAAACACTGGCAGGGTCGTTGATCGCGCGCGAAGACGTTTTGATTGACAGGTGAATATGTCCCGACGAATTTCCAGGCTGTCCGCCGCCGCCTTCATCCGAGCTGGCACATTTATCGGATTCGCAAAGTTCACTTTCGGTGCTGACCAGAGCACCTGTGGCGGAAAGCTTCGCCGCGCGTGAAGTCGGCGCAACTTTATTGCTCTTGGACTTGCTTTGGATTCTACCGAGGGTCGTCTCGTCACTTTCAAATGATGCGTAGTCAACAAATGAATATACCAGATTATCATCCTCGAAATCCAAGCAGGATCCGCGACCAAACTCGTAATCCACATCGTGATCTAACTCCGTTAGCTGGATCTCGTGCGTCGTTATATAGTGTGCCTCTACATCTGATGCGCTCGTGCTGTCCTTTGATTCACAGCGACTGTTCAAGTACATATCGGTGTATTGCAACTCCTCCGTTTCAAACGACGCCGATTTTGAATCTTCGGTCTTTACATCCGACCCCGAGTCCACATAATCATTTATCAGCGGAACGCGCTCTTCATAAAGTCTCTCAGAATGGCACTTTCCCTCGTGACATTCTTTCGATAAACTTTTGTCTGCATTTTCATTCTCCTCTCGCTCCCCAGGACTCTTAATCCCGGAGATGGACGCATCGCCTTTACATTTAAATATTGCCAGCTGGTTCCCTTCACCTGTGAAAGTGACTTTTACAGTCTTTGTGCTGTCTGACTTCATGTCCGGTGGATTGCCCAGGTCTACATAATTTGTTTCGCTGTGATCGCCACTGTTGCGGTGTTGTTTCGTGTCTGCCAGCGGCTTTTTCAACGGTCCGGTGTCCTCTCTGCTCGCGACGGCCGTTTGAAGTGTCTCCATCTGCTCTTAACGGCGTCCCGCACGGAGATCAGTGGTGTTGCTTCTGACACCGGACCGTAGTAAGGTTTGTGTGTGTGTGTGTGTGTGTGTGTGTGTGTGTGTGTGTGTGCGTGTGTGTGAGTGAGTGACTGAACTGGACCTGTGCGCGAGGGGAAAGTGAGCGAGGGAGACACTGCGACGACGATAGAGGGAGGGGAGAGAGAGAGAGAGAGAGAGAGAGAGAGAGAGAGAGAGAGCGAGAGAGAGAGATGCATAGTCTCACTGCACAGGTATGATCCCCTAACCGCTAATCATGTGTCTAGTAATGATAATGACGTAAATCTAAACGATGACTACATAGCTGACATTAAATTGTGACAGTGTCATGTTAAGGGATAAATTGAGCTTTTTGAGGAATACGTGAGCAGTTTACGTTTTAATAAAAAATATGGGGGGGGGAAACTATATGAAAAAAAATATTATCCCATATTTGCTCACAAAAGATATAGAACAACATCTATCATAAACCAGTCTTAAGAAGGATTTATATTTTTTTGATTTTATTTAATGTAGCCTATTATTTCTATATTTTAATGGTTTAATTTAATAAATTACTAATTAAAAATAATACAACAAATAATATTTGTATTATCTTTTAAATAATGATTTAATTTAATAAACTACTGATTAAAAATAATTAAATACAACCAGTAATATTTTTATAAAAAAAAATAAATAAAAAAAAGAAGTTATTCAGTGGACTGAACAAACTAGATACATTATTACAATCTTCAGGAAGGCAGCGAAATGTATCAAATGTTACTCCATTCGTTGGAAAAACCTTAATCATTTTCTTTGATAGGTAGGATTCTCTCTAACAGCGACCTTTCAAATTTTTCAAAGAAATTGTGTTCCCATGCACTTTTAACTTTAAGTTTTGTGATTTGTATCTAAATGCAGGAACTATGAATATTAGTTGAACCACTGGCACAACTTACCCTGAAGCATCTGACACATTCACCATTTTGGGTAAATTTTTCATGTAATAGATGAGCTAAAATAGCTAACCTTTAGCCATGTAAAATACATAGTTTGATACATTGGAAATTTACTAGCAAGTTTAAAAAAAAAAATATATATATATATTCTGATAAATTTAGTTTAAAATAATTTTTGTCTAGAAAGTTTATTTTGACAGGCAAAAACAGTTGCATCAAAACAATGTTCATCAGTTTCAGATTTCATGTTCATCTCTCAATCATAGCTGTATATATGGGTCCTTAATAAATATTAATTCAAATGACAAAAAATTGTAGGCAGTTTCCTCGATCAAGGGGACGACACATCTTACCCTATTCTCCACTACTCTACACAGGTATTATTAGACATCATGTCATAGCCCTCAAAGCTTAGAGCAAAACACTATGCTCAGAAGAGCCACAGGTCTATTGTGGGCGACCGCCTTCTAGAAGCGCATAACCGCATACATAACGCGAGTATAGAAACATTTGTTGTCAACTGAATGTTATCAATGTCCGCCTCTGGCCCACGACAGCTGCATGCCCGTATTAGAGCCAGTGCCTGCTGCCAACCGTACAGAAGGCAAGTTGGATCTGGGAAAAAGACACGAGAACCACTACCCAACAAAGAAAGAGAGAAAAGAACAACTGCAGAGGTGTGAGGGATATGACAGTCTGAAATCATGGCATCCAATAAGAAAGGAGACAATAAATCTAAGATGGTGACATCCAGTATAATAACAGCATATTTGCCTAAATCCTCATTTTTAAAATGCAACGTGAGGGGAGAATAGAGTCAGTTCAATTCTGAAACTTTGGTAACACTTTAAAATAACTTAAGAAAGACCAGAGCTAGATGTCACATGGGGAAAATCTCAATAACTGTATGTCAGTAAATAAATGTCTCAGTCAAAATCCAATAATTTTGTATGATGGTTACAAACAAAAAATTCAAAAATAAAATTAGGATATTTTTTATTTTATTTGTTCTGCATATTTATGTAGACTACTAGGTAACACTTTACAGAACAGTTTAACAATTTGGTAACATGAATGAACTACAATGAACAACTTAAAAAAAATGAAAATGTATTAGTACTCATAGATATTAACATTCATGAAGATTAATAAATGCTATTGTTCATATTTCATGTTAACTATTGCATTAACTAGTTATAACATATAGAACCTTAATTTAAAGTGTTACCAACTACTCATCTGAATGCACATGAACTATTACACATTTTACAGTGTTTATCAACTTAATGAACGTTGTTATAAAGTGTTATGGTTAAGCATTAAGTCTAACTTTTATTTCCATTAAGTACCAAAGAAAATATCAACTTTCACAATAATTGTGGGTGAAAAGAGGTCACCAGCAGAACAAGGATTCTTGATTTTTTTGCAAAAAAAACCCCCAAAAAACACAGAGTGCACCTTTTGTTGTAGCAGAAGTTGCAACAGAAAAGATCTAAACATTTAATGAGTAGAGACCGGCCATGGTTAATCTATCCTCCAGAGCCGTGGAGGAGCTGGGTACGGGGCTATATAGGACACCTGCTAACAGTATGTAAAGTATTTGCATATGGAGTAGTTGGGCCTTCACTCATCTCATGCATTACCATCATTAGTCCGAACGGGTAAACGATGGATCCACTATGACAGCTGCATATATAACCGTCCCGACTAAATGCTTCAGAGTGGCCGTTTTCACACCAGAACACAAACTGCTTACAAACTTGTCAGTGTCTGAATTTTTAACGACCTCTACAAAGCTGTTAAATTTAGGCAGCTATTTAAAATGTGGACGCCACACATGCAAGCACTTTGAGATCAGTTACTCACAGAGGGCCATATAAAACAGCAGGTGGCAAATCATGAGTGCCATTAATCAAAGCACAGGCATTAGCGTGGTATGTCCTTCTCATTCTCACTCTGCTGTGCTTTGCTGGTCTTTCGGCCTTACTTTGACCCTAAAGGTCAGCAGGGTTTGGGGACATCATCAGCAGCGCAGAGACGCTAAGCAATCTTTACAATTTATATCTAGCAAAAGCAGCGTTACATGGCACAAAATAGATGTACCTGTAAAAGCAGTTTATTTTCTAGCTAATATTATGCTATACAATATATATTCTTATTATTCGCCTGTAACTATCAACAAATAGACTTTTAGACCTATTATCACAGTACTTATGTGATTGCAGGTGGACAATTTAGTAGACAGCTCATCTCATGTCCCTGTGTGCATTAGTTGAGTCAGTGTGAATGATGATAAAAGTGTGGAGGGTTTTGAATTTCAGAACTGCTATGCTGAGACTTCACAATTAGGTCACAAGAACGCACTAGGCATGAGAACAGAAATAAAAATGCCCCACTAAAAGGGCTTGAGGAATGAATTCATTACCCTTTTGCGACTTTAACACTGTTGAATAATTTTGCATCCATAGTTCACACATGAGTTTTGACATAGCCTGACTAAATGAATATGCAGGCCATTCAATCAATGGGAGGAAAATGTATGGTCTGAAGCAGTGAACATGTGCCTTATCAATTATGGTAACAGCTAGCTATGAGAAAGAGCTAATGGAAAACCAACCAACAAGCTCTGCACATGCACCACCATTTAAAAGTTTGGGGTAAATTGATCAAAATTGACTGTAAAGACTTTTAAATTGTTAAAAAATAAAATACATTTCAAATAAATGCTGCTTTCTATTCATCAAAGAATACTGAAAAAAACGGTTTTAGCAGCACAACTTTTTTCATTGACAACAATAATAAAAAATAAATTATATATATATATATATATATATATACACACACACACACACATTTGTATTATATTATTAGAAGGTTATCATAAATTAAATATAGGATATTACTGGAGGTGTCCTACGTTTGGTCTTATTCTACAGTGGCCAAAATGGGATAGAGAAGAAAAAGCTAACAAGATATAGGGCGGACACAAATTATGACAGCAATGCAAGGCATGTGTAACCCTGCCTTAGTGGACATCACGACAAAAGGAACTATCACACATTCACTCTTACTCACACACACAAGCTTTCCATGATAAAAGTGGGCATGTGGTCGCTGGTCCGATCATATGAGTCCCTGAAGAATAATAATATGCATGTTTGTGGTCTTTGAGACATCGAATAATAAAAGCTGATAATGGACAATGTAAACACAGAATGGAGAAACATTTTCTAATTTGTAAAAAATTTATTACAAACATTTCATAGACTAAATTCATTATTTATAATACAGCAAGAATGTATCTAGCAACCTTGGCACGAAAGGTGAGGACGAAGAGCGTGTTTGTGCTCCTTGTCGGATACTTTCAATAGTCACAGAGACTGAAACACAACACCGTGAGAGAATCTGTATGGAATCATCAAAATCCCTTGCCGAACAAACAGGCACTGGACTTTACGAGGTAGGAGACTGAGAAACGAGATCTTGTTACAAGCTCAACTTTGGACCAGTTTGGTGCTTTTGCCTCGTCATTTATGATAATATCACATGTGAAAGAGCAGGTTTTTGGTTGTCACGTCCTAAATATTAAATACACAATTGAAAGGGTGTAATATTGAATATATTTCCTTAGTATTTTTTTCTTCTCCATTTCAAAGATATAAAACATGTTCAACAGTATACTCGCCCCTAAACGACAAAAACGCAACCTTACGTCATCTATCATTTTGATTGCAGTTTTCTCAAAATGGTAGCTCTACAGTGCCCTCTTGTGATCAAATCTAGTGCAGCAAACTCTAATCTGACACTACTGCTCATGCTTCTACATTCTACATAGCGCCACTGTGTTGGTTAGGACAGGAGTGTCGGATAAGTTCAATTCTGATTCAAATTCATGAAAACTCCATTCATGAAAACTGATGCAAACCTGTATTGGTACCTGGACTGCGAGCCAAAGGAATGTGTCGAGGACCAGAAACGTGATCGGGATTACTCTTCGCTGACCTGCATCCGGACGCTGCTTCTTCCCTGTACAGTGGTTTGAAGACGCATTTACATTTTCTCAAAAGTGAGTTCGTGTCCACAGGTTTGACACACTTTCCTGTAGAGATCTTCCTCTTCGTCCAGAATCTCCTCAGGGCCGTAGTCATGCTGATGGATGCTGGTATCTTTCTTAAACATACTGCTCCTTACCGCCCGCCTCAGCTCTGAAAGCCAGACGAAGATTGACAGCAATGTATAATTCCACACTGTGACCAAATGAAGTCTCGGTTTATTCATTCATTTGAAGGTGCACAAAATAATTTTGTTTCACGATAATTTTAAAATATAGATTATTTTTGATTACTATTTTTATCTCTAAGTATACAACCTTTTCAAGTGGAAAAAGATTTTAGCACACATTTTAAATCTGACCGTCCAAGAGTAATGCACTAGGCTGGTCAGCTTTCATACCTTTAACCTTTTTATTAAAGCGTTTCTGCTTCTGAACCTCCCTGTTCTCCTCTCTACTCTCCTTGGCCTCCTCCAGAGCTTCCTCACTGCCCCATACCTCCAGAGAGCGGTTTTCCACCTTAACATTCAATAAAATAAAACAAAATGGTATACAAAAATCAACAAACCAAACACACATAAGAACTCATGAAACCGTTGCATGATATAGTAAAACTTAAATTTTTTATTTGTTAATTTGATGCATTAGGTATTATCGCAATGAAAACTATGTTTTACAGCATTTATTATTCTGGATTTATAGTTAATTTATAAATATAGTAATGGTCATTATTGTTATGTTTGCTCATAATACATTCATAATAATGAATAATAATAAAAAAGAAGAAATAATACTTTTATTTAGCTAGGTCACATTAAATTGATTAAAATGTACAGCATAGATATAATTTTACAAAAGATTTATATTTCAAATAAATGCTGTTCTTTTGAACTTTGTATTCATCAAAAAATCCTGACAAATGTATCACGGTTTCCACAAAAATATTAAGCAGCACAACCGTTTTCATTGAAAACAATAATAAATGTTACTAGAGCACCAAATCAGCATATTAGAATGATTTCTGAAGGATCATGTGACACTGAAGCTTAGAGCTGGAAAAAAAAAAATCAGCTTTGCCATCACAGGAATAAATTACATTTTATAATATATTAAAATAGAACACAGGTAATTTAAATTGTAAAAATATTTCACAATACTATTCTCTATATTACTACGTTTGACCAAATAAATGCTGTCTTGGCAATCATAGGAGCTTCTTTCAAAAACAAACAAAAACTAATATCATTTATCCTTAGAAGGGATTTGAGTTTAATAACTGGGTTGAGTGAGATCTGGTTATATTTACAGCTCTGGCTTGAGGATGTGTTGAACCTACCTGTGTCTTTAAATAGAGTTTCATGTCTCCCCAGTGTGGATTGTGAGGATTTTTCCTCAGGATAAATCGCAGCAGTGGCTCCCTCTTATCCAGATCACAATCCTTCAGAAGGAAAGTCTGTTTCGCTTCAGTGCGAGATATTAGCTTGTGCTTCACTTCATTGTCTCTATGCAAACATATGCAATTATAAAATGAATTACGCATACACATTACAGTACTTGTTTTGAGCACTTGTTGAACTGCAGGTGCACAGGAAACACAAATAAAGTAACGGAACTGAAATACTGAGACAAAAACAACTACATTATACTAACAACACCAGCCAGTAAACTCTCTGGAACAAGTTTAACAGTATGTTTTAACCCACTGTGACCACGTACAGAATGGATGACATACCTGCATTTATCACACACAGACAAATCAAAACTGTTGCTGAGATAAGAGTCCATAAATGGCTTCTGACACTCCTCACACATCAGGTAATCAGGCTCCATCACTGGGGCTGAAACACACAGTATTGTCACTCAGTATTATAAAGGATGTCTATTGGGCAGGTAACATGGTTATTAAGCATGCATTTTTTGTTAAAGCACTTACATGAAATATTAATTAAAATAGATATTTAAAACAAATGCCATTTTTGGTCACCTGGTTGCTGGACCACTCTCTTTTCCTGCTGCTCATCCTCTGCTGTCTCCTCTTCAATAAAGAACCCTGCACCAGAGTCTATGGTTTTTGCCACTTTAGCACAAGTAGCACCTGAGGGAAGACAGATTATTATAAACCATGGTACATGATCAAATTAGGTACACAATCTTAAATAAGTGAAATTCATGCAATTTCAAGTACTGTAATTTCAACACATGCCTTCTACAGCTGAAGATGGTCTACTGGCGAGCCTGGCTTGTCTGAGCATCAACGCCCGTTGTCTGTTCCGTTCTATTTTGGCCAACATGTGTGGTGTTAAAGACACGCTGGACTCGTGTGAAGAGTTTACAGAATCTGCTGGTGCTTCTTGAGAATGACCGGCCTCTGGTACATCCATGATCAGTCTATATACACAATACCAGTTTGGGAGAAAAAAAAAAAATCCTCAATTTTCAGTAATTTACATTCATTAATTTATTTCACAATAAAATAATAAGTAAGCAATTAAAACATATTCATATAATGCAGTCACCAAAGATCAAAAACCTTTCAACCTTTCACAAAAAAAATACTATAATATCAGTGTTGAAATTATGCAGTGACTAAAATCAAAATCTTTCAAGATTTTAACACAAGCAATAAGATCAATATGAATAAATAAATAAGAACATACATATGTTATTAGAGAAATCACTCATCAAATGTAATATATTATGAACTTACAGTGGTAATATTACTACTATTATGTATAAAGCATAAACTAGTTGAGTTGATTATCATAATTCATCAGATCAAAACAAATAAATAAATGAAAAAATACATACAATATTAGAGAAATCACAAAACATAGTGAATATACTGTAAATTTAAAGTGGTAATAATAATATATGTATGCAGCATAAACTAAAGTTGGTTATTACTATACAGAAAGCAAACAGCTCGAGACTTTTAGCGACAATTAATCTATAAAGCGACGTCTTACCGGAAACCGTTTCTGTTTTTTATAGTCTAATGAGGAATTAAATGGAATATTAAAAATAACAGTCCAACAGCGTTTCTGTTCTGTTTACGAGTGTTCTCCCTTTCTTTCACTGTCTATGAGCGTGCTGTCAAGTCCTTCTCTTCTTTGGATATTTTGCGCCACAAGTCCAACATCGCCATCTATCGGTCCTTTCGCGGCTCCTGAGACTATGACTGAGACGAACTGCAGTCATTACAGCCGAAACTTCATTGGAAGAGTTTGCAGCATCCGTCGACAACTTATGTCATAGCTACACTTTGATATGTAAAGATGTAACAACATTAATAATATTGCACGTTGCTACAAGTTAAGCCGGGGACACAGAATACGTGTTATGGTTTAATTTCTTGAAGCATTTTGACACTGATAACGATGGATCTTTAAGAAAAGATTGAAAAAAATATTTCTTTTAAAGATCAGTTGTCTTTACCAGGAACTCCTGAACAATGACATGGGCAACTAAGACATTCCCTGTCGATTATTTGTGCTTGGAGCTTTTGCATCAAATCATTAGGCTACTGATATAGGCCTACCTGCGTATGTCTATTTTTTCTATTCTTCCCAATATTTCTCTTTTTTATTTTATTTTTTGATACAAGAGAACTATATATATATATATATATTCTTTCGAGGTTTAACTTTGCAATATCATCTTCTTGAGAGTGTTGTTGATGCTTGCAATGCTTGAGGCTGCATATCTTGTCTGGCAAAAGGACTGGCAAATCTGGAAGGAATTAATGTAACTAGTGGAATTCTTAGCAAAAGCCTAAATGTTTTCCCAATGTCAACGATACTGTTTTACAAATTGTAAATGAAGCTCATGGGATCCTCCTGGCACAAAATATCTACTTGAGGGCAGTTTGGCATGAAACCAAACGGATGTAATCTCACAGCTCTCCTATCTGCAGTTATCCTCGACTATGAGGTGCGTCCTATAAGGCACAAAAGAATGACTTGACCAGGGAAAGCTTTACTTTATGTAATTAATGAGTTTTGCATCGAAAAAGAACTGATGCAGGCCTGTGCTTCATCTCCATCACCTGTGGAGGATATCGATTCATCTCTTTGCTACACAGCTCAAGCTTGCGTCAATGAATGAGTACCAAGATTCTGGCCAGGAAGAAATAGATGAATGATGCTGTGCAGACCAGAGTCTAGATTGTGATAAATCTCTCGGTCTAGCTAAGTAAAGAAATGTATTAAAGTCTCCCTTTCCAAACTCTTCTTATTTTCAAGAACAAGGCTAGTCAGCGAGTGGGTCCATCCATGTCCTTAAGAATATTTATTTTCCCCCCAAAAAAAAAAAAAAAACTTGAACCATGAGAAACATTAATAAAAAGTGTTTATTTATTAAAAAGCATTTATGTGCCTTTTATCTGAACCTTGACTTCCCTAAATACTGTAGGCACATATATTTTATATGTGGAGTTCCACACATTCAGAAGATATTTAATTATTTTAGTATTTGATTTATAATTTTAAGCACTTTTTGGATGATTATTATTATTATATTTCTTTTATTAAATAATAATAGCTTTAGATATCTTTTTTATACAAAATCTATTTCTATTATTTTTTTCATTAAATATATTTAAATCTTTATTGTTTTTCTTTATTTGATTTATGAGTTTAACATTTTATTATTATATTTAGGCATATTTTATTAAATAATATCCTTTTATATATTTAGGCCTAGTATACTAATTGCTTTTAAGATAGCCTATTTACATAAAGTTGCTTTATTGTTCTTTGTTGGATTTATGAATTTAAATGTTTTATTATTTGTTTTGAGTTTTACTCTTTTTTATTTGAGTAAATAACAGATAGATAGATAGATAGATAGATAGATAGATAGATAGATAGATAGATAGATAGATAGATAGATAGATAGATAGATAGATAGATAGATAGATAGATGGATAGATGGATAGATGGATGGGGGGATGGATGTCCAGTAGATGGCGTAAATGCGCCAGTTAGTTTGCCAAACGCCATTCAATGTAAAGGTAGGTAGTAGAAGAAGAAATCTGCTCATACATCAGCAGGAAGTAAATACTGTCGCCGACTCGTACTGTATTGATAACTATTTCTATTAGTAAAAACAACCTAGTTATCGCAGATCTATTTAAACATTATAGTGCTCTTTTTGGAAACGTAAATAAAACAAATACTTTACACATAGAAGATTGTAGAGGTAGCCTGTAAAGTGGCATTTGTTGGACTATGCCCTGTCGTGTCATCTCCTGCGTTACACTGCTGCTCTCTGTTGGGATATTGATGGATGTGGTTAAAGCTGATGAATTTAGTGAAGAAATTAAACCTCCAGACTGGAGAAAGACCTTAAAATCCATCCGGAAAGGGATTCACAGCGTGGACGCATACCTTAACATGGCTTTGGACCTGATCGGAGGTTCAGACGGACGGTGTCACTTTAAGTGCAGCGACGGTTGGTCATACTTTTAAGAGAGATTAGACATCAATAACTGATCTATTAAACATAAAAAAGTCATATATATATATATATATATATATATATATATATATATATATATATATATACAATTAAATAAGCATCTTTAATTTAACGTTGAAGGTGTTTGACATAAAGGGAAAAGACGAACACCGTTATTAGTTTGGTTTAATTATTTGGTTTAATTAAATTGGGTGTGTAACCCATTACTATGTCACTAATTACTGTAATCTAATTACTTTTCCCTTGAAATATTAAATAAGGGAAAGTTAATTTTCTGTAATTTATTAGGTAAGTTACTTATGGTGTTTTGCATTAGTACGTTAACGTTACTGTACAGAATACAATAGTGGATTTAACATCAAAATTTAACATGTAATGATAAAATGTATTTTATTGTAACCTTCTCCCTTTAAATACTTTGGTCAGTTCAAGAATAATTTATGCAATTTTATATTATTTATTTAAAAGAATTAAAAGAGCAATTTCATGTCTATCCTTGTATTGTTCGACTGGGCGAGGTTGATATAGGATTTAGAAAGTAATAACAAGTTATGCAATACTTTTTGGTAAGAGATGATAAGTAGTACAGTAATCTAATTACACGTTTGAAGATGAAATTAGTAGCTATTAATTAGTAACTTAAGCAACACTGTTTATAGGATACTCACCAGTTCCTCGCCCCAACTACAAATCCGCTCCTCCCAACGGATGTGGCTCTCCACTGTTTGGGTTTCAGGTGAGGAGGGAACACATGCAGTCACTCCTGTTGTTGTGTAGGAGCTAGCTATTATTGAAATTGCTGTTTTGTGGCTTTCATGAATTGTCTGAGATTGAAATGCTTACTCTTTTAATATTCTCATTGGTGGACTGCAGTTTGATGTTGGGATGCCATCTTTGACCAGATGCTGTAATGAGCATGATCAATGCTATGATTCCTGCGGGAGAAAGAAACATGACTGTGACGAGCAGTTCCAGGTCTGTCTGGAGAACATTTGTAAGAATTTACAAACGACACTGGGCTTGTCCCAAAGTGTTCAAGGTAATTGACAGTCTTGCTAATATCATGTATCGTCTTGTTTCCACCACAGAAGAAAAGAATAAAAAAAGTATTTGCAAGTTTATATCACAATTCTGAGAAGAAAAGTCTGAGATTGTGAGATACAAACGTGCAATTATGATTTTTCTTCTAGTTTATAGTTTATCAATGCTTTTTTTCAGAATTGCGGGGTTTTATCTTGCAATTCATACTTTATAACTCACAATTGTGAGTATATCTCACAGTTCGGAGGGAAAAAAGCCAATTGCGGGTTATAAAACTTGTAATTGCAAGATAAAAAGTGAGACTTATGAGATCATTTTTATTGGTATCACTTTACAGTAAGGTCTCATTTGTTAACATTAGTTAATGTATTAACTAACTAACATTAACTAACAATGAGCAATACATTTGTTAGACTATTTATTAATTTTTTTTTAATGTTAGCTAAACAAAATCCAGCTGTTATTTGATTGTTCATGTTAGTTCACAAGAGCATTAACTTATGTTAACAAATACACCATTTGATTTTAATAATGTATTAGTAAATGTTGAAAAATGGAAAAGTATTGTTAATTCTTATATATCTATTATATTATTTATTGTTTGCCATTTGCAGGATATGTATAGCTGGCCTATTATATCCTACTGTATTTCTTGGACATTATGCTGAGGTAAAACCTTTATACCCATATGTTTTCACAGCCTGTGAGTCAGCAGTGACTGTGCTGTTTGATACTGTCATGCACTTGGGATGTAAGCCTTACCTGGACAGCCAAAGATCATCCTGTATTTGTCACTATGAGGAGAAGGCTGATCTGTGAACACTTCATATGAGATCTGCTGATCGATTGTTATTGTCTCAGGGTGCAGCAGTAAAATATCTTATGTTATTTTTTTTTTAAGTATTTGTTCATTGCAATGTCGATGTCAGTTGTTTATTTTGTAATTACAAAATAAGTGAGATTTATTGAATGTGATTCTAAATATATAATATATATATGTATATATTTTTATATTTGTAAATGTATAAAATGTGATTCTAAACACTACAAGTATAATATATAAATATAAATACAAATACAGATGTACCTTTTTGTGTGTGTGTGTGTGTGTGTGTATATATATATAAATGCATACATACTTATACATAAGTGAATAGAAATAAAGTGTCATGAAAAATAATAAATTTATCATGGTTATATTGTTCTGTAACCTAAAATGAGTATTTACTTAAACTAGTATGAAATGATTCATAGTTTTTTTTTGTACCGGCATATCATAGCACCTTTGGACACCAGTGGTGAGATACAGTATCGTAAATAAATGTGATATTTTGATATGAGATAAAAGTTACAATTTGAAACCTGAAAAGATTAATAAAATATCTTTATATTACATCAAGTGAAAAACCTTGATGCGCTCATAATCTGAATCATGACTATAGCAGTAGACACATACCCATGATTTCACAGACAAGGTTTAAGCTAGTCCCAGACTAAAATGCATGTTTGAGCAGCTTCAACTGAAAGCAGCTTGCACTGACTTATCTTAAAATACATCAGTGCCACTGTTTTGTATCAAGATGCACATCAGTAATGTTTTTTTTTTTCTAAGGCACAGGCACATTTATCAAAGCTACTTAGATGTCCTAATTTAACTAAGGCCTAATCCTGGCTTAATCTAAGCCCTGTATGTGAAACCAGGCCATTATGTAGAGGTGTATTTAGTATGAACATGCTCATTTAATTGAGACAACCTTCAAAAGGTCTACACACCTTGTCATCAACCTGACATGATTATTAAACAACGTCACAGTATAGTCAGTCAAAGCTTTTCCAAATCAGAATTTTAATATAAAGACAGTAACAGAGTAAGCAAATTTACATCTTTATGCCTTAACGAATCAGTTTGCATGTTTTCACGATAGCCAATGGCTTAAGCACTTTTTCACAGTAGGTCCAGTAACAGTTAATTTCACACACACACACACACACACACACACACACACACACACACACACACTTTACATGATTTTGAGTATATATTTTTATGAAGATATAAAGTCAACATAAAAAAAAGCCATTTTACTTTATTAATTCACCATAAAACAGAATTTTCAATGAGAATCTATCCAGGGGACTTATTTTATTGACTAAGATTGTCAGAAGTGGGAGTTCTATGCCAGAATGGAGCCAGAATAAATTCTGATGACATTTTTTACAAGGAGGCATTTAATAATAATAATAAAATAAAAATTTCTTTGGAATAATATTGAATCACTGCAGAATAAGACCAAGTACTTGCATTAAGTAAATAGGGTTCATTTTTACTTTATATATTTACAGAAATATAATTATATGGAAAATAAAGGCCTTTAATATTTAAAACATTCAAATAACATTTTTCTTTTGAGAAAAAAGTGCAATAAATGCTTGATAAACAGTAATTCACTTGTTTTTTTGTTGTTGTTTTTTTATCCATAGTGAAAAAGTGAAAAAAGAAACCGCAACAAACCAATCTAGATCAATAACGTGCTACATCTGGGTTATGTATGAAGAAAAAGTTGTAAATATTTGTAATTTGCCTGTTGATCATGTCCAATCTGAGAACTGAGGCTGTGAGAGTAGACGCTCATATCTCATCTATCTTCTTTTAGTTCCTCCAAAACCTGCATCAGAAAACAGCATAATTATAAATCACCAAAACACATTTCTAATTGATGTCTAATGGGCTACTCAAGGCAATATGCAGCCTCGGGAAATCGGCTTTTAAAAAAAACACAAGAGCACATCTAATATCTGTAATAGAGTTTATAGCTTTATTATTTGCTGGAGTTTACCTGAGGCGGTTCGTGTTCCTGAGCTTGTTTTTGGTGCAGGAGAAGGAGAAGGATTGTTGGAATAAGATGGTCTAGCAAACCCCATTGGTGGCTGGCGTCTACGATCAACATAAAAGTCAATTAGTGCAGTTAGATTTATATTTGTTGTTAGCAAATATAAATCTTACCAAAAATACAAACAAGATCCAAACTGTCATGATTAACAACCAACAGTTGCAAACAGAACCAATGCCATTAAATAAAAGATAAATACTGTTAAGGTGTGGTCACATTTACTATAGTTGGGAATTTTCTTGGGCGGAATAGAGTGGTGCAGGGATGACGTATTTTTGTAGGCCAAAACAGAGAAACGAGTTAGCATTTTAGCACTTCCGGTTCCATCGTCCCGAAGTCCATGTGATTTTAGTTAAAAGCCTGAAATAAGGTCTGTGGTGAACACAAGCTCAAGAGATTTACATGTTTTATTCTACGACATAAAACTCACCAGTAATAACTCACTCGCGATTTTTTTAAAAGCTTTTACATGTCTTGAAGAAGGCGGTTGCTAACAAGTGTCATTGTGGTGGACATTAAACATCATCAGCTAAACTCATCTACTCACACTAGTCCGCTTTCACAGCCTTGTTGTGTTTATAATCACGCTCTTGCAAACTATTATAACTCATACTTTCAGTGAAAATGTTTTTTTAAAATAAAGACTGCAAGAGCTGTTGGAAGCTTAGTGATGGTGACGCTTAAGTCACACAACTGTGGTGTAGTTCGTATATAGCCTAAGGATATTGAATTTAGGCTTTGTGTTCATTTGTGAAAATTATCTTGATGGACAAAACATTTAAACATCATAAACTTTTGTTAATCACAGAGCTTATTTTTTGTGATAATTCAAAAGCCTATGGATAAATCTTATTGGGTTTTTGTCGAGGGAACCAGAGTGATGCTTACTTCCGGGTTGGCCAACAAAAATAAGAATCCATGGCATCAGGAATTTCACAATGAGTTCTAATTGGTTGGCTGGCCCATTGAAAAGCTGCTCGGTTTGAAAGTGACTTCTGTGTAACTATAAACTGTTGCAAATTATGTGTGAGAAAAATTAGCTTTCTTACCTCTGATTCCCAAACAAATATCCAAGAATTCCACCTGTGCCCATTCCAGTCCAGAATCCACCTCCACCCCCACCAGGTCTGTTTCCACCAGTGAAACCGGTCCAGGAACTCTGAGGTCTGGTGTACGCATCGGAAAAGCCATACCCGGGCCTTGAGCTGGAGTGGTCTTCTGAGAGAACCCACAAAATGGAAATCTTATACACTAGCCACAAATAAATATGCAAATATTATGCACACTAGGATATTATGTACACTACAGTTTCAGTTTGGAATCATAATGTATTTGAAGTCGCTTATGCTCATCAAGCCAATATATTGGATCAAAAATACAGTAAAAAACTGTAATATTGAGAAATATTATTACAATTTAAAATAACCGTTTTTTAATAACCGAGTAAATTTTAAAATGTAATTAGTTCCTGTGACGGCAAAGCTAAATTTTCAGCATCATTACTCCAGTCTTCAGTGTCACCTGATCCTTTATTACAATTTCCCACCAAACTCTTGCTCTTCGAATAGATTATTACCTGAGTAATAATCAGGTTTAAATCCAGGAGGTGGCGGTCCCATGCCATGGCTAGAATCTGAGGCCCCGCCGAATCCCTGAGTCCCATCTCCATTGTAACCTTGGTGGCCGTGAGAAGGACTGCACAGAAACATCTTGTATACAGCATATGCCACCAGCAAAAGGAAGCCTATTGCTACCAGACCACCCACTCCATCGCCAGACGGGCTGTTCTGGGAGGAATACTGGCTGCCAGCCTGCTCATAGGGGTCTCTTCTATGCTGTTGTTTTTGATTGGAAAAGCCTTGGAAGAAGTTAGAGGCAAAGCCTGAGAAGCCAGACGAGCCATGAGTGTTCTGCTGCTTCCCTTCTGCCGTGAGCTCTAGCGTGTACTCCAGACCGCATGAGCCTCTCAGTACATAGGCATCATTAGGACTGCTGTAGCCCTCACAGGAGACCTCCACACGCCCAAACCTGTACAAGTTGTCCATGTCAGCCTTGCATTCCCACTATAAAGAGAGAGAGAGTAATACTATGAATAGGTCCGAGACAGTTACCGACCGTACGCAAGAGGGACATTTTTTAGCCTGACCTGTGTGTCTATGCCATCTGATCCTCTGTTGTAACACTGCACCACCTCTGGAACAAACGACCCGCAGCCAGCGGTCCCTCCAGCGCACTGCAGCTGTAGAACGGGGCTGGAGCGGCGTGCAGTGGTGTAGCGTCCTCTGTAGAGTGTCAGCACCTGAACATCACGCAGTAACACCGCGTCTGTTGAAGGAACAAACACTGTATTATTACTTCTTATCTGTCTGTCTGCATCTGCACCGAACTGCCCTCTTAAAGATACAAAGCTAATGAAATATTACACTTATATTTTCCTTCTGTTTTGTATTATTTATGTATTTATATATTTTTGTTAATGTCAAATTGATTAATCATAATTCATTGCATCTTACATAAAAGTTTTTGTTTATATATGTGCGTAAATATATTATTATACAGTATTTATGTATAAATTATATATATGTGTGTGTAAATGTACACACACACATATATATATGTATGTATGTATGTGTGTGTATACATATGTAAATTTACACAAATTTTGTTTATTATATATATAAACAAAAATATAGCACTAATAATTAGGCCTACATATTTATATGATTATTCTAGTCTGGCCACACCCCCCAAATTTTGTATCACATAAAAGCACCAACTGTCCTCTTTAAGATATATAAATGTATTTAATTTATATTTCCTCTTTTTATCATTGTTATTATTAAATATTAAAAAATATCACATAATTATCATATTGGCCACACCTCAACAATTTTGTATCATATAAAAGCACCTCTTTAAGATACATATTATACAAATTTACATATTTAATTGATGTTTTCCTCTTTCTTCTTATGTAATATTAATAAAATATCTTCACATATTTATATAATCATATTGGCCACACAACCAACAATTGTGTGTCACATAAACTGTCCTCTTTATGATGTATTACAAAAATGGACATTCATTTATATTTTCCTGTTTTCTCTTCTTCTTATTATTAGTATCAAATATTACTAAAATATAATATATTTACACATATCTGCCACACCCCAAAAAACATCCTCATTATAAATAAATAAATAAATAAATAAATAAATAAATAAATAAATAAATAAATAAAGTAGGCTACATACATACACATATTTTATTGATATTTTCCACTTTCTCCTTCTGCTTTTTCTTTATATTATAATTATTATCATTTTAGTCATTATTATGTAATACTAATAATAGGTATTAGTAAAATATGATCATATTGGCCACCCATCCCCCACCCCAAAAATATTATTTATAAAAAAAGCCCCAACTGTCCTATTTAGGATACATACAAAATGTCTTCCGTTTTCTTCTTGTTTTTCTTATCATGTAGTATTACTAAAACATCATCACATGAACTTAAATGCTCATTTTGGACACATCCAAAAAATATTTGGTATAAAAAAGACAAAAAATTTGAACTTCAGGTCGAAATGAACAACATAATTGTCTCGGAGTCTCAGCAGGGTAACGTTAACAGCATCCACTGAAACTGAAACTTCAATGCAAATATAAAGTAAGTCCAATACAAACTTATTTTACTCAGACTGACCCATCTATCTTCTCTGAGATCTCTGATTTGATTAGGATTGTTTATTTAGCTGTATGGTTCATATAAAATAAGACATTACCATCATTCCAGCAGCGGATGTGAGGCACAATCAACAGCAAAAGTTGAAGTAATAAAACTCCTGAGCTCCTCATTTCTCCGGTTGTGCTGGAAAAATCACGTCTTTATCCTCGAGTAATATGGTCTGAATGCCCCTACTGTAGACAGGTACGTGTCTTTTACCAATAAGTAAAAATAAAGTCTGATGTAAACAATTGTAAGAGCTCAGTGCATCATCATTCTAATCACACTTCCGCTTCCGTGTTTCTGGTGTTAGGAGCTTCTCACTATCGCCATCCACTGAAAGATGTCTTGAATCACATGCTATTGACCGCTAATAACAAAGCGGAAAAGTTTTAGACTGACAAAATGTTTGAGGCTAAAAATGTAGGTCTCTTTTCTAATAGTAAATGTAGCAACCTCTCTAAAAGAATTAATTATTTACATGATCTGGTAACGTTAACTGTTTTAAAGCGCGCGCCTGTTAGCATTTGACCCAGCTCTCACTTTATGGGTATTTATTTATTTTTATGAGATGAAATGACCATTAGAAATTACTATATTCAGAGGTGGACAGTAATAAAGTACATTCACTTGAGTACTGTTCTTAAGTACACTTTTTGAGTATCTATACTTGAGTATTATTTTTCTGGAAACATTTTACTTTAACTTCGCTACAATTGAAAAACAAATTACTTTTTACTCCACTATATTTCTGTCAAGGTCCTTGAGTAGAAAGTAGTAATGTCAGTCAGGGGATGATTTTGGTTGCAGGGGTTGCATTTTGGTTAGAAATGAAAGTCGGGTTGACATTTTCAACCACAATACAACGTCTGTCCAACGTTGGAGATTAATGTCAATCTGACGTTGGATTCTGACATCAATCTGATTTTCATTTTCAACGTTTGGTTTGGTCTTCTAAATGCAAATGTTGTCATTGTTTTGGAGCACACTAGCTTATAACAGTAAGGCTAACATATTACTAAAAGACAAAAAACTTTTAATAGGGCACTATTTGAGGGAACAGCCATTTGGGTGTCCGAAACCATCGTGGACGTTATTGAGTGCACTTATTAATCTCACATTCAGTCCCACTACTGGAACTGTGTTCTAGAAATAAATATGATATTGATATTAGGGTAGGTAAGCAGGCATATATTCAGAGTTATAAGGTACTGTAAGTATTACATACATCAATGCATCAATAATAAAACAATGCATTGACATTTACTTTTTACTTTTGATACTTAAGTACTTTTAAAAACGAGTACTTCTGTACTTTTACTTAAGTAAAAATCAGTCTTTACAACTTTTACTTGTAATGGAGTAATATTTGACCAGTAGTATCTACTTTCACTCAAGTAAGGAAGTTGTGTACTTTGTCCACCTCTGACTATATTATGTAATTTTATATCATATTAAATGATCTAAATTATTCTGTGGTACTGAAGGGGGTTTGATATTTATTGTTTAATCTCACAAACAAAGCTAAACCACCAGACAATAACATCAGCCAAAATTGTAGGTAAGTGTTTCACTGTCTCTGCCGTACTGAAGTAAAATTACAGTGTAATGTATGTTTTAATGGCTTTGCAATACAAGCATCATCATAACATTTGTAGCTAAATACATCACCATGATACTATAAGCAGGGTTGAAGCTTCACATTGCCCTTATAAGCAAAACATGTGAGATAACATTATTTTAACAATGATTTATGGCAAGAACCATATCAACATCTCAAAAATATGAAGCAAAAACTATGAATTACTTCCTCCAATGATTGTTTGGCATGCACCACAAAACAGCATTTAAGCTCAAATTTAAAATTTAAAATAATTCCCAAATAAATAGAAATCCACCAAGTTATACCGCTTACATGTAGGTTTAGAAATAATTTTATTTTGTCCACCACTCATGTAAATATACAGAAATTATGAATGGATAGATAAATTTGTATTTAACTAAGAATGACAGTCAACTGCAAAGCTGTTGGGTGCTCCATTTCTTTAGTACTTTCACTTCCAAATTTCATCCCATCTTCCGAAATTATTATTTCAGACAGGAATAAGAGATACAGGCAGAGATTCTTAAAGAGTTCTGCAAAGTGCGCCGTACAGATCTACTTACATTGACACCGCCTGGCAGCTCTGATAACAGTGGATCAATAAATGTTCATGAACCCTGCTCAATGTTCTAGACAGAGGATGATGATGAAGACTTGTAACTGTAACTGACTGTGAGAAGAAAGTGATAACTGGTTCTCCTCTACAAGCAGAGAATGTCTTGCACTATTCATCCATTCATTCGATTTCGCCAAACAAATCACCTCAAATTAAACATCAGTCCCAGAGAATAAGCATACAAAATATCGCATTTACAGGTAGCATCATTAATGTGGTTGATTATATTCAATAGTACGAGCGTTTCAAATCTGTGTCGGATACTGTTTATTTGCAGTTTTAGACTTCTGAAGACTACAAGTCTATTCAATAAATTATATGATATATTATACTCAGAATGAAAATAATCAGATAACGATCAGAAAGGACCAGCAAATATAGAGCTTTGTTTCTTCCTTCTTTCTTAAGTTATTGTGCAACACAAAGCTTATGATATCATGAGCTTTAAAGCACAGTACCAGGATCTTGATTTATTTACTATTGCATCTTTGCACCAAAGGTCCTTTCCTGAGTCTGTAGACATTCCCCACTGATGTCTGCCTCCCCATTGGATGTGGTTGTCTCCTCGCTCTTAACGTCAAGCCTCATCCTGCGGCATATTAAAAATGGCTAAAATCTACAGTACATCAAGTCTCTATGTACTGCTTCTGAGAGTGCATGCAGAATATTGCACTACTTTCCCATAACAAACTACTGCTTGGAAAGCCCTGCTACTCAGACGTCAGTGGATATATAGATGCAGTGCCACAGCGCAGCTTCTGTGTTATAACTCGTATGCCCTGGAGTGCCTTCGGAGCAATAAAGGAGGGTCTGTTCCTGGAAAACGAACAGCGGCGGGCGTGATAAAGGAATCAGATGGAGACTGGGCAGACGATGACCTTGTCCTCCAGCATTACGCTGACCACCAGAAACACAAAGTACAGCAGGAACATTAAGAGACCCAGCAGCTTGCTCATCCTCCACTTGCACACAGCGATGGAGATAATGACGAAGAGGAGCATGAGGAAGAGCAGAACGATGGCGCAGAACAGACCGTTGCTGCTCACGGCCACTGGAGCCATGTCGTTCAGGATTGCAAAGAGTAACCAAGGAAATGGCAGGCTGGGGACAGTGAACAGACATGTATTAGAAGCTTGTTTTAGGTAGTCGATGCAATTAAATGAGGATTATTGAGTTGATGATGAAGATTTCTCACCCCACAGTGATGTCAAATATGTTGGAGCCGACTGAGCTGGAGACGGCCATGTCGCCGAGACCTTTCCGGGCGACAATAACACTGGTGATGAGATCAGGAATGGAGGTACCAGCCGCTAGAATAGTTAAACCCATGATCTCCTCCGTTATTCCAATAGTCTCGCCAACCTACGGGAAAAATTTGCATTGGGTGTTTAATGTGCACAAATATTAACCACAGTTGATAACACTATGATAAAATGATGCTAACCTGGTATTAGCAACAACTGTCGTCAAAGAAATTAAGTGACAAAGACTTTGTAAGCTTTTACTACATTCCTAAATTCATTTATTATGATTTTACTCTAGTGGCACTACAGGAAAATGCGGTAATTTGGCTATTATTGGTGGGAATTATGGTTACCATGGTAAATCTCTGTAAGGGCAAATAGAGTGGTGTAGGTATGACGTCACTTTGTAGGCCAGCCGACATTTCGCATCACACTGGTTCCCTCGAGAAAACCCCAATAGGATTTCCCCAAAGGGTTTTGGATTATCGCTAAAACAAGCTCTGTGATCAACAAAAGTTTATGATACTAGCACGTTTTGTCCATCAAGATAATTATCACAGATGAACACCACTTTTGAAGCCTAAATGCAGTCGCCAGAAGTAAAAAGCTAAAGGTAGGCTATAAACAAACTACACAACGGTCCCATGAATTTAACATCACTAAACTTTCAGTTTTTATCTAAAAACATTTGCCTGAACGTTTGAGTTAGAATAGTTTATAAGAGCACAATTATAAGCATAATGAGGCTGTAAAAGCGGACTGAGTTTGCCTTTTCTACTTGATGACGTTTAATCTCCTCGACAGCCTCTGTAGTCTCATTTAGCCACTTGTTAGCAACCGCCATATGTAACAGCTTAAAAAAATCTCGAGTGGGGTAATACTGATGTATTTTATGTCGTAGAATAAAACGTGACAGTGTCTTGAGCTTGTGTTCACCACAGACCTTATTTCAGCAATTTAAGCAAAGCCCCATTCAAAAAACCCATTGACTTCAGAACGATGGAACCGGAAGTGCTAAAATGCTAACTCGTTTCCGCTTTTTGGACAACAAAGTGATGTCATACCTGCACCACTCTATAGAGTGCAACAGTGCCCATCCCCTTTTTCAGCATCGCTGGTTCCGGAATTTTTTTTTCCATTCATTTTTCTCATAGGGATTTTAAAATAGTCTTCGTTAAAGAGTTATAAGCCATGAACCAAGCCAATCAGCTGTGAGGTGAATCACAAAACTACAAACTTTGATTTGAAGTACAAAGGTTTTTTGAAAATCAGACAAAAAGACAAAAGGTACAAGACTGTGTACTTAATGGTTTAAGTGAGGGAAAGAACTACAATCCCATGAAGCATTGCAAACAGCATAATCGAATTAAAAACTTTACAAAAATTAAAAAAACTACTCAATTACAACTGTCGATTATACTATATGTATTAAAAAAATACACTTATATTAATTTATTGCAAAATATGCATATATATATATATATAAATAAACATTTCAGCCTTTTGAAAGCGTAGGGAGAACGACTCGATTACATAATTTGTAGAGCATTATGGGAGTGGGCGGAGCTAAAGAGCTACTTTGGAGCATCTCGACTCTCTGATTGGTGTAATTTTCTGTACAGCATCATGGGTGATGTAGATTTTCCACCCAGAATTCCACTGTTAAACACAATTTTAAAAATAAGCTGAAATAATGTGGGCTGAACAGGTTTATAAGTTATTGAGTCAAAATGCTGTCATCATTTAATCACCCTCAGGTTGTTTCAACCCTGTATGCATTTCTCTATTCTGCTGAACACATAAGAAGATATTCTAAAGAATGTCGGTACCAAACAGTTGATGGGCCCCCATTGACTTCCATAGTATGAAAAAAAAAAAATACTTTTGAAATCAATGGGGCCATCAACTTTACCGACATTCTTTAGAATATCTTCTTTTGTGTTCAGCAGAAGAAAGAAATTAATACAGGTTTGGAACTAATTGAGGATGAGTAAATTATGACAGCATTTTTATTTTTGGGTGAACCACTGTTATAGTTGATTCGCTGGAAATCTGGCTGAATAGGTTTAGAAGTGTTTCTACTGAGGGAGCTGATGCAGAGCTAGAGAACAGTTGCCTCTGAGGAAAATGACAAGAATAGCTAATTGGCTTTAGGATTTGGCTGGTTTTATTGTGCTGCTCTGAGTTACAGATTTAAAGCAGAGTGATAAGGATAGATCAACCTTCACCTATGACTACCTCACATTGAAGATAACGCTCCTCTTTCACTCAACAGTTCTATTCTTTTTTGGACATACAGTATCCCTACAGTGTGCCTAATTTCAGAGTATTGCTAACAGTAATTTAAATACATTGGAAAAAGAAAGGGCATTAGAACAGGTGTGTGTGAAGACATTGAGGTACCTGATGAGCCCACCACACCATCAGGTAGGAAAAAATAGCAATCCAACAAATAGATCCCAAAAATGTAAACGGGAAGAACCTCTTTGACGTCTATGGAAGAAAAGAGGACAGAAGGAAAATTAAGGAAGGGGTGTCATACTATTGTAATATACAGTACATACTGTGTACACACACACACACACACACACACACACACACACACACACACACACACACACACACATATATATATATATATATATATATAAACACCAAGCAATCTGTTTGTTTCACAGCCTGAAATAGCAAGTGTTAGAGAGGGAATAAGTCTTTTAGTAACACTATAGCACAGAAATTGCATGTTGCACCTTTAAATACAACGGCAAGATCTGCTTTGCTGTCTGTTGTTGTAAACAGCATTAAATATGTCAGTTTCTCAAATGTAAAAATAGAAAATGCTACTCGATCATACATCTCTGCGGACATCTGGCAGTGACAGCCACAATGGAAAGACGATGGGGAAGATTAAGACGTATGTTGCTCGCTTTCTCGGTGTGTCTGGCCATGCCAAGCTCAGAGGCTGGTCTTCATCTTCCTCCTCCTCCTCAGCCTTTGAGATAAGAACCACAAAAACACAGGGATGTCAGTCAGTTGCCAGTGAAATTTTAGTATAGAGGGTATGCATTGATGTCACTTTCCCGGCGGAACGCGCCCCCCTCAGCCGGACTGAGTGGCAAAAGAGCTGCTGCGTGACTGGATTTAATAGGGGAAACTGCGAAAACGCGAGTAAAACAAACGATTATCAGTTTAAACTAAAAGTTGGACTTTGATATAGTGTTCCTTACAACTTACCAAAGATACAGTGATCCATGGATATTGACATGCAGCCAGGAATCGTGTTTCCTGACATTTATGTGCCTGATTTCGACGCCGGGGAAATACATCAAGCAAATTTACCAGTGAACGCTTTATATAAATACAATATTGGAAGGTCTAAATCCGAGCGATCACTTATATCAATGTTATATATATTCATATCGTCATTTGGATGTGTTTTGTGTGTTTTTCACGCATTCACACTGAAAACAAATGCTGCCGCTCAGTCTTTTAGCCACTCACTGGACGTAACTGCAGTCACTCCGGCCGACGGTGACGTCACGCGCATACCCTCTATTAGGATCTTAGGGATTCAGATATATTAACATTTGGAGGGAGTATGCTGGACATGTCCGAGGTGATCTGGTCGTGTTTAGATTATTGTGTATGATGACATCACCTCTGCTCCAACACTGCCATTCATGGGAGGAGTGACTTCTACCTCCACGTTACTGCTGTTGGGAAGGTTCTTATCGGCTAGAGAATAAAACAACAGGAATCTCAATTTAGTCAATTGAAATCTTATTTTAATATTACAATATGTAATGATGTGATTTAAGCACTAACCCCAACACTATCAGCAGATTAAAACAAATATTTACTAATAATTTTTTCTGGTTGTAGGCTGTGGCAAAATAGGAAGGACATTTTTTTGAAAAAATCCAAATGTTGCTGCTGATGTTATTATGCACAATTCATTGCAAACTGCAAGTTTCCAAAGAATTTTTTTTTTGTCTTTATAGTATTCTTTTAGAAGTTCTGCATCAGAAATGACTTTTCGGCTGACGTCACCAAATCACCAATCACTTTTTTTTTTGGAATGGCCACTTTTCCTTGGATAAATGGTAAACCCTGCTGTGATCATCCAGATTTTACACAAAATTGTCACAAGTGTTCCACGTTGAATTTTAACAAAACATTTAAACTCACCAACACCATTTGCCTCATCTTCTCCCTTTTTTCTTGCGATCTTGTGTAGAATTGATGCCTTCTCCTTGAACTTCCCTGAAGTTTATTATTTAATTAATAAGACTACAAATCTACAATGTGAGTCAATATGTGTGTATATTTGTAAATTTGGAGTGTTTGTTTTAACACATTACCGTCACTGAGAGGATCGAGTGTGTGAATCATAAGCTGAAAGATGCTGTTTCTCATGAGAGTGTTGTGGAGGGAGGCGGAGCTTCCTCCTCTCTGGAGGCGGGGTTTAGCCTATAGGGAAAAAAGAAGAAGAAATATCGTCAGATATCTAATTGTATTGTCTATCATTACCTAAATTATGCTGAAAAGCGGATGTAGATGTTGAGAACAAGTGCTGATACTTACAGAAAGTTTATTTTCCTCATCTACTGCAGTGATAACCTTGAGAGAAAAAAAGAGAGAAACAGAACTCATTGAATTCTAGAAGTGGGGGGAAGGGGGGATCAAATTAACAATTAGTTTAGACACCTAAAATACATATTCTTAAATAACTGAACAAAAACAAAGAGAAGGAGACTTTTAAGGCCACCTTTAAAATAGATCAGATCAATCTGTCAACATGTAGGTAACCAAGAATACGATAAGCTGTTACACAGAAAAGCTAAAAACAGCTAAGACCTGCTGTAGTTCTGGTCTTCTGCTTCTACATGACCCTAAATAGCACCTCTTAAGTATTGTATAGGAAGGCCTAACATAGAATTCTGACCCACCATCAAAATACCATCAATTAGGGAATCAAAACAGTTTCAAAACAGTTTCAAAGACACCACTAAAACCAAAATATCAAAATCACTCCTTACAAAATTCGGCCTCAAAATCTCATTCAGATGTAGCCTCGAGCATTACATCCTTTCAGACAAAAAGTACTGCATTTAATACCATATCCAATAAATATGCAGTAAGTCAACCATATAATACTACACTAAAACTTATGAGGAAAGGTGAATCTTTTAAATATTATATTATATTATGTAAATGTTTTTGATTAATATTAATATTTATATATTTACATTTTATTTAAGTTTTTACATAAAAATTTATATGTTTGTATGTATATATATATATATATATATATATATATATATATATTCAAAAACAAAACAAAAATTCTGCATTTTTTGACTCTAAAACTTATTTGTATATATTTATGTATATATATGTATATATATATATATATATATATATATATATATATATATATATATATACATATATATATACATATAAGTTTTAGAGTCAAAAAATGCAGAATTTTTGTTTTGTTTTTGTGGAACTACTTCATAAGAGAGAACAAAATATCATTAAAACATTTTAAATACATTTACACTTTACAATATACTTCACTTTCCAAAATGAGTATCAGATGTGAAAGCTCTGCTCCTAAAGGGTTCAAATAAGCTGTATTGAAATAAGCGGTTGCCCAGTGGGGTGGCAGCACCAGCGGTGTCCTCAAGAGAAAATGAGTTGGCTCAGCAGAGACACACGAGCAGCCTTAATTAAGCCTAATCAGCCCAGTAGAACATAGAGGGCAAGCACGTTTCGCTTGTGATTAGCGGGCCCTGCCACTTGCTCTCTGTTCATGTTCCTCCCTCCCCAGCTTTGGTCTTTCTGCAGGTGGAAGATAAGCTCTGAGCGATGCCTGTGGAAATAGAGCTGAGCTCTGTGTGCCCAGCGAGCTTTAAAGCAGAGGTCAGCCAACAGGAGACCAGCTTGCTGAAGCTGTCTAACATTAGCGGACGTCCTGCTGCTAGGCCAACAACACTGAGTTAAGGCCGTTCGCACCAAGAATGAAAATTACATTAGCGTTATGTTTATTCTTACCTACTTTCCAATTGCCCATACTTTAAAGTCAGATGGATTCTGATTGGCCGTCAATACGCTTAAGAAAAAAACGCTCTAAATGTGATTCCAACAAAATAATTTCTCTGTGTCAATCATTATTGTTATAGTTGTGGTGTGGACTTCGCTATTCTCGTATAACGTTATAGTTTTAGTTATCATTCTTGAAGTTGATATTTTACCACTTATTACACTGGCATTTTTCAGATTATTAAAATACCCTTTACACTAAGAAAAAAATTATCTTTTGAACTGTTCACTGAAACGTTCTTTGGGGAATCCAAACTGGTTCTTCTATTGAATCGCTACGAAAACCCTGTTTTGGAATCTTTATTTTTTTAAAGTTTAGCTTAGATGCAAGTGCACATTCACGTTACAAAACTCATTACACAGCAATCATGTGAACATCTTTTTTTTTTACATAAAATTAAGCACCAAATGGTCCAACAACAAAAAAAGAGCGTTACCAGACCCTCAAAGCTGAACCCTGGATCAAGATCAGTTAAAATGACTGGTGTTTAAAGCAAACCATTTTAAACATGGTAAAAGAATTGAGGTAGAAAATGGTTTGAAATAGTGGATATTTTACTGCATTTGTTTTACAAAGTAGCACATTGCAGAGACTGTCCCCATTCATCACAAAGCCAGTTGCATGAATATGCGATTCAAAATAATCTTTGCCCTGACTTTTTGAGCCAATCCCGTGAATCATAAATCATTCTGAAGTTGCAGGAAAATTACAGTACTGGTGGGCTGATGGCACCACCACAACATGCACATTTTTAAGCATTTTGCTAGCGACTAGCTGAGATGTGAAAGGCAGAGTCATCCACAAAGGAAAAGAATCAACCTTGTTGAAGAGCTACCATTCAAAACGATTTCTAGATGTTTCACCAGTCATGCACACAGTACGCATGCAATAGCTTAAATTCTAACAGGATGACCTGTCGACATCATGTGACAATGTTAGAAAATAAACAACTGACCTTGTGAAACCTTAAATTCTAAACTTTATGCATGACTAAAAATGGATTGTGGAGGTAAATTTAACACAATGTTATATAACTATGTCATTGTGTTTGGCATGTCATGTACCCTTACACAAGACACAGATGCTGCTGAAATTGAAGTCAATGGGATCAAGGGCTGTCTTACCAAGAGCAGCTAATGACATTTGCAGAGTAACAATTTTAGCAATTAGTTGGACCAATTAGCAAGCTGGATCCATGCAATGCCACCATTACAGTATAGTACTGCAAGCAAGCAAAAAAAAAAAAATATATATATATATATATAGAGCACGTCACTGTGGAATTACAGTTTTTTAAGCAATGATGCAAAAGTCCATTTTCAGCTTGCATATTCATTCTTTTCATTCACTTCATCACCCTCAATTACAGTTTTAAACCTTGATAAATGACGGTAAGAAATGCAAACACTTTATCTTATCATTCCCAAATTATTAAAAAAACTAAACCAAATTCAAACTTCCCCAAACTTTTAAGTAACTCCATCAGTCTGCATCAGTCAGTATAACAATGGATAAATAGACTGTCCGTTACATCACAAAAGCAACTGAGCAATGTTCCCATTAGTCTCCTGGCCTGATGCCTTTACTAATGAAGATAATTCCAGCAAAAGATCCAATTGAGCTCAATTCTGCAACAACTGTTTTTGCACACATCTGTGAAAAACACAGAGAGACAAGGTCGATAATCTTGTGGAGTTAATTTCAGATTATTCACATGGGTCATCTGGGAACTTGAAATGCCTCTATAGTGTCCTGTAGTTAACCAGAGAAGGCAGGTGAGCACACTAAAGAGGCTTAAGGTGACAGGTAACCAATTTTAGAGACAGATGCATTTAATGATTCACAAATAACCTCACACAACAAATGACACCAGGTTCTCACACTCTCCCCTCTTTACTTTTCATATGAAGTTAAATATCCTTAAGCACTTAGAATTATGCTTAAATATTCTAAGCATTAACATATTACATAACAAAAGTCAAATGCACTGCTTGTTTTTTTATAAGTCAGAGGGCACTTAGAATAGTATACAGAACCACAAAATGAATTACACAATGCAATGTTTTCTCAAAAGGTGTTTGTCTTATTTTGAACTCAGACACACAGCTGCTTTATCACTCATCATTTAAAAGGTTTCAAATTATCCATAGTGCGCAGCACGGTGTAATTATTAATAATTCAAAATTGTCTCCTAGGTAATTGTCTTTTGTAGGACAGATAGTGAAAAGGGTTGTTGTAATGTTCCCTATTTCTTCAAAAGTCTTCTTCAGAAGGCAGGTCACTTCCCTAAGCACTAAGAGTCTTTTTACTTTGGTTGGCGTCACCCCTTCTAAGCAGTTGATTTGGGATTACAAAGGATTTCAGGTAGGCAGTCATAAAATTCAGAGATAAAGATATCCGCCATGTTTGAGGCCATGTTTCAGAACTTACATTAAACACTAACAGACACAAAGGTCTTATCGCGAAAGAAATCCGATGTCCTGATTCAAAAACCTGCTGGTTTCCCACAATACTCTATATTTGAGTCCTGTTTTAAAAAGAACAGGACACCTGTCTATACTTAGCAGTACTAAAAGGATCACGTCTTATTGGATTAACCCGAGCTTCGGCTAAAGGAGCAAAGAGCACATGTCCCAACTGCCCTATAGCACCCCCCCTGACTATTCATTTTAATTTTAGAAGTCTTTCTAAACCAAAGCCATTTTTCATTCCAATTCAGAAGGGTGAAAATCATTTGTAAAGTGCTCTATAACACTGTCATCTTCTACTAGGCCTAACTGTCAAATCAATTCTAAATGAAAAGTGGGAAACATTTTCACAAGCTTTCTGGAATCATATTCCCAATGTACACTGTGGTGACATTCCTACATTTAAAAAGCAATCTACCAGCAAAGAGCCATCTAACACTAATGAATGTGGGTTTGTATAGATAACATGCTACTAATGGTTCTTAAAAGTAATGTAAATGCCCCTGATGCATCTCTAAGAAGCCTATCAAAGCAGCGCGGTATAGGCTGATTCACCTGTGTTCCATATGTGGGACAAACTGCATCTGCAAACAACAAATCCGACTCCAGCTGTTTGAACGAAACAAGATACAAACGAGAGCTTTAATCCTTAACTGGCTTCAAATAGGCCTAAACTATACCAATAATACATTTCACTAAACTGATATATCCAGATTCATGTTACTTTGACAATGCATACAATCATACATTATTTATATGACATAGTAGTGGGTTAATATACAGTGGCCACAAAACCATTTGGACACTTTTGGACATGTTTAAAAATGTTGCTGCATTAGTGACTTCTGCAAATAAATGTTGCTTTTATAAACTGTACTTATACTGTATATGAGGCTAATTTGTCTAAATACTTTTTGGAGCCACTGTTTAAGTTCTTACCAAAGAATTGTAATAGAATCGAGATCTACTGGAAATATAAAAATCAGCTGCATATACTGTGTACATCGATGTTCCTTGTGCCAGTCAGATTTATGCTTATTAATAATGCGTATTTGATAGAGAAATAACTCCACCCAGTTGTTGTTTGTGGTGTTTGTCCTATAATGCACTTGTAATATTCTATGATGGACACACAAACACACACAAAACATTTTAACAGTTCAGTAAACAGTTGATGTGAATCTAGACGTTTTGCACTGTCATTTTTTTTATAGATTTCCCTAATGACCAAATCGGTATTTGTATCGTTTTTGACCCAGGACAAAAAAATCTAAACATATTTAAAACAAGATTGCAAACACTGCTGTTCATATATCTTGATTCTTAGTTTATTGATCTTACCGTGCTGGCAAAGTTAGTTTTTCTTGTTTAAACACAGTATATACAAAATTTAGTGAGGTTTATGCTTAAAACCTAAGATTCTCTGTTATAAGAGAGATGTTTGGACAAAATTCCTCTGTTATAATTGGCTTTATTGAAGCCTCTAAGGCTTTAATAGAGCTAATAAGACAAAGGGGTGTGCCTAATAGCATCCTAAGAATTTTGGTATCTTGGTATGTACCAAATGGTATGTACCTATGTAATATGTTTGCACTGTTTTTATGTTTTTGTTTTTGTTTTTTATTTTCTCTTTTATATTTTTCTATATAGCACTTTGGTTCCACTTGTGGTGTTGAAAGTGCTCTATAAATAAAGTTGAGATGAGTTGAACTAAAGGGGATAGGGACTTTAATTTTCCAGATTTTTATCTGTCAGGGCAAGTAGTAAATGTATGTACTAAAACGAAATATTTGGGGCATATCATTAATGATGAAATGTGTGATGATGAGGATATGTATAGGCAGCGTTGTATGTTATATACCCAAGCTAATATGTTGGTGAGAAAACTGTATGTGTGTTTATGCTGCTCCTTTGTGGGTTGAGTTAAAAAAAAAAGTGAGCCTATGTTTATTTGTTGGCTGGATAATTCACAGAATTCTATTATTATGCTGTTGTCAAAACCTAAGTGTGGTGCAATACCAGCCACCTATTAGAAAATAATGGTACTTTTAAATGTTTAGTATTGTATGTAATTTTGTGTTGTCTCTTTTCTAATGGACCTTGAGTCTGGACATAAAGTTCTGAATTGAAGTTTTTAAATTGAATTGATATCATGCAGCTTTGCTTTTCGAGGGATGATATTAGATATTTGTTCACTGCAAAACAAGACAAAATACTGCTTGTCACAAATTCACAAAACCAACCCTAAGAACTCTCTGAGGTAATATCAACAAAACTAATTGAGCCAAGAAAATACAAATATAGATATCCATCCCTCTTGAGATGTCTGGCTGCTAAAAGGCTTTTTTAGCAAAACGGTTGAAAGTAAAAGATTGTACCAACTTTCTTCCTTTATATCTCCATCTTGCCTCATCTCTACTACTCTTGATCTCACTCTCTCTTTTTCTGTTGTCTATCTCTGTTGGTACCGCAGGGGTTCTGGTCTTACTCAGCTGATTGTGTACTCAGAGCAGTGTTGTGTGCTCTGTCCAGTTGACACCTGATAGAAAGCCTAATCCGGCTCAGAGAGGTGATAAAACTGTCTGTGTTCTTTTCATTGGGAACGCTAATTCTCAGCCAATATTTGTGTTCAACTTCCATTGCTACTGCGATCAGCTCCTTAGTTCTGTTGTAATTGCTCAACAACCCTAGAAATTCCCCAAATCCACCATAAAAACCAGTGAGCATCGGCTGCTCGCTATATTCACAGTGTTCTCAGTGTTTCTCAACTGGTGGGTCACGACCAAAAGTGGGTCGCAAGACTGATGCTTTTGCTGATGCAAGACTTTTATTTTGAAAGACTTGCGTGAAAGCTGTTGACACTTCTTTCAGATGGATAGCCTAAGTGCCTGAGAAAAACGCGTTGTCCTGATTCAGTAGCTGCTGTCAGAGGAGATACTAGGCTCATTTGAGATGAGAAAAATCTGCGCGATCACCGCGAGATGCATGCCGGTTAGAAATGTGTCTGAGTGCGGTCTGCCTTGCTCTGATGTCATGCTGACGTTACGTATGTCAAAAAAAACTCTCGCGGCGGCGAGGCGGACGTGTCGGACTCTGCAGTCAAGCGCAGTTGCTCTCCACCAACTGCGCAGATCAAAAGCATGATGGGAAACGACTTGCTGACAACACAGCTTAATGCTCATTGATTGGTTTAAACAACCATGATGTATTGTTCTCTTTTAAAATGTGTGTCAACAATTTTTGTGAAATAAACTTGCTTGTTTAAAAAAAAATTTTTTTTTATTATTATAATAGGCCTATATATATATATATATTTCAAAAAAAGTGGGTCGTGGCTTATTGACCATGAGAAAATGTGGGTCCCATGGCCAATCCAGTTGAGAACCACTGGCGTAGATGTTGCCATGTCTTTTTGAATCAGTCTATTATATGTGACCCTGGATCACAAAACCAAAATAACCAACAATACATTGTATGGGTCAAAATTATTGATTTTTCTTTTATGCCAAAAATCATTAGGATATTAAGTAAAGATCATGTTCCATGAAGATGTTTAGTAAATTTCCTACCGTAAATATATAAAACATTTATTTTTGTGAGTGAATGCAGCACAATCGCGAACATAAATGGACAACTTTAAAGGCGATTTTCTCAATTGTTTTGATTTTTTTGCACCCTCAGATTCCAGATTTAATAATAGTTGTATCTCGGCCAAATATTGTCATATCCTAACAAACCATAAATTAATGGAAAGCTTATTTATTCAGCTTTAATGTTAAAAAATTGACCCATGTGACTGGTTTTGTGGTCCATGGTCACATATTGGTTTTCCCCCTATTTCATGTTTTTTTTTTTACCATCACCATTGTCCCTTTAGGGGCACAAGTGCATATTTCAAAGTGCAGCTATTGCACAATGGTGTATTTTAGAGCAAAGTTATTGTTAAATGCTAGTTATAGCACATCAAATTCATCTTCATAATATACCAGTGGTTCTCAACCTTTTTGACTTGAAGGCCCCCACTGTAAATAATATAAACTATCTATAGTTATATTAGAAAGATATCTATATCTATCTACTTTATATATATATTTGCTGAGCCCCACTGGTTTAGAACCACAGTGATATACTGTTTCCTAACAGGAGTGGAAGGAGAGACATCTGTAATTCACATCCACTGAATACCATTGACCTGGGAAGCAAATAATTTGCCTGGAGTAATGCAACTCACCTTAGGAGGAGCTTCAATGTCGTCCACTTGATTCCTGAGTAGTTTAGTCTTGATCAAAGTCTCTACAGACGCATTGTACTTCATAAAAGTGACATAGGTAGCGTAACAGCTTAACAGCGCAATGCTCTCACCATAGGTAATGTGGTTATCCAGGAAGAAGACAATCAGCATAATTAGTCCAATGATATAAAAGGTGACATCTCTAAACAGAGGCCACCAAGTGAGGTTGAGAATTTCACGTGAAAAGAGAGCGCACATCCCGATCACGAACAAGATGTTGAAGACAGCAGAACCCACAATGGTCCCGATGCCCACGTTGCTGTGTGAGACGAACACCCCGATCACAGAGGTGAAGAGCTCGGGTGCAGAGCCTCCAGCGGCCATGAAGGTGGCTCCCGCCACGTCATCCGAGATCTCCAGTATTTCTGTGATCACGGTGAGGGCGGGAACGAAGAACTCGTCGCACACGATAGCGAGGGCGACGAACATGTAGATCATGCCGAACATATGCAGCGAAACAGCACCCTGCCTCCTCTGCTCCAGTGTGAACAGATCCTCAGGGTAGTCGCCCTGGCTGTGTTCATCGGTTGAGGCCATGGCGATGGGCGTATCTGCTGAAACATTATGCTCTTCCTTGGAAGACAGGACAGTTCTGTGTGGCACTGGCTCTGCAAGTCCCTCGTGGTTGGCGAAAGAGGTGAGTGGCATCCATGTCGGGAACGGGCCCAAAGTGAGGGTAAAGGCACTCCAGGACAGGAACAATGTGAGGGCAGAGAGGCTCAGGATAAAACCAAAAATCCGTGAAGGACGTAGTTTCCTCCTGACATGCTGCAATCGGTGGCGCTTGCTGTTCCGCTCCAGAGGGGTGCAGTATGACCCCAGTTTGATGCTGGGGAACGTGGGATCCATTGTTGACGGGCAGCTTGGGGGTCCGGTGGTCTGAAGTCTATGGAGTGCCGGTCATGGTTACACTCCTACTCTACTTAAACCTGACAGGAACAATGTACTCCCCGATTCCTCGAAGGGTCCAGAATCTCTAATGGTTTCCTCATAATAATCTCTGAAACACAACATATCACAAGAGTGTGTGAGAGAGAAAGATTATTCTTTTGGATAAACAATCACAAATATCATAATTACCAGTCTGTGATACCAAAATATAACATTCTAGTATGACTGAATGGCATGAATATTCATTTTATTTATTCATCCTACTTCATTTAAGTAGGATTAACATAACAGATTTCCTCAGCCAATCAGGTATCTGGCTGTCAGTCACCTTGCTGTAACCTATTAACTTCCAGAGCGTATCTGTCTTTGCAGTAAAAGTAGCAACATTTTGAATACTACAGGTTCACTAATCAAAGATGGAAATGACAGATGACAGATGCTGTGGTTTTGGTTCGGCACACATACAAAGCTCTCTCTCCCAGTATAATAGTGCCATTGAGCTGTAGATCGACAGTAATCGGATTGACAACTGGACTGTCAACAAAGCAACAGAGAGCTTAACTTTTCTCACCTCACTTCCTACTGTAACTTCTAATCAGTGAAATTATGTCAATGCTTTGTGCAGATTTGGCGATAGACCATTTTTATCTTCCCATAGTTTCATAGTTCAAAAAGAGTCGATGTTAATTGCCATGTTGTAAGAAGCAATAACATGCACTTGGTAGCTTTGTCCACCATATCTGACTCAAGTTGGTGTAAATACAAATGTCAGAATGATTCAGTCATATTAGTATTGAATAAAACCAATTAATTTAGATGTTAGCACATATTTTAACGTGCATAACATGAAAACACAAAGCCATCCAACATGTCATGAAAAGGTCACTTTAGATCACCCTGATACTGTATATCAAATCATATTAGACACCTCACAAGTTATCGTTCTCCTTTTTGGAGGCCTATATACTGTAGGCTACCACGTGAGTCCTAAAATAGAATCCAATCAGATATGATTACCAATCTAAAACAGTCTAAACCACTGAATGATGTTAGTTACAGTTAACATTGCCAATAATTCAGCTCCGTAGTGTCTGTAAATCAAAAATGTAACAATCACAGTGTGCAGCTTTTGTTCTGATCTGTATAGGTTACAGGAGGACATGTGCTAATGTGCCTTAAACCCATATATAACCACTATAATCTGGCAGACAGGTCCTGTACTTACACAATGCATACAGCTAATAAAGTAATAATTCATTCACATGAGATATTAATCCAATAAGCAAAAGGAGTGTTGCATGGCTTATTTCATTAGCAATTTTAACAATAAGATAAACCAATAAATAATTACACTTATTATATAAAAATGATACATTTCTATTATAAATCATTAAAATAAATGAATAATAATAATCATCAAAATATAAAAATGATCAAATTAAGCAATTTTTCTAGCTCTGTAGAAAGACGATTTTACAGCTTCAGCATGGCTCATCCAAGTCAGAACAATAATTCATATTTTAACTTAACATTAGAACCATGAACAACTCGTTGGCATTTTTTTTTTATGCATTTATGTCTTTCAAAATGTAAAACTCCTGGCTGGTTCCTCTGTTGAGTCCATCTGTCAAGTTAAGGATTTAATCGGATCTATGGGCCACTGTTATCCTGATTTACACAGCCTTTACTTTTACCCTAACTCACAGTATATCCCAGCACATTCTGTATCACACACACACTTATATATATATATATGCTTAATCAGTGATCATATCTGCATGATAGGAATATTAAGAAACAAATCAGTAAACAGCTAAATGCACAAGCACAGTGGATGAACACCACTTGCATCGGTGACCTTGATTTAAAGACATTTATAGAAAATCTCCAAGTTGAATAGGATAAATAATCATCCCATCATTTCACATTAATTTAATAGAATTACCTTATGTCTTTCTTTGAATTTGTGCATTGGGCTTATAGATCATATACACTTACATGAAAAACTATTCATTAAGAAATTATAAAAACAGAAACACAGGAAAAACATGCCAAATGCCAGAATACCACTATTAAATAATAAATTTACCTTCACATCTGGTGGTTTACCGTGTATGGTGAACCTCTCAGAAGAATCCCACAGACTTATGGACACCAACCACTTGCTGTTTCACTGTCATGGATCAAGAATACTGCTGCCACAGGTTAAAGGGGAGGTCTGATCTTTCCTCTCTCGCTCCCTCCCCCGTCTCACTCTCTCCTTCCTTGCCCCATCCCTTACCCATTCGTTCTGTCCTTGCCAAGTTGGGTACAGAACCTGCAATGGTGTAAAGAACACATAATGTGTCAATGGGCATAATGCGTCATTTTATTATCATGAAAGTTTTCGAAAGTACAAATATTCCATGTACTCTCAATCAACATGAGATGATAAAATGCATGACATAAAACAATTAGCAGAATCTTTGTAAAATAATTGGTAAAAAATTTTCACCTTTCCAAAACCCATATTCCACTTATAAACTCATAATATTATACTTTGATATGATACTTTGAATTATAAAAGTTAGCAGTTGGAGGTTGCATGGATAAAAACCATAATATTACATAATATTTTGCCAGACTTTTATATCTCATTGCTCATCAGATTTAGAGGGGATTTTTTCCAATTAAATGAACATCATTTCTTTCTCTGTGTTCAAGTACTAGTCTAAAATAGTCATCTTTAGCTATGATCTCACTCTTGAGTGGTCATCTGTGTTGCAGGGTTAAGATTACCTTTAGCCACTCTCTTAAGCCATATGGCAAATATTATGCAATCTCCACACCGCTCCCCTCCCACTCCTTCCCTCCTTTCAGATAAACTCTGTCTTTCTCAAGGGCCTGTTCCCAGAGACAGATGCATGTTAGCGAGCCCCGCACGCAAGGACAAGATATACACCAATACCATAGAGTCCTGAAGCAGCTGTAACCCATCCCACTCTTACTGGACCTAACGCTGTCATCCAGCCCCATAGATTGAAGCCATAGATTAATGCATCTTTGTGAGGAGAAGATTAGGCCTGTAAGGCCAGAGCTTTCGCTAGGCTTTAAATAGCATATGAGCGCAGCATGCTGGATGCAGCTGAACCTGACCCTGCCCTGCATAGAGGACATTTCAGCTTAACTATTGACTAATTCCACCTCCAATCAACCACACAATCTTCCAGGAAATGGTCCTTGCAGTTATATGGAAAATCATGTAGAGTGTGCAAACACATCTGACCTGAGGCTAACTCTGTTCTGCAGGGTGAAACATCCTCCTCCTGCGGTTCTTGACGCTCTGGAGATTCACACTACACTGTACAAACATTGCCGTTTAATTTAGTTTGCCCGTGGTTGGTTTAGGCATTAGGATGGCATGGTATAGGCCTACATAAAATGTTATAACTACATATTACACTCCATTAGTTGGTGACAACAAGTCTCCATGAAATCAGAATTGACCATTTTTATTTAATTTTTTTATAGAACATTGCAGTATTTATTTAATGAAATAAAAAATAATAAAAAAAGATTCCCTCTTGCAATAACATCCCTTATCTATGACGTTATTACTGGCGAAAGGGCAGGACAATTGGGACCTTCATTTTTTCTTGTTCAAGAAGCCATTTTCTCGGATATGATAAGACTATTGCAACTTCCATTTCATGCCGACTTAAACTAAAAATCGGTTGATACTTATATGTCGAATCCATGATTTATCCTCCTGAATTCAGTGATGAAACAGTGACCTTTGACCCCAGTTGTGTGTCTATGAAGAGTGATGCATCCATGACCACCATAATAAAGCCGCATCTGATAAAGTCTTTTTCAGTAATAGGGTCAATATTCATACATTCACAGTGTTATATAAAGACACATAAAATAATGCAAAAAAACATAAAGCCACTACAAAATAAATTTTAAGGTAAAAACTTTTTAAAATGTCAATTAATGAGTGAGTAGATTAAAAATCAGTGTTCACGTCATTGGTCCTTGTGTCTTCTTCGTAAGTAAAGAAATGAAGGTCTTGCTACTTTAGCAGCAAAAACTCTAATTACTTACTTATTTTCGAATATACGACTTGTAGGACTTTCTTACTGTGAGTGGCTCATAGTGTTGAATGACACTGATAGTATCCACCTTTTTGTTTTTGTTTTTTTGTAAAAGCAGGTACGGCCATTTGAGGCTTCCGGTGTCATCCGCTTCCAGTTAAAAAATAAAATAACTTGCACTTGTATGTTTAACCACAGATGGCGATAGAGAGCTAGTGCACCTTTACATGAATAACATAATTTTACATACAATTTTAACCGTCACATTGTAACAATTATGGTTTGATATTTTAATAAATACACCTACTTTTGTATTTTTATAAATAAATCCTTAATATTTTTATAAATAAGTTTATAAATGACGTAAAGGCAAATCAAGGACATACTGTACTAGAAGTTACAGTTTACTGTAGCATGGTACACGTCGGACTTGATCTTGTCCATTGGGAATTGATTGGATCATTGTGGTTTGCCATTGCGATGTCATGTGAGTAACAGGTTGTCCCGCCCTCGCGCCTGTAAACACATCATCAGAGAAGAGATGTTGTTGCAAGAGGGAGGAGGAAGTTGTTTTTGATTAAAGATTACAAGGGCACTTGAATAATTTTTTTATTTTTTATTAAAATAGTTGTGTATGGATAAATCATACTGCCCTACCCCTACAATGTGATCGTATGAAGTAGTATTATCTTCATTTCAAACCACAGACTGTATAAAACAGTTTCAAACTTTTTTGTTGTTGTTGTTGCTATTAAATTATAGCCATACATTGTATGCATATGTGTATAGGATTTGGTAGTGAGCAATGCCATGCTGCCTGACATTATGAGAGTTCACCCCTATTGCTGTTCCTTTGGTCCATGGGACAGAAAGACGGAGTGGCAGTGCCACTGAGCAGTTACTGTGATACTGAGGCCAGGAGATGAGTTCTAATCCTATTTTAATCGTGGTGGGATTAAGAAGACACAGCAGATCCTAATCTGCTCAGATTACCCATCCTGCTTCCCAAAGAAAGAAGGAGGGTTGTATAAGCAAGTGCAATTAAGGTGATTTAGACATCGCGGTTTCATTCCCGCTTCCCAGCAAGGTCTCGAGGTGGACACACCCCTACAATTTAGTTAAAGTCAGTGTGTATGCACATGTGTATTATGTATTGGCTACTAATGTTACAATTCACGTTTCATATTTATACTTTAATGTTTGTTGGTGGATTTCAATGAATAAATAAACTTTTAAAAGGGCATCAGTGAAATACAGCGTTGAATCATACCTTCTGAGATAAAGATCCACGTTGTTTAATTATTCATAAACCATGAAGACTCAAGCAAAGGTTAATCTGTAGCCTAATCGTGTCACGTGAACCATGACTGGCTCATAACTGAATCGAGGTTTGTTCTGACAGTTGCTGTACAGCTCTCTGCTATGAGTAAATATATTTCTATGCAATTTAATTAACTCCAAACCCTCATTAGTTTATCTTTAGAGGGCAGTTCCTATTACACCTTGGGTTGGGTAATATGTTTCATGCATGGTTTCATGCCTCTAGCGCCATCTGACGTCCAAACTTAAAACTGCACGAGGAATGTTTTGTCTTCAAATGTACAGGTAGCCACAAATTTACATTATTAATAGCTAAAATAGATTGTTATGCTCATATTCTTAATGATCAAACGCAAAACATAAAAGCAAATGCTGTAACTTTAAAGTACATATTTAAATAAATTCTAAAATAAAATGTCAGTAACAATTAGTGTATTGCTGATGTTTATGATTAAATTTTATAAAGTGATAACATTAAAATATCTAATGAATAATATGTTTTTTTTTAACACTCCAATGGTATTTTATTTTTAAAAAGTATAAAACTTTAAAACACATTAAAAACATGCAGCACATGATCCTTATAGGTTGGTGATAATTAAATATTGGAGACAATTAATAACACTTTATTAATGAGTAGGGTCTAGAAAAGAGTCACAGACATAGACACAGGCTTACCACACATACAAAAACATATAAAATTTATTGTTTCCAATACCACCATATTGGAAAACAATGTAAATTGTTATTACATTTGTTAAATAAGATAATGCAAAATTAATATTATGAAATGACACAGAAACATGGGAAAATTAGAATTAAATAATAAAAACAAAGTTCTGCCCAAATAAGACAAGCAGATCCAGTTAAAAATATTTTTTGTAACCCCCCCCCCCCCCCCCCCCCCCGCCCCGCCCCCTAATATGCCATTATTAGATACATATTTAATCAGAAAAACTATACTTTCTGGTGATAACAAGATGATTGTGTGATTATGCAAATTTTTCATTTTACCATAAAATTTCATTTTCCCAACACAGTTTTCTGAGAAAATGCATGAAAATTAATTACACTTTTTTTTTTTTTATGGCACTACTGGTCAATGATCGACCAAAAGTTTAAGCTGGCCTAAAATTCAGACTAAATTACAAGTGCTAGAAAAAAGGGAATCTTTTAGATCTGGACATTTTCAATACTAAAGCTTCCCTGTTCTCCAGTTTCACTGTGCACATACTGCAAAACCAGTGAACGCCAGTTTAAATGCAGTCTTTTGCTATTGTTTGGACTTCACTTTTCACAAAGACAGTCCAAAATTTTAGCCAACTGAAAACAAACATATTATGATGTATTACGGTTATACACATCATGAAAGTGTAAAGTGAAAAAGCATTATCACAACCACATTGATTCATCAAATCAGCTTGTGTTTCAAATAATCTCACAAACCCTGTTTTTACAAAAGTCACAAAACCACTATGTAACAGGCTGCGGATTCATTTCACAATCAAGTCAAAACATTCTCCTCATCTTTCTGACAGACACTATGAGTTCAGAAAGATTTCATGATTCAATATCATAAATACAGGTGAATCTCATAATAACAAGCCCCAATTATAATCCACCCCATTTACATTTATGCACATGGCATATGCTTCCATCCAAATCAACCAGTGGTGTAAAGTAAATGAATAAATGTAATTAGTTACTGTACTTGAGTATCTTTTTGGCTACTTTGTAGTTGTACTGAGTATCAAACACATTAGCAACTTTTACTCTCTTCTTGACTGCATTTTTGAACAAGTATATACTTTTTACTCCAATACATTTGTAATTCACCCATATGACCCAGTTTGCTTTTGTTCTAAACCTCCCCAGAATCGGACAGTCTGAATCAAAGTATTAAATTCCAGTGCTAATGTTTTTAAAACATTCTAGTGACACCATTACTTACACAGTGGCTATAATTTCAAAATCCAGTACAGATAAACAGAGCCATTCACAAAAATATCTTCATATAGCTGAACACACGGGGAAAATGTAGTGTAATTCCAGTAAGCATGCAGTGCATTTTCCTTAAGTTTCAAAAGCAACCGTTTTAATAAAATCCATTAAACAGTAAATATACACACAATCTGACAAATGTGAACAAAATAGACACATAGTTTCAATGAATTCTATACATTTGAGAGTCATAATGAGACTCATGTAGTGTGTAACTCAACATTTAGCACAATCTGCCTCAGCAGAATTACAGAAATCTGAAGGCCCCGGTATACTTCATTTTCCGTGATCGCTGTCGCATGCGCTTTTGTCTATTTCTTAAGCGGTCAAGTCAGTCGCACATGCGCTGTTGTACGCGTCCGTGGTCCTACTGATGATGAAAATGACATCACAGGGACAGTGCGCGGACAGTCGCGGAATGCGGACGGCCATATACTTTGGGCTTGAGCAGATTTCCACAGGATGCTAGTAATTCCCAAAATTTTAAACATCCCCCGCAAGTTATTAATATTTTGCCTAATCTAATCATGTTTTCAGCTACCAATATAACTATTCTCTTAGCACTGACAAACACATTTTATAATATTTAAATTTCCATTCAGTATAATTATGCAAATAGTGCAGAAAATGCAGGAAAAAGGTGCGCTCATTTGTTTAGGCCAACTAATTATCTATAAATACTGAGCTTATTTGCATTTACCTGCAAACATGGACGGATTTCAATGACTGAATCGTTGTTGCATCTGCCAAACTGATGAACTGCAGTGTAATAATCATCTACCAGACATTTTGCAAAATGCAATGCTCAACGTTTCAAATACGTTGTGGATGGTCTTAAGGAAGACAAATTAGTTGTATGTAGATTCAACATGTTAATACTGTTGAGATTATTGTGATATTTGAAGAACAAATCTAGCATTGGACACACCATTATGATGGAAACGTGAAGATGTCGATGTACAATGTAATAAAGGAGGTATGTGAATGGAATCCCTCACTGGTTGCTAGGAGACTGTGATGACAATGCAAACCCTGTTGCTGAGTGACAGAGAGATGGAGGCTCTGTCTGCAGAACGGCTCAAGTGCTTCAGGTAAACAAACTGGAGGACGAAAAAAAGAGAGAAAGAGAGAGAGAGAGCAAAATGTTAGCAAGATGAGACACCCTCTACCTGTCTATTACCATCAAACTGACTGTTTGATTAAGAAAAGATTTCTTCCAGTGCACTACACACCAAAAAAGGTCTGAGAATGCATTAAACTAAACAGATTTTAAGTCTGAATTAATACAAAAGGTGGTTTTTAGCCATAATTATACAGCCAAATTATCTGTAACATATCTGCATTAGTCAGTATCATCATTGTTAATGCCCGTTCACACCAAGAACGATAACTTTAATGACAACTATGTTCACACTTGTAGTTCGGTTCTCTTGATCCGAACAAAAACAAATATTTTCATTTAGTCCTGGTTCGCTTAGTGTCCACACTGTCATTTTTAACACCAAACCTAAAGATACAGGGAAAAAAAAAAGGCTTTTATGACGTATATTTTGCAACAGAACTTGTCGAACATCCAAAACAATACTGAGTGCTAGCTAAACACGCTCGCTGTATGTGCGTACAGTACATATGATGATGGTATATGATGGAGCCGACACCCCCCGTGAAGAGCTTATAAAATGTGTAAAGGAGTCAAAACAGCGGCAGGAATCCCTCCGTCACACACACACACACACACACACACGAAGATCTGCTGTGAGGAGACGCGGTTCGGAAGCCTGAACTGAACCGTGATGGGCAACATCTAGACTATGATGAAAAAAACCAGGGTTCAGATGGCAGCGTTCACACTTAATCAAATGAACGGCACTTACAGAGCATTCGCACCAAGGTTCGTTTTAATCGAACCAAACCTGCCAAGTGCGAACACACCCTATATATTAGCGTCCCCGCCAGCGGACGACATCATTCTGTTTATTCTAAGAGCGAGCTGCAGTTTTGTCATCTGCCGCTTTAAATGCTTGAGCTCATTAAAGCAGAATGGATTCTGATTAGCGCTAAATGTTTTTATCGTTCATCAGCTGAAAAAAAAAATAATAATAATAAATAAAAAATTTTTAATCGCTGTGAAAGTGATTCCAGCAATATCATTTGCCTTTGGTTTTATCGTTATAGTGGTGTGGACTCTGCTATTCTTTCAAATTTAGAATATATACTGTATATTTAGAACTATATCTTTATTATTATAGTTATCATCCTTGGTGTGAACAGGCCTTTAGTCTTTTCTTTTTCAATGTTTCCCAGCCTTACATTAGGGTGTGTGGTGGCTCTAATCAAAATGCAGAGCTCAAGACAGTGTGCTTCTTATATCATCAATGTTTCTTACCAGCTCTCCCTGACCGCCTCAATGTCACTCAGTAGATTCTGTGCCAGACAGATCCCAAATATCTAGAAGCAGAGGACAGGTTAATGTCTCAGGCAACAAGACAACACAGAGATGACACATTACATAGCACAACAATTTATTAGGTGGCTTCCTGGACATTATTAAATCTGATCTAGGCTTAATGCCTTCTAAAAGTATTCAAACACCCTGAAGAGCACACAGCTGTCAATAAATCAATAAAATAAGCACACTTGGCAGGTTGTTTAGGTTGTAAATTTGAAGGACAGCAGCTGAAATTAAAAAGCACTCACGAGAAGCTGGAGATAAATTAAAACAATGCATGAAATATAAAAATGGTGATCAATGTTGAAGGGTTTTGATGTATCTGAAGGCCCCAATTATTTAATTGTCAGAGATTGTAAGTAATATCAAACCAGCTACATTTTTGTTCAAAAGTAGTTTGGGTAGAATTAGTCAAATAAAATAAATACATTTAAAAAGTCTCACCAAGGCTGCATTTATTTGATTAGATCAAAAAATACAATAAAACAGTAATATTGTGACATATTATTAATTATTTTATGATTTAAAGGTACAATATGCAATAATTTTTTGCCGCTAGAGGGCGCTACATTCCAAACAACAACAACGGCGTAGCTTGATGACGTGGAATGATGGGAACTGTCGTTTTAAACTCCACCGTGGATGTAAATCAGTCAGACGGGAATCGAAAAATCATGTTCATGGATGAGGCTAAGTTCTATTTTTATAAATGTTGCGTTTAATGACATGCTTTTTTTGGCGAGGGGGGCGTGGTTCAGCGCGGTCTGTGATGGGAGAGAGAAGAGACGAGCAAGTAGGTCAAGTGCAAATGACGAACACCTGTGTCTTATTGCAGTATTATTGGCGTGGAGAGACCGCTTATAAGCCGCGCTGGAACGAGAGAGAGACTGGAGAGAAAATTGGACGCAGAGGAAGAAAACCGGTGGATCCGAGCTCTCATTTTTGAACTGTTTTGTGCCGTCGCGGTTGCCACGGTGAATGCGCGTTGTGCGCGGCTTTTGTTTGTTTTGCTTTATTTTAATAAAGTACGAGTCCCAGTCTTCTTCCTTCCTGACTCTTAAACCTCATCACACTTTTATTTCATTAAAATGAATTAACCGCAAGAAAAGTAAGGTTTAATACTAAATTTGTTGAATTCATTGTTGTGATAACGCTGCGCAGTTTTACGTGTTCTAAACAATTGTTGTAAAAGTACATTCGAACATACCCACATCATTTGCCAAAATACTGATTAATCTTTATGTATAACACATGCTATGTTTATTTACATGGCCATAAACACCAGACGTGATAAACAATGTCAATAAACTAATCACAAATCTAAAGCAATAATACTTTCCTTACATAAACATAACTATTACCGAATGCTACATTTGGAAAATATTAAATTAAGCATGCTTTGTCGACAGAACCAGCAGCAATCGGTAAAGAATAATTGTGTACCATAACGACTGCAAGAAACAAGCTAAAGTTTGTAGCTTGATAAACGCTACAACTACAACTTTCGCATTTGTCCAGGACTCCACGCAGTACGAGCGGAAACCGAGGGTAGCGCGGATATGACGCAATTGACTGGCGACTCCCAGCTCACCCCTGATCTAACGCCCCGTTTCCTTGGTTAAAATTGCAATTTTCTCACGATTTAAAAATAGTTGGAAACATTTGGGATATTGTAAGTAATCAACTTAACAAAATATATAACACTGGCCTTAAGATTTTGGGATATTTTAATGCAAAATTCTTACATATTGTACCTTTAAAATAACTGGTTTCTTTTTGAATATATTTTGAATAATTTTATAAGTAAATGAAAATAATAAATCACTTATAAATTAGAATGTAGGGTAAATGTAAAATGAGAGAACTGTATGTAGGTCTTCATATTCTTGCAGAGCACTGTATCATGTTTCAAGGTGCCTGAATTTTCCATTATCAGTTATCCATTATCCCTTCATTTCTGTTAACAGAGGCACATGCACAACATGTGTGTGTATTTCACTGATTGTCATTGTTTATTCACCTGCAGAAGTGCAATTCCTATGAAGATTCCGGCAACTACGGTTAGATTCTCCTGTAGCCATTTTTCAAACTGCGGCACACATCCTTTCGTGTGTATAAACACCTTCTGTTCGTTGTCCTTTACACACAAAAAACACACATTTACAGAGTATCTACACCAATAGCTTGAGGCTGTTTGCACTGGACGCGACAAAATGACCGCTGCAAATCTATTTGTTCTTTGTGTCAGAAGTAGCACGAGCACTTGGCGTATGCCAGGAATTTGTCATGTGTGTCGCATCCAGTGTAGACAGCATCAGTGATTATAATGGGTTCTAGTTTCTTTTGTCGCGTCGCGCCGCTCAGGTCTGGTTCTGACACAGTGTTAGCCAAAGATAAATTAAATACATGCAAAATATAAAACAATTATACTTATTAAAACACATTAAGCTGTCAAACAGCTTCAGAAAACTTGCAATATAGTTCATATGGATTACATTTATGTTAGTTTTATTAGGATTTTGAGTAATTTTGAAGCTTAACAGTCCCAGTATACTTCAATTATATGGAAATGCATATTCTTTAAATCCATATTCTTTAAATTGGTTGACTGAATTTTTGGGTGAATATTATTTTGCAGAAGAGAAGAGTACTTACACCTTTCGCTCGAATGTCATATCCACACTGAGTGTTGATCACATCCTCCTTTGGGAAGAAAAACAGGAAGAAAGCTTAGATTAAGTCCTCTGAAAAACATCAACTTAACATTCCACATTAAATCCTAGGGTCTGAGCATTATAAAATAGAGAACTGTTGTTTTGTATGTGGGTGTGTAGGTTTATGTTCCCACGCCTTCCGGAAGGAGACTATGACACATTCTAGGTGATAAGATGACTGAAAGATGTGTGTTTACTTACAGCAGGGTCCTTGGTGCAGCAGGAAAAGGGAACCCCACATTTCTCTCTGCTCAGATTAGTGTCAGTACAATTAAAGTAAATATTCAGATTCCAGTCATCAGGCCCAAAAGCTCCACAACACTCCCACTGCAGAAACATTCATGCAATGAATATTGATGTGTGAACCAACCAATAGATGAAAGCCATTACAGATTAGAACAGATTGCAGCTACTAAGATTAACATTAACTGCTTTAGAAGAATTTTCATTGTTAGCTCATGTTAACAGATGGAGCCTTATTGCAAAGTGGTAACATACACATACGCACACACACACACACACACACACACACACACACACACACACACACACACACACACACACACACACACTGTATGTATACACTTTTCATGGTTTGGTTTTCTGTGTCCTTACATAATCTTGCGTGAAATCAATGAGATTCTGTAGGTCAATGTCGTCTCTGTATGCTCGAATATTGTTGTTGATGAAGAACTTGAGCTGGTCTTTAATCCAGTCCTTAAAGACAAACGCCAAGACTCCCGCTGTCAACTCCAGGAAAAATATGATTCCCAGAAAAACGGAAAACTGCAAAAAAGGACAGCAGAGTTTGGGTTACGCAACTCATGATGGATAATATCTGCCCTAAGGGTCTCCAATGAATAAAGAACGTGTTACTTTCCCACAACAGATTAAACTAAATTAATGTTCTCTGTTTTATGATTCCTAACCCTGCCAACAACCCTTGACACATTTCCTTTTTTTTGTTGAGATGACGTAGTTCTTATTTTCCCTCTCAAAACATTCACATATTTTCACAACGCTCATCTCCAACTGCACACACAATCTTTTATACAAGAACAGTGAGCGGTGATTTGTCACTGTGACCGCAATGAATGCTTCCAGAGTGACATCACAGTTCATCTGGTGTTTCCAGATGTTTTAAGAACCCTAAAGAGGAAATGGGCCTCTTGTAATACTTTTGCAATACCATTCTTGACATTCCCACAAAGCTCTCACAGCATCCTCTCTCACATGAAAGGAATAACACAGATCATCAGAACCTGTGGGAGAGGAAGTTCACACACTTTCAAGCCCAGTCTATCCCACCCCTCCACGTAGTTACTCATGTCATATCCAGCCATTCAAAAACACATTTACACAACTGCACTCTCTATTCACATTTGTCTGCACAGTAGGTATATTCTATGCAATTGTGTTGATAGAAAAAAAGAAAAAAAATTTATTTGTTGTTCAGATATTCCTCTTTAAATTAAAAAAGTAACAGCTGTATGCAAAGTGACCCGCATTTGGTTTTTGGCCACTGAAAATGTGTACAATTGACCAATTTACTCATGGAGTTGCAATAAAATCTCCAAATATCTGGGATTGAACCATATAGCGCCTTTAAAATGAAAATACCAAAACAAACGTTTCTTAAAACCCAAAATCTAAAAGGGTATTAAGATATACTTAATACTTCTTGAGTTACAAGCATGCAAACTTTGGGCAAAAAAAAGAAAAGAAGTGGATTACATCATTACATTTAATTTTTTTGGCTTTCATAATCACTATTTATGTTTGTCTTTCGTCAGAAAAAATATTAACAATACATGTTTTTTTTTTTTTTTGACATGGAATGACCCTGCAGCATGAGTATAATAAACAGAAAGATATTGTGTGTTGGTGTGGAGGACACTAATATAGTCATCATAGCTATAGTAATCTGACAGGCAGTCATGACGTCAATGTAATAATTGCAATCATCCTACATTCTTCCAAATCTCTGTAACAACTTTCACCACAATACATTGCAAAATGGGGCACAGAAGCTGCATTTGGAGTAGAACATTTGCACGGCAGACAGATAAAGATTACAAAATATATGCCGAGTGTCATAACAAGGAAATTAATTTATGCCAGCATGAAAGCCTAAAACCTAACCGTACCTAAAACTTTAACGTTATTCTTTTGCTGCCTTGTAGACCAACCTAGAGGTTAGCATCACTCTGGTTTACTCAACAAAAAGCCAATGGGATTTTTCCATTGGCTTCTTGATTATTGCCATAAAATAAAAAAAGCTATGTGACCAACAAAAGTTTATGACTCTTGCATATTTTGTTCATCATGATAATCTTCACAAATTAACACAATTTGAATACATTTTTAAGCCAAAATACAAAAAAAGCGAACACAGGCTATAAACAAACTACACCGGCACGGTCACATGACTTCAGTGGCAGATGGTAGGTGCACTAAATACAATTTGCTTAGATGTTCTACTTGAACTCATTGGTAAAAACAAAATATGACATACAAACTTAAGAAGAAAGGAGTTTTCCCTCAGAGCACCGATGCATCCTGCGAAGCCGAGCACGAACATCACCCCTCCGACCACAAGAAACAGCCACACTGGGTCAAACCCACCCAGATCTGTGATGGAGGATATGTTGGAGAGGACCCCCTGATGGAAAGACAAACAGGAACAAAACTGAGAACACTAACTTTATTTCACTTTAATTAGACCAAGATCTCACTTGATTTTTTTAGATTGATATATGAAGTGCTTGTGAAAAGATGGGCTTCACTCACCTTCTCACTCCAGGCCCACAGAGCCACGGACAGGAATGCCACTCCCAGCAGCTAAAGGGTGTGTGTGTGTGTGTGTGTGTCAGACAGAGAGAGAGAGATCAGATCAGCACTATAAATTACTTTTGAAACTAAATTTGGTTTGTGGTTACATTCACATTCATTCCTATGGAAGCTCATTTCTGCCAAATAAGAAAAGAAAATCTTGCTTTTGTAAATCATAATTATTAGAAATTATGACATGCTGAATCTAATTTGACATGTCGAAATTCTGACTTAAAAAGGCACAATTATGACATAAAGAGAACTTAATCTCATACATTTTTTTAATCTCATAATTACGATTTACAGTAGTTATAATTATTCATCAGTATGCCATCAGTTGACATAAAAAGTTGTCACACTAAGTCTAATTTATGACGAGTAGAAATTCTGACTTAAAAAGGCACAATTATGACATAAAGAGAACTTAATCTCATACATTTTTTTAATCTCATAATTACGATTTACAGTAGTTATAATTATTCATCAGTATGCCATCAGTTGACATAAAAAGTTGTCACACTAAGTCTAATTTATGACGAGTAGAAATTCTGACTTAAAAAGTCATAATTATGACATAGAAAGTGAATTATGACAGTTATAACTAACTTTTAATCTCGTAATTTTGATTTATTCTATCTCATAATTACAATTTCAGTAGTCATAATTATTACTTAGTATGTCATACTTTTGACATTTTATCTCAGATTTATGACTTAATGTTGTAATTATGACATACGTCAAAATTATTTGCATAAGTTATTGCATAAATTGAAATTCTGTGAGTCATAATTTAGATTTTTTTAAATCGCATAAATTCACATATAAAGTTTTATGAATGTACATAAAGGTGTACAGTTTAAGATGTTATTTACAGATGAAACAATTACGACCAATGTATAAATTATGACATACAATTATGACTTATTTTTTTCTTATGTGGTGGAAATAGGCTTCCATAGATTGACCTCTGATACGGACAAAGCACAAACCACCTGTCACATGGGTTGTGTGCTCAAAACCTACTGAGCTGCCTGCGTAGACAGCATGTTTGGAAAAGTTGACAGCATTTATGTGTCGATCATAACACAAGCATATTGTGACCTTTAGAGCCGCATTTTTTTTAAGCATCATAGGTGCATTTGGAATGCTTTAACAGCATTTCTGAATTACTTTTTAGCAGCAAAACGTAGTGTTTGTAACGTTTGAACATTATTTATATTACAATAAGTGCAGTCGGAACGTTTTAGAAGCATTTCTGGAGTTATAAGCGCGTTTGGAAGGTCGAAGATAAATTCCTTTCGTAACGTTCGAATGTACTTTAATGTGTCATAGCATTTGAAGGATAAGCTAACGAACATTTAACACAGGTTTGGGGCTTCATAAGTAAACCTAGAACGTTCGATTCTGGCTCTCATTGGCGCGTTTGACAATGCTGTCTATGTAGACAGCTCACTAGGATTTGAGGCAAAGCCAATGTGTCAAACAGCCAGAGGTTGGTCTAATGCAAACCCCGGACGAAAAAAAAAAAAAAAACAGCACGCACACAATGTCAAAAATGGATAACTCACCCAAAATATTATATTAAATCCAAATATGAAGTATTTGATGCAACAGCCCACTTCGTGCACGTTAAAGTGTTGTCCTGACATACTTGCGTTTGATAAAACAGAGAAATTCCTCCCGGTTTTATTAATGACGGAGAGAGAAAAAATCGCCCACCGACTGGAAACCTGGCTCCGTCCTTTCACTCCATGTTTATGACATTTCTACAGACTGGTAGGCAATGCCACACGGGGCTTTGCCTGTTTCGCCGGAACAGTTAATTTGCCTCGAAAAATCTAAATAATTATTGATGATGATAATAATGATAACAGCGAATAACGGGACGAGCGCTCGTCTACAAATAAAGACTGTAGAGTCACTTCCGGTTAAATGAATTATGTCATAACACGATTCTTCAAAATAAAGGTTCCATAATTAGCGCTAAATTAAGCGTATGTGGTTGACAATGATGATGACTTGTAAAATAACGAATTTTATAATAATGATAATAGCTGCATGTGTATTATGATGTAAACAATTATTATGAAAAAGGAAAAAATAAATACAATATGCATATATAAATGCTTTATGTTATTTATAGTGAAATACTGTAACATTATACATGATTTCTTTTTATTTATGCTTTTAAATTGTGTGATTAGAAATTTCAAAGTCTAATTCTCGGTTGCAGCAGTATCACTTCTGAATAAAAAAAATTGAAACTCAAAATCACATGGCTTGTTGTTGGTTGAACAAAATATATGTGTGTAATTGTGCATAGAAAGAATAATCTTCAGAGGTGCATGTAGTTGTATTATCACGTTCTGAACTGTCCTTGTAACATGCGAGTATTCAATTAATCACAATTTAATTGTCACTGCCACTGTAGAGATGCAGTTGTCATTACCACACCCATTTGACAAAGGCAAGGCTACAATTTCAAAATAAAAGTCACCAAATCTTGAGACCCAAATATGAAATAAACTGATACGACATAAACTAAAGCTACACATCAAAACTTAGTTGATGTGCCAATAGTACAGGAAAAGCATTGATTCTGTTTTACATTATGTTTTTGGTGTACAAGGTGACTACGCAACAGAATACTTTTGTACATTTTTGAAGAAGCAAAGTGCTGCCATAAGATGTGCTTTTTGATAATTAGTCACATTTTGTGGGTCACAAATACTGAATAAAAACACTGCAGTGCTCCGCATCTATTTTGATTGGGTCAATTCATGTGAATGGAATGTATATTGAATAAGTGGATTACAGATTCACTTTGACTTAAAGAGGTGTGTTTGATAAGCTTTGCTTTCTACAATATTTCATGCCATAAAACCTTTAGTTTGCAGAGACACTAAATGCAGGTTAGCTTGGGGGTCTATTGGTTATTATGGAAGCTTATTTAGTGACAGTGTCTCAGCCAATTAATTGGAATATCAGACAGCTGAGTGTGCTGTCTAGACAGGCTGTATCTGTGTGTCCTTGTGTAAGAGTGAATCAGGCTGTAATATCCCCAAGGGCGGTGGAAATCCAAGGCCTTGCGACCACCTCACTGTTCTGCATTAAGGTCATCCATGCACAATCACCTCATGAGTCAGCAAATCACTGCAGTTATCATTATAGATCTCACCCTAAAATTCCCAGACACAGTGATTATACCAAAGATCACGTCCTTCATTAAATAAAACTCACTTGCAGTCAATACTCATGATCTTCATATAGTCAATTGAGTTCACAATGTTGATATTTCTCTAAACTAGACCATAAAAAATATATTTTCATGATTTATCATCACAACTTTTTTTCATTTGTCAAATCAATAATTAATGTGGTTCAGATAACATATTATTTTGAATTTCTGTTCATTAAACCAATCTTCTTCATTGTATTACATTTTTAATTCAATGAACACACAATTTTAAGGCAACCAGGTAACTTACTTTTTTTAAGTTAAACCAAAAGTACATTTTCTTCGGTGTACAAACTATCAACACTTTATAAGGGCCCTGCATGAACAAGTTGAACTGCAAATTGAAATTTTAATGATCTATTATGATGATCTCCTACAGTATGTATCCAAAAAGAAAAAAACATTACAGTGCACATTTTGTGTTTTCAAATATTTTGTTACTAACTTGCTCAACTTCAAAATTCTGATATTAAGCAAATAGGTGAGAAATATGTATAATGTGAATTTAATCTTATCCTCAGCAAATAATGAAATATCTACTTTTGAAATGATAATATGAAAATGAACTGCCCTGAGAGACATTCAAATTGCAAAAATGTGATGATGAGTAAACTTGATTTTAAACAACATTGTCTTTTTGCAACATTTAGAGTAATATATAATTATATATTATTTCTAGTGTAAGTTACTCAAAAAATTTAATTAGCTACTAATTACATCTTAAACACTAATTAGATTCTCTCTCTAAACAGTATTGAATTGCTTATTACCAATTACTTTCTAAAGCCCATTTAATAAATAATATAAAATTGCATAAATTATTGTTGAAATGACCAAAGTATTTAAAGGCAGAAGGTACACTATTGTTTTATAATTGTTTGGTATTTAATGCAATTACGATCAGCAGTAACTGTAATTAAATTCCAGAAAAAATAAGAGTAATCTCTTTAGTTTTTCAAAGGGAAAAGTCATTAATTCATTACTTAGTAATACATAACACCCAACACTGATTATTTCCATTAGAACTTTTGCTGTAATGATGATAATGCTGCTTGTTTGCAAACTTTTTAGGAGTGTCAATTAACCATGATTCATTTTGATGATTCCACAAGTTTTAAGAACCGTATGTTCTTTAATAAAAACAGTTCACAGGACAAATTGAAATTAAATGTCAGTTTGACATGTTGTACATCGTTTTCTGAGGCCCCCTAGTGGACCTCGTCCCCTTTGTTGAAGAACCAATGATGTGAATTCATTGTTTGTTTGTTTTTCACCTTAAAAATATACCACAGTATACGTAACATTAAAATAAAATTAATAATATATAAAAATAGTAACTAATTATATTAGATTATTTCATGTAGGCTACATACATTAGTGTAAAGTCTGTTAGTTACACTTTGTTTAATGTAATGGATATCGTATCTTCAATATGCTAACATCAGTAAAAATCCATAGTTGCCCAGTTTCCCAACAAATAGTTAAATAAATAAAAAATCTGTAGCCTGTTTATCTGGAAGTTTCTGCACTGAGATGAACTTGTTCATAGCCTTGTCTTTGCTGGGTAAATGTAGTGGACGATAAATCTGAGTAGCTATTATGTGTGAGAAACGTGATGTTTTATATATAGCATATTTGCAATACTTTGAGTATTGTAGGCTCTAGGCTTCGCAAATATTGTAAAAGCAGACAATCAGATAGAGAGCGAGACTGTTAGGTTACATTCTGGTTGTAAGATGATCCCTCCTCCTCCAGAGCTGACGGTGTAAGCGAGAGCTCGCTCGAGACAGGAAGGACTGCTGAGCACTGAATGCTAACAAGGGGGAGAGAGAGTAACGTTACATGTCCACGGCGAGCGGAAAGGTGGGGGGTTCAACAGCGAGATATGGAGAAATACAATTAACCTGCAATGTGCCAACGCCAAATTCACGCCGATCATAACCATCCTCACCACCGAACATCATCCTCATCATCACCACCACCAACAGCGCGACCGTCCTCGTCTTTTTTCTCCTAAGTGAAATGTATCGGGACTGCACGGGATCTTTTTTCTGACAATGGAGATTGAGAATATCGTGGCCAACACCGTGCTGCTGAAGGCGAGGGAAGGTAAGATACAGGCAATGGCGCAATCAATTATCGATAAACGAATCCCGTATTAACTTTATCATGGACGGGACTGAATCCAGCGTCTTATTGGATCTGACTACATTCGCCACATCTGTATAGCCTACATTCTTGAATAAGTGCTCTCTGTTAAATAGCATCTCATTTAGTATGCTAGTACGCACTTCCAATGCTCAGTCTCCTCTGTCAGACCCCTAATGGAGGTTACTATGTAATTTTCCCTGGATTTATAACGCAGAGACCGCAGTGTACACCCATCCCCGTCTCTTCACCTGAGAGGGAGGTTGAACTGCAGCTGTAGGCCGCAAGGTTGCCCCTCTATCTGCGCACAAAGGAGTACACTGTGATATGAGTGAGGTCGGCTTGCTCCTAGCTGGACCTGGTCTTATCTGTGATAAATTGGGTATTATTGGAAGACTCGATTCTGATTGGTCAAGCGCATAATTGAGCGGTCAAATGTGTCTTTTCTTCTTCTTCTTTTTTTTTTTTTTTTGTATAATAACTGGCAAACAGAGTGGCTGCTTACGAAATCGCATACTCTCTTGAGTAGGTACTTATTTTAAATAAGTAATTACTTCGCAACCGCTAAAAAAGTATGTTCTATATGTGTGTAGTCGGAATATAATCTGGGCGTACTATATTTGCCAAATTGTCATCATCATGTGACATACCATCAGCATTTACAAATTCTCAAATTTATAAAGTGTCCATCATATGCAATCTCGCCAGAAATAGTAGGTCTTTTGGGTACTTTTTTCCTACTCTTTTATGAATAATGTGAATTCACACATATTTATTTTGTCGCATAGCCTACTGTTTTTCGCCTACTACATAGGGAAGTATGCGATTTCGGATGCAGCCGATATTTCACCATTGCCAATGGCAACTTACCGGGGCTATGTTTATGTCTCGGGTATAACTCTGCGTACTCGCTCTTCGTGTCAATGCAAGTTTGTGAATCAAAACCTTTATTACAAACGCTTACAGTAATGACCTCGGATGACAGTATTAATTTTAAAGTTGGCATGGAATTAATATATTTTTTTAAATGCATGTTATAGATGTTATTGTGAACAATTCATATCTGAGTGACACTGCTTCTCAAACAAGAAAAAATGTAGGACGGGACTTGATTTTGTCTGTCAGGAATTGATTGGATGGTTGTGGTTTGCTATTGATGTGATGTCATGTGAATGACAGGTTGTCCCGCCCTCACGCCAGTAAACACGTCATCAGAGAAGAGATGTTGCTGCAAGAGGGAGGGGAAGTTATTTTGATTAAAGATTATGAGGGAACGTGAACTAAAACATATAATGTGCACGAATAAATCATTTATAATAAATACTACATTATTACATAAAAAACAAGAATTGCAAACTTTGATTTCATGGTGACTTTAAAGGGGCGGTTGAATATGATTTTACTTTTCTAACTTTAGTTAGTGTGTAATGTTGCTGTTTGAGCATAAACAACATCTGCAAAGTTACGACACTCAAAGTTCAAAGCAAAGGGAGATATTTTCTTTTAAAGAAATCGCTTTTTAAGGACTACAACAAACGGCTGGTAGGGACTACACGACATCACTAACCCTAAAATTTACATAAACCCCGCCCCGGAACACGTTTTATAGATTATCAAGACAGAATATGCTAATCAAAGACTAGATGATAACTACACATAAGCTACATAAATTCACCAACTAACCATTCAGAATTGTTGTCTACATGTTGTCACTTCTTCTTGAGTCTCTCCATCTTTCTGACTTCGGTTTGAACATAAAAGGCTTAAAGTTTTTTGAAATTTTCAGTACGTCTGTGTGAGGTAAAAGGACTCAAACTGTTGTTGCTCCGCCCACTCTTCTGGGAGCAGCAGCTCATTTGCATTTAAAGGGACAGTGTTTTTGCGTTTTTTTGCTCACCCTCAAAAAGTGACAAATTTAACATGCTATATAAAAATATCTGTGGGGTATTTTGAGCTAAAACTTCACATACACACTCTGGGGACATCAAAGACTTATTGTGAAAAGGGCATTATACCACCCCTTTAAACACCTACAAGCTCATGTTCATCTGCTTCTGCTTTTGAGTGCAATACCCACATTTCAAAATCCAATCAACAACTGATACATAGAACTAATTCCCCGTCCAATTTTTTTTTCCCCAATAATCCGTAACACTCAAATGCACGTCACAGTATGGAAGTAAAGATATCTCATTACCTCCAATTCATCGCAACATGGTGTGCCTAAAACTTTTGGGTAGAAAAAAAGTTCAGGTGCGCTCAAGAAACCAAAATCATCAGTTGGAAGATACCAAAATTTGGGTAGAAATTAAAATAGAAAGCACTGAGTACATGTTAGCTAACTATGCCTTTAAATAGTGATAATATATTTTAATAGTGTTGCAGCCTTTGTCCTGCTGTTGTTTTCGGTATTTTAATGGACTATATCTCTTAAACCACATTTAATTAATTAATTAATTTAATTAAACATATTGTGGCTTCCGTATTGCGACTTGCATCCGAATGTAACATTATTGAAAAAGAAAAAAATGTGGGGACTTGGTTCTATGCATTGCTTGTTAATTGGATGTTGAGTAAAAAAATTGGAACGACGCACCGTCGACGTAATAGATTACGTCGATTACAAAAATCCGTTGATTTGAGGGGAATGTGTCGATGTGTCACACTGTTCACATTAATCCCTAATCCCCTGTAATGTTTCACATAAAACAAATCCATCGATTACAAAAATCTGTCAATTTGAAGGGAATGTGTCGATGTGTCACACTGTTCACATTAATCCCTAATCCCCTGTAATGTTTCACACAAAACAAAACTCTTGACCAGATGCTAATGGCTAGTATGGCAGCTCCGCTTAATACGATTGCGTTCATACAGCCTTTTGACAAGCGCATTCTATAACCAAACTGACACCTGCACATTTTCAGGACTCGCAACCACATTCTCGACAAACCTGCGCTGAATGAACAGAACCGCACTGGACAACTAGTTGTCTGCCACGACATATAATGTGAGAGCCACACTGAACTGTATAATCATGACGGCTTTAGTCTACTTAAAATATATATATATATATTTAAATATCTGATGGTGATCTGGCGGCTTGATTGGATTCGTTTATTTAATAACTCTCTGTCAATTGTGATAAAACTTCCTGGTGTTATGGACATAGCCATTTTTGATACTGTCGATGCATGGCGTTGTGACTGTCTTCTGCTCTTTGTTCATACAGAATAGATATGAACGAAACATTTCAAGACTCACACCTTGCTGTCAATCCTAAACAGTGACTATGAGTGCAGCCATCATGGACATTTGTATTACTGATAGATGCCTTTTAATTCTTGTCATTTAGTTATTTTTTAAATTGTATTTTATGAGAAAATGTTTGAATACAACATTGAAAGATTAATGGCAGAAGCTATGTTTATTATTTATTGGTAAATTAACCTAAAGGATTAATCGACTGATCAGAAAATAATGAGATATAATAATAATAATAATCGATAGATTAGTCGACTAATCGTAAAAAATAGGCTAATCATCAAATATAATTGTAGTTACAGCCCTACATGAAACATGGATGAATCATTCACTGTAAGATCTATAATGTGCATTTGGAATGTTCGATAATCTACTCAATATTTCTGTTATTTATTTTGACAAGCTATGAAATACTCCACAGGGAATTAGGGGGCCTCAGCAAACTTCTGGGGGCTGCAAGACAAAAAAAACAAAACTTACTTATTCACTTAAAATGCTAAAAAGACTTTATGCTAAATGCTAAAATCAACATAAACTGACATCATATGTATCGTTTTAATTTGTCCTAAGAATAGCTGTTGTTGTTATTTCTGCTGAACGTATACAGTTCTGAACAGAAAGTTCTGAAAGTTCTGGAATCACAATGTTAATCGCAGTTCATTATTTTAATTAACCGACACTCATAGTTTCTGTTAATAAAAGGATGGAAAACAAACAGTATTGTCATCAATACCGCAGAAGTACCTAAGGGACTATCTTAGCCTACATGAGAATGGGGGCTTTATATGGTCTGGACAATGGTGGTCTCGGAGTTAAAAAGCTTGAGAACCATAGTTTCTTTATAAGGCCTTTTTTGTTCATAGTTGCGTCAGTAGCTTCCTCTTTTCTTTGAGTGTGTTAGTTGATTAGATGTTCTTCACTACTTGTTTTGTAGAGCAAGTAACAGGTCGTGCACTGTTTTTTTTTAGATAGGGCTCAGTATTTTTTTGTCCAAGATAAAGCTATTCTTTAGGTAACTGCCTTTCTGAGGTCATCTAAGCTTATTACATTAATAAAGCTTACAAATGGAGTGGTTTCATGAATTGATTTAGGTATTTAGCATTTGCTGGGATTGTTTCAATTTAGATGATTGGTTATAATTTATAGATTTTATACGTTTTGGGTTTATAATTCATACGAATGTACAAAGGAAAGGGTAGGTCATGTATCTGGACATTTTTACTCTTAAGATTTTCCACTGTTTTTAAACAACTCGTTGCTGTAATCTCATAATTAATGTCAGCTCATAAATGCTGAATTTTTATTAAAAGCACAATGCTGTTTAAAATAGTTTTAGATGGAGTACTGTAGGACATGCCAACTTTCCGAATGTATTTCATGTCAACTTCCCAAATACATTTTGAGGAATGCTGAAACAGCATAAACATTGTGTTTCTTTTAAGGTGTGTGTTTGTGTCGAATAATGAGGAAAAAGTATTTGTCGGACTTAAATTTGTCTGTAGGCAAATTGATTCAGAGTGAAAGAGTGTTTTTCTTGTTTTCAGCCGGTCATCTTGCTCTTCTTCCTGTTTATCTTGTTGTGCCTTTATGTAAATACAGAAAATATGCTTGTCCAGCTTTACATTAGCTGTTCCAAAAACTACTTACAGTCTTACATAGACAGACATTTGACTTGTGGCATGAAGTCTTGACCAGGATGTTTATTGTTGTCTCTTTCTTTGTCTCACTTCAGCAGTTGCTCATATCTGTCCTTGTAGATTTTAGAGTAGATTGAACAGATGTGTATCATCTGTGAGGGTTTGACCGGTCAAACGGCTCAGTGGTTGTGTGTGTGTGTGCGTGTGTGTATGTTATTGCATTAGTATTGAGTGAGTGATATGTTGTCAATGTATAATCAAATGCAAGAATGCACATGTGGACTATGTGCATCTGTGCTGTGTGAATTAACATGTTAGATCTTAATTATGTGTAGGAGAGACTGTTGTTTATATTAAATAATATATAGATGATTTTAATAATCACAATGCATAACGACTACATATTTTTTGTTGCAGTTAGTGGTTTAACAGATCACAAAACTCACGGTTAGGATCATATTGCGTTTTGAGTCACGGATCGGATCATTTTTCACATTTTAGGGGTGGGGTGGTAACTTTGCTATCCATTTATTACTTAAAGCACACTTTAAGTACTCTGATACCACATCAAAAACTTCTAGCCTAACTAATAAAGTTCAGACATTATTAAAGGCAAGTGAACAGTCAGTAAAAAATAAGAACAAAACAAATAGGCTACACAAATCAGAAGCATAGATAAATACAATATAACAAAGTTAAATAAAGTATTCATTTCAGGTACAGAAATGTAATAATTAATTGTAAAATAACACCATGTTCACTGTATAAATTTAACATAGATTCGTCTTTGTTAAAGCTGTGTTTTGTAGTTTGATGACAACAGCAGGTATTTATAGGCTGTGTAATCTAGCAAGACAAAACACGTGCAAATTATAAAACTGAAAGTTTATAGTGGTTAAACTTGAAAGTGAATTCACATGCGTGTCGAACCGTGGGGCCTCGTCTATACGGATCACGGATCAGCAATGATCCGTTTAACCCCTAGTTACATAATAATTCATTTAGTTAATTATGTAAAAAAAAAATATATATTTTGAAAAATGTTAGATATTTTTTTTTTTTACTCCTCTCAATAACTATTGGTTTTATTGAAGAACATACGGTTCTTGAAACTTCTAAAATAACAAAATTAATTGTGGTTACTTAACTTTAAGGGATAGTTCACACAAAAATGAAAGTTCTGTCATCATTTACTCACCCTCAAGTTGTTCCTGTATGAATTTATTTCTTCTGCTGAACACAAAAGAAGATATTTTGAAGAATGTCGGTAACCAAACAGTTTCTGGTCCCCATTTTTTTCAAGGGGGACCAGCAACTCTTTGGTTACTAACATTCTTCAAAATATCTTCTTTTGTGTTCAACAGAACAAAGAAACTCAGACAGGTTTAGAACAACTTAAGGGCAAGTCAGGGTACGTTTACACGACAACAATGTACTAAAAAAGGACGTTTTTCCTTTCCTTTTTTTCACGTTCAGACGACAACATTGTCAAAACGATCCCTGTTCACAAGAATTGGCGAAAACCACTAAAAACGCTGTATTATGCTGCCAGGCCAGTAGTTGGCGATGTCACTTTGTAAAGGAACACTATGCGCCTATAGACTTGACCGAACACATAATACGCATATGCATTATGTCACCGTTTTCACATATTTAAGTTTTTGTAGTTTACACGGAGAGATAACAGTAGTTTTCAAAAACTTGCACTTTGAAGCCCTATTTCAAAAACTTATGTATAGCGTATATTCAGAAGATCATTCAAACCAGTTATTCGTTCTGATTTCAGAGTACAATAACATCCAATCGCTAAAAAAACATCGGTGCAATGTTTACATCGGCGCAATGGCGGTTTCCGATAGAATGGGTGAAGGTTTGTGTGTTACTGTCTTTCCGCGTGGCAAAGTAATTTAATTCCATTTAAGCTTTTATCTGACTCCATTTTATCACAACCTCGAATTTAGGTTAAATTTCCCAATTGGTTATTGGTCAATTATATAATAGTTTAGCAATACATTTGATTATTCTATTTAACTCTTTACTTTATATTTTACTCGTTCATTAGGAATCTATGTCGCTAAGAGAGTCTCGTGCTGGCCGTATTTATATCACAAACTCGCCATTCTGATCAATAACCAGAGGTTATGGCTAAAGCAGTTACACGATGCCACCGCACATGCTTGCTATTGTTAAAAAGAACCCATGTAGCCCCCTACAGTCGCCCATATAACAACTTAGTTAATTACCAGAGGTTATGGCTAGTACATTAAGATAATGCCGCTCCAAACGGTGCTATTATCTCAATAGTAGTTTTATCTAGCCACCTATTTGCGACTGCATAACAACTTAGTTAAAGTCAAGCAGTTAGTCAGGAATCTAGAATCCCACCAGATGTGCCTCATGCTCCATCTAAACTGGGATTAAAATCAAATGTAACAATTTATTATGTCAGGTAAATGTATCATGCCAATTTCATATTCATAATCAATTCAAAGATAATAAATACAAAACATCAAATGCTCTGGAATAAAGAGAGAAGATGCGAACCTGACATTTAAAATACATGATGCATACACTCTGCATCACAGGCTAATTTGAGTTACAAATCACCTCTTGTTGCATTTCTTTATATAGACAGAAACTTTTTTTACATGGAAACATTTGCTAACAGTGGGAATTTGCATTCAGAGTTGACACCTTTGAGAGCAGGATGCCATTTGCCTGGAAAACACACCCTCCTCTGTGTGCAAGTTATCTCTAAACTCTTAAGAACTTTATTACCTTTTGGTTTACTTCTTTGGGAATGAGACATTTGTACCAGTCGCACTGAGACATTTCAAATGATACCTAACATGTGTGATACTGTATGATAATTATTCACATTAAACCATGGATTTTGGTGATCTCAGCATGAGAGAGAAGGAGTGGGGGAAGAGGGAAAGAGATGTGTTCTGAGGTGAGACTTGCATCTCAAATGGTGATGCTAACTTCACAAGAGAGAGTTCAAATGTTAATTTCCTTTGTTTTCTCAGAGAGTTGCCATCTCTTCCAGTTCTTCCAGTTTTTCCACTCTTACACACTGCTAATTTGTTTTCCCTCAGAGACATATGCAGCTGTAACCTAAACATTTTATTTAGAATAAAAATGTTGTGTATTTAAAAAAAAAAAGTACGTTTTTTTTCTTTTTTGCAAAAAAAAAAATCCTTGGATGGAAACCCGGATAATAAGACCCTAAATAGTCACCCTAAATGTCTCCAAGGGTAATTTCAGAGGCCAGCAGTTCTCTCTCTCTCTTGTGTGTGTGTGTGTGTGTGTGTGTGTGTGTGTGTGTGTGTGTGTGTGTGTGTGTGTGTGTGTGTGTGTGTGTGTGTGTGTGTGTGTATTTTCAAGAGCATGACTTGTAAGTCTTTCTGTAATGTGGCTGGAATTTGCAGTCACTGAAATTACAGTAAATCCTGGAGGATAAACTCTTCTCATTCCTCAGTTTGAGGAAAACTGTTTTCCTGGGTACGAGGAATGCCTTCTCTACATTTCGGCCTCAAGACGGCAAGCTTTTGATTACAGTCTCTTGTACGCTCCTTGAGTGTTTTGCATTAAACAATTATACGAAAACAAGGGATGATTACTTCATATTATCTTACAGGTTCAAAGTTTTCCAGCTGTCATGATCTCTCTAAGGCAATGTGCATTCAGGAATAATAGCATTGATTACCAGATGTATGGAAGAATGAAAAGTGATTGGAGACTGAAAAAAGTTTTTCTGGAAAACAGTTGTTATTGTTGTTTGACTTTGTCTGTAGTCTGTTAAAATGCCTTATTTCTTATGTCATCCTCATGTTTCTTTTCTCTATTTCTACAAAATATTCTTGTGTTTTGACAGGTTATTACTAGGGCTTATTCATTTAATATTATAAAGGCTATATTATGAAAATGATATAATATTTAATAATTAATATATAGAGTGGAATTTTTTCACACTCATGTGGAATAAGTGTGCCTAATAAATTCAGTGTTTATGTGTTTTAACCATTGATAGAGACTGAAAAATAATAGTAAATAGCCAATTGAGTTTATCTTATTTGTTTCTCTCTTTATCTCTCATAGGAGGAGGAGGGAAACGGAATGGGCGGAGCAAGAAATGGAAGGAGATGCTCAAACTGCCTCATATCAGTCTGTGTGAGGAACTTAGACGCACTATTGGTAAGATAAATGTATGAAAGAGTGCATTCAGAAATGAGCTTTGGCAGAATATATGTTTTACGTAGGGCTGGCAATCAATAAAACTACATAACTAACCACATAAATATTTGATGAGGAAATCAATCAATTCAAACACATTAGCCTACATTATTGTGGCAAGTGTGTAAATCATTGAATAGGCATTACAAAACAGTGTTAAAGGTCAAAATATTGTTTGTTTTATTTCTGTATCATTGAACATAAGCCTATCACTGGCCTATACAGGCACGTTTCATGTGGACTGGTACTTCAAGGTTGAATTGATCTGATGGTCGGAAAATCCCTCTAAACAGAATTTAGATACGGGTCGGGGGGCATGATTAATTGCATGAATAATTCACTTTTTTATTTAATTAATTGCACTAAATTTACAGCCCTAGTTTCAAGGTATTAAAAATACCAATTTGTTTGTATTTGTATACATACAAACATTGCTAGTCATGCAGGGACCAGGTGCAGTGGTGCAGATATCCTCTGATCACGTTGTTTTTTTTTGGTAGTTAAAATCAAATTATGCAAGCTAAATCCTCTCTCATTAGTGCTGTTTGATGTTATTTAAGCATTGCCCGTCTGGCTGATACCTAGAAACCTTTTTTAGCATTGCAAATAACACGTATAGGATGACCTAAAAGCAAATGTATTTCTTTTTTTTCCTCTTCTTTTATGTTAGATTTATCTACATCAACTTTTTAAATATGCATATCAGATTTATAATGTTGGCCATTATCACCCATTAAAATTCTGTCATTATGAGCAATGTTTTATATTAATGCATCCCTGATTTAAATAGTTCAATCAATGAACTGATTCCTTTAAATTAAGTTAAATAGTTAGTTGCAGATGCAATTGTGCGGTATTTGTCATCCATAAGTAATTAATTCACAATACGTTGTTTTTTTTACTTGTTGCACCTTAAAAGTAGTACATATTAAAATATTTATTTATAATTATAATTATTCATAATTATTTTGTGGTTCTCTAAACAAAGCATACTTATTAGTGTATTCCTTGTTAGGTTTACATGGTTTAGAATGTTTCTGTCAGTTAAAGATTTATGCTGGTGTGTGGGCAGGTGTGTGTGTATGTGTTTGCGTCAGACAGCTGTAGACCTTGGCTCACTGAGGAAGTCCTGGCTGTTTCCTCTTGGCCCAGAATGCACCAGGCCTATAACGTTCCAGAGAGTCCTGCAGCAAAGGGCTCAGCCTGAGCGCTCTGCTCAGCATCACTGTGATTTAGTGTTGTGGCTGTATGCTGAGTTTTGCACTTTTTGTGTGTATATAGAGGAAATATTTCATAAAAGGGGTCATATATCATGTATTAAAAATTTTTATTTTTTCCCTAAGGTCTACAAAAATGTTATTTAAGGGCATTGCACCTCAATCAGTCAGAATTATGTTTTTCATGATTTTCCATCCTCCCTGGCACATTCCATGAATGCAGCACAGTTTTGTGTCTGGTGTCTTTATTTCTAAATTAGAGGCACAAATGTCATGTTTAATCTGAGACCTATTAGATATGTCGAGAAATTATTATCTAACATCAAATTAACGTAGTATTAAAAGTATCTAATTTCAAATATATTTGATAAATGTCAAACAAGGTTTCTGTTTTGTTCCTTTGCTGAGTCCATGGCCCTGTTTACACCTGGTATTTAGATGCATTTTGGTCAATCCGATCATAAGTGAACGACGCTAAATACAGGCGTAAACGGGGTCTAAACGTTTTGAGCTTGTCCCTTTCAACCACTTCGAAAGGTAGTTGAAAACGCATTTGACCGAATTGCTTTCGTAGTGTCGATGCTCATGTGGTCGAATGCGTTTGAACAACCACAAAAGACCGCCTATTTTCCGGCTGACCTAATGTGTAAACATAATGAGAAGCGCACTAGCCAGATGGGATTTAAACTTTGTGAGCTGAAGACCTAAGTTTAGTTTGAAGACAAAAAACTTACCAAGCATGACGTTCTCGCACCATTTCTGATTTCCGGGTGATTCTTGCCTGGGTTCAAATCCCGGACGAGCCCCCATAAATGTTACGTCCCTTAGATGTAATTTGATGTTGATACAAAACAGGACGTCTTATGTGGTGGGCAATGTATGTCATGTGACTTACCTGCTCCCTCCTTCCCAGCCTCACACAACGTGTCGACTGAAGAAGACATTAGCAACAGTACACTTTACAACCACAATGCAAAGTATGTTTCAATCAAAGATTAAACACACAGTATACAAGGACTCTACCACAGCAATGTACAAAACAGCAAATAAGCAAGAGCAAATGAGCAGCAACAAGGTGAGCAAAAAGCTGGAGGAGATACAGGTATTTGAAGAGGCTGGTGTAATGTGATTGGCAGTGTGTACTGGGGTGTCAACTTCCTTAGTGAAGACTGACAGGCTGTGGATCCAATGATATCTGAAACACTCACAAAACAGACCCACACATACATATACAACACTCATTCCTACTGTACGTAACACGCACTGGTCTTGCCATGGTCTTGCGGCTATCAGAGCAGAAACGAAAGCTGCTGCTCTCTGTGGGTTTTTTCGTGGTCTCCGGTCGCATTCATGTATGTAAATTGCGTGAGCTTATTTCGTTCATTAGATTGAAAGATCTGAAGAGGCCCAAATATTTACCCTAGACCCTCTCCTCAAAGAAATCAGGAGAGAAGTGGTTGAAAGTGCACAAAAGAGACAGATTAAAACGCCAGGTGTAAACGGGAATCATTCTCCCTCATCTACTTGTGATCCGATCGGCCAAAATGCATCTTAATACCAGGTGTAAACAGGACCTGTGTTTCCTTGGTTTATAAAATGTTCTCTTTTGTTGTCATGGCTACTCATTGATTGATTGATTTGTTACACCCAACCCCTTGTGTAGCTCTTCAGTTACTCTGTGTTTACTGTTTATATGGTGCATTCAAGTTATGTCGGGAACGATCGTATGCAAATTGAATGCACGTTTTTCCTTCTTTTCCCACCTCACTTACTCATGTACTTACTCATACTCTCAATTCAGTTCATTAGGCCAACTAGAACTTCTGTCAGTATTATAGGCTAATTAATCGGCCTGGTTGATGGACATGAACCATATGAGTTACATGTCAAAACATCTCAAGGGCCCCAAAAACACCTCAGACCCCAGAGGGTTAAATCGCTTACGGGATGAGGAAAATAATGTGACGATGATAGGTTTAACTGTCTTTCTCTGTCTATCTGCTTTTTTTAATGCTCTCAGAGAGGGATTACACTAGCCTTTGTGAGAAGCAACCAATCGGTCGTCTGTTGTTTCGGCAGTTCTGTGACACTCAGCCCAAATTACGACGGTGCATAGAGTTCCAGGATTCTGTGGTATGAAATCTCTTCACAAACATACACCTTCAACCTCTCTATCTTTGTCTTTTTCTCTCCGACTGCCTTTGACATACGCATACAGTCTATCTCTATGTCAAAGATCGAATTGTTCTCTCACCTTCTCTTTAATGGAACACATATTTTGTGCACCCTTACTGATTGTCATATGTAGTTTTCAGCAAATTAATTTCAGCATTATTTGTGTGTGTTTGTTTAGGCAATATATCAGTTGGCTGCGGATGAGAAGAGGAGAGACGTCGGTTTAAATATTTTAGACACATATTTTAATAATGGGGTAAATATTTATTCAAATTTTGATCGCACGCACCTGTGTCCACATGTTCATTGAAAGAAGTGCTGAATTAATGATTGAACTTTAAACTTCTCTTTTTTTTAATGACGCACTATCAACCCCCTTCCTGTTTACTCTCCCTCTTTTTCATTCTGTCTTCCTCATGTAGTCAGCAGCTCATCTACCAGAGATTGCTCAGGATGTTGTTGGGGAATGCAGGCAGAAACTAGAACAGACTCCATGTAAAGAGCTGTTCCAGGAGTGTACCAGGTAAATAACACATTTATTTAATATTAAGTAAAAGAAGTTCACTTGGCAGTCATCTACTGCAGGTAACAGATATGTTGCTGTCAAGTAACACCTATACAAGAACTATGAAGGGAAAACTCCAAGACATTTTCTGAAGTTTACTCTACTATTCAAAAGTTTGGAGTCGGTAAGATATTTTATGTTTTTGAAAGAAGTCTCTCAGCCTACAAAGGCTGGATTTATTTGATCAAAAACTTAAAATTCACTTTAACATGGTGTTTAAACATAAATGTGTGTCACCAAATCCACCCACTCCTTTTTTATATTCCCCATAAATCATAAACAGTTTCTAAAAATGAGTCGTTCTCATTTTGTATACATTGTGACCAGTGTAAATTTTGACAGCCATTTTTGATTTAGTCTTAGTCTTCAGACGAAAATGCTTATTAGTCTTAGTTACATTTTTGTCATTTTTGTCTTTCATAGTTTTAGTCGGCTTGTAACAGAAAAAAACCAGACTGAATGACACTTTCATTTCAGCAGAATCAATGAAGATCGCTGAACTCCAGCTTACTTGTTTGTCAGTATTTTCAAATCATCCGCGCTTATTCCACAGTGTATAGAGAGCGTGTGCGGATAGTTGCCAGATTGCAAAGATTTCATAAAATGCAAAAATGGGGGGTTTAAATTCTTGATATCTGGCAACCGTAAGCATGAAAGCTCGTAATGCTTTGTTTCCTCCTTTATTTGACAAAAACAAAGAGTCATTTTGGTCACGTTTTTATTTTTAACCACATTTTAGTCTCGTCTTTTTTCGTCAACAATATTACATGTTGATATAGTCACAGTTATCGTTTAATGACTTTGATGTCGACTCGTCATCGTCTCATCTTAGCCATGGAAAAAAAGGTCGTCAACGAACATTTTTCGTCATAGATTTCATCAACGAAATTTAACACCGATTGTGACGTCACAATGTAACGGACTCCGCCCACGACTGGTGACAGAATCTGACCTGTTAGTTTAGATCCTCCCCTGAGTGAGCTGTACACAGTCCGCCATGTTCTCTTTCAATATCGGTCTCTCGTTGTTAGACCTATGTTTATCTCCTCGCTAGAGCAGCTTAATGGAAACACAAGAATGTCACAGCTACGTGATAATCTAAAAATTTTATCTTGGCTGTATCAGTGAACACAGAATTTGTTTTTCCATTCCACTGCGCTACTTTTCCATTGTGTTTCTATGTAAACGTGCTAGTCGGACGTGCACTCGCGTCTCACATCTTTACAGTATCTCACACAGGAAACATCATTCTAAAAACGCAGCACTCAAGTTAAAAGAAGTTTAACTTTTAAAAAACATCTCGACACCTTGAGTTTTCCACTGCCTGCGACTCGCGTTTTTAGACGCATTGTATTTGAATGGCGCAAGGTCCGTTTAGCGTGTTTACATAAAAAATAATGATTGAATCTGGAAATAAAGCATAATAACTGAGAAAAATTAGAAATAGTCCTCAGTGTTATTATCAGTGTCTGTAATTTATATCAAAACAGCCATTACTCCAGTCTTCAGTGTCGCATGATCCTTTTTAAAATGCTGATTTTGTGCTCAAGAAACTTTTCTCATTATTATCAGTGTTGAAACAGTTGTGCTACCTATTATTTTTCTGGAAACCGTGATACATTTTTTCAGAATATTTTTGATGAAGAGTAAGTTCAACAACATTTATATGAAATAGCAATTTTTTGTAACATTATAAATGTTACGTAATGTATTTTGATACATTTTTTAATGCATCCTTTTTGAATACATATACTAATTTACTTTCTGACCCCAAATAGGGTAGTGTTGGTGGTGTATATACCAAATCAGCTAGCTCAAATCAGGCTTGATAAATAGTATATTTTTTAATACTATTTTAGTAATAATTGAGCATTAAGATTTTTCCAGCTATGCTCAGAATGGAATACTAACATACAGCATACCACCTACTGCACTGTTCACACTACCGATCAAATGTTAAGACATTCTTTGACTTTGTTCTGCTCATGATCTTAAAAATGTGTTACTAAATAACTTGGTCTGTTTGTCACACAAAGCTGTTCTGACTTCAGAAGATACAGCACACAATGGTGCTTTCATAGATAATTTTTTTTAGCACAAAAGCACCAGTCCATATTCACTTTATTTATATTTAATAGAGTGTCCAAATTATTCTTTAAAAAGACCACCTTTTTGTATTTTTAAGAAAGAAGGAAGGAATGTCTTGAGGCTAAGCAATTGCCTGACTTTTCATTTTTGGTTGAACTATTCCTTTAAGTTTATGCAATAGGATGGTGCATGTGTTAACACATGCTAGTTATTTAGTTTATGTAAATATTGAAGTGGAATCAATAGTTTATCCACCTCACTTTTAGTTGTGGTTTTCACCGGTGTTAGTGTGAAGACCTACGGTATTAGAATGAACCGTTCGCTGTAGCCGCACTGTTTGTCTGAGTAACGTAAACACGTGACTTTAAATCTAAACAGAGTTTTGTGTGTTTGTGTTTAGCCTCAGTCAGTCTTTTAGTTCTGTTTAGTTTAAGCTTCCTTTCTGTTTGAGAGGGGGTGAGGTGGAGTACTTTAACCCTTCCTGTTAAATCTCTATGGGCACTGACTGAGTTTGTTAAAGTATGTGTTGCTGTATTTAAGCGTGATAGCGTGTGTGTTACATTAGAGGGTGAGATGGCATGAGATGCATGAAAAATATCCGGCTCATTTCCAATCATACTTGTACACGTCATCATCGAGATGCTACTAACTAAGGTTCCATTAGTTAACATCACTTAATGCATTAACTAACAATGAGCAACACTTTTTTTTTTTTTACAGTATTTGTTCATCTTTGTTGACGTTAGTTAATTAAAATACAATTAAGTATTATATTAAGTGTTTTTCCGTGTTATGTCATGTTAACTAATGTAGTTAATGTTAACAAATGGAACCTTATTGTAAAGTTTAAAGTATTGTAAAGTACCTCAGTTTTCAAAACACGGCCTCTCAGGACCAAGTTGTTTGGACTGTTTATTTCATTTAACAAGTTCTAGAAGTTCTTGCATGACGTTACATTTTTGTAGCAAAATAAATATTAGAAATATTTTCAGCTCTATTATTTATTCATTTATTTGAGTAGTTTTACTGTCATTTAACTACTTGAAATAATGAATAGCTTGTAGCAACACAAACAAGTATTATGGCAGTACTATGGTACAATGATGGTTACAGAGGGTAGATACTGTATAATTACCATATTCATGTACACCATGGCATTTGTACTTATCTACATTTTCTCAAACATCCCTTCTCTTTTTTCAGGATAGTTCGTGAATATTTAAGTGGAGTTCCATTCTCAGCATATCAGGAGACAATGTACTTTTCCCGTTTTCTTCAGTGGAAGTGGTTGGAGAGGTGAGTAACATCTCAATCAGCCTTTGTGATTGGTGGAGCTGTTCAGACTTCCTGTCCAGTCAGGACTAATAATTAACACACACAACTAAACAATCTTGCTCTAACAAAGGGCCATTTGAAATCATTAATTAATTTTTTTTTCATGGATTTTCATATTTTTACAGTAAAATATACAAGTTTCCAAGTTTTAACATGACCTTCATACAACAAAACGAAATGTTTGCTTTAATAAAAATAAGTTGTGATGCCCATAGTTGAAGAAATGTTCTTTTGTTGCATCATGTTCGGTTTCTGAAATTGTTTTGCGCAGTGAATTGACTTGATCTGTATTTCATTTGCAGGCAACCAGTAACCAAAAACACATTTAGACACTACAGGGTATTGGGCAAGGGCGGATTTGGTGAGGTGAGTAATTTCATTCAGTCACTGTCAGATCAGTTTTTAAAGAATTTAACATGACTTAATAAGTCTATTTTTTTATTTTTTATTATAATAATTATGTGTGCAGTATTTAAGACCTTTTAATTGAGAGACTCTGTGGAAGAATTTTCCAGTTACAGTTTAAAAAATTACTTTGTTACACAGCATGACTGTTTAAAGGTGCACTCAGTTATTTTTTGCTAATTGAAAAAGTTTTACATATGTAGAAATGAATAGCACTTTAGAGAAATAACGTTGACAGGGCTGAACACTATGGATTTTTCCTAGTGGATAGTGGTTAAAATTGGCCCCACCACAACAAAAAGTAATAAATAAATACATTAAAATAGTTATTGTTGTTGTTGCATTTGACTCATGCAACCTATAAATAAGGTTATGACACCAGATTTTAGTGAAATTTCACAATTCTAGATTTCAATTTTATTACTACAGCTAAAACTACCAAATAATATAAATTTCAAATATTATTAAAGGCAAGTAAACATTCAGTAATAAATTAAGACCAAATTATCAAATTATAAGCAATAGCACTAATAGATACAATAGAACAAACATGCAAATGAAATAGTCTAAAGGTTAAGGTTTTTCAGGAAGATCTAACAGTCGTTTTCAAGTACAGAAATTGAATAAAGTAATCAAATGTAAAACAACACAGCAACATCTTCACAGTATAATTTAGTACTTTATTAAAATTATATTTTCTTATTAAAGTTAAAGTTATTAAAGTTATATTCGGGCAAGAGCAATGAGTGATTTTTTTCTTTGCCTTTTGTTATTTGATTAACATAAAAAAACAGAAAGCAGAAGGAATATTAGGCTGCTGTCACTTTAAGACCTAATACCCGGATCCAATATAGTGTTACACGTGCGTTTTTTTCTCAACTGTTTACAACCACTCGAGACATATTTACGAGGATACTCACCAAGACGGCTTTTTTGACAAAATGTTGTGTATAATTTGTCCGTTCAAGCGCAAGAAGACGAGAAAGAGAACTCAATTCAGTATCGGCGCACTGTCTGCGTGTGCACACTTCCGAAAGCTGCGTCAAGACAGCATGTCACACACATTGTGCGAGTACCAAATTTAGTTATTTTTCCTGTCTTCTTGCACTTGAATATTTAAATTGGCAAGACTTATAAACACATGCAAATGATAAACTTTCATGATGATGCAGCACTGGCCCGATTGGGCAAGTGACATGTCCGCCTACTGTCCCGAGCGTCGTTCACGCTTGCCCCAGACCCCAGTCTGTATCGAAGTCGAAGTATTACTTTCAATAAAAGTGGGGTTATTTTATTTTATTTGCTTATATTTTGTTAGGTTCAGTATCATTAAAAATGATTCAATTTCATTAAAAAGTCTAATATAATTAAAAATAAATTTCTGTTTCGTTTTTTGGCCAAGTGCATACAGAATTTTTGGTTTCGGTTTGGGCCCAGAATTTTTATTTCGGTGCATCACTAAAAATAATAAGAATGTGTGCAGATTTAAGTGAACTGCAAAAGGTGATTAAAAATAATAAATCAATTTTTCTGTGCCATTTCGCTCTCTTCATCCTTTCAACCAGGTTTGTGCCTGCCAGGTTCGTGCCACTGGTAAGATGTACGCCTGTAAAAAGCTGGAGAAGAAACGGGTGAAGAAAAGAAAAGGTGAAGCAATGGCATTAAATGAAAAACGCATTTTAGAAAAAGTTAACAGTAGTTTTGTAGTAAGTACTACTTTCTTTTTATTCCTCATTTTTTACTTTTCTCTTAACCTGACGTCTCAGTTGCATGCTGGTCTTGTCTGTATTGTTTGTGCAATAAACGTTTGACTCACTCTCTCTGTGATTCAGTTTCCGTGAGCTTCTCAACAGAGTTTTAGGGAAAATCTGCCTTATTTTCCAGCTTAATGGCAAATCTCGATTTCATTTGTATTTATCATGGGTAGTTGAGCTAAATCTTGCCCAGTGTAGAAGTTCACAACCAATTGCTCTGAATTGAATCATTTACCTCCTGACTTGCTAAATCACAGAGAGATGGTTTAAAACAGCTATTTGGCTGTGGTCCCAAATATCAGCCATAAAAATTATTTTAATATTTGCTGTGTAAAAAGAAGAATTTAAGCTATTTTCATGGTAAACAGATATTAAAACTAAGCATATTTCACAAAGCAGTTCAATTTCTTCATTAACAATGTCTTAAATAAAGATGTCTACGTTTTGAACCAAACCAGTCCGCTCCAAGATTATTTTAATATTATGACTTTTGATTCAAAATAAAATAGCATTTAAAATTGTGAAAAAGGAAGACAGTACAAGACCATGTACTTAAGTAGGATTGAATTAACTATTTTTGTTTTTGTATGATTTTTTTTCTTTCATTATTTATGTACTATTATAATATTTAATTAATTTTGAAAACATTATTTAACAAAGATTTTATTTTTATTTGTTCAGTTTTCATTATAAAGTCACCATGACATCAAACTGGAAAATTCTTATTTTTTATGTAATATTGCAGTTTATTATAAATTATTAATTTACACACATCATTTAAAAAAAAGAAAAATCGTGTGTCCTCGTAATCCAATTGTATGGACAAAATCACTCAGATATAGATCAAAATAGCGAAAGAAAAGACTATCGCAACATCTGTTTAATGCTGACTTTAATGCATTTTAGTTTTAGTAATTTTGTTATGTACTTCACTCATTTTTAATTGTTTTTTTAATATTTCTATGTAGCTTTAATTTATTTTAATTTTAGTTTTAACTATTTTCATACTGAAACTTATTTCAGGTTTTTAAATATTTCTATTTTACTTTAATTTAGCTTTATTTTAATTACTGAAAATTATTTTAAATAGTGTTAGTTAACAATAACAACACTGCCATGGAAAACACAGGGAGATGTTAGTAAACAATTTTTTTTTTTTTTTTTTTTTTTTTTTAAATGACTTGATTTGTAAAAAATGACACAAAATGCACTAAAAATAGTGGTCCATACAATAAGTGTTCTCGTGCACATTCAAATATGCACCTCAAGATATTTTACACCAGATTTAATGCCAGTGACATCAAATGTCATTCAACTTGATTGTATGCAAACAAAGATTTTCGATTAACAATGATTCATGTTTTGGTCTATTCTTTACACAAAGATATTGTATTCAGAGGACTTATTATATTGTGCACAGGTCTTACAGACCACTTTTATGATACTTATTTTGGTCATTATTGAAGCTTGATAGCCCCAAGTCTACATTCACTTTCACTGGAAAGCGGCCATAACATTCTGCAAAAATTCTTCTTTTTTGTTCCACAGATGAAAATGATTTGAGTTTAGAATGACATAAAGGCAAGTAAATTTGCCGTTTTAGCTGAACCATTCCTTTAAATAACTTGAAGCCTTTTTACATTATCTTTTTGAATTTGGTCACGCAGTAAACATTCTAGGACCTCAAAAAATTTGCCATTCTAGCACCTCAAAAACGATATTGAAAAGAGAACAGCCAGCCGAACATGTGTACAGACAAAGCACAGTGCCTGCAGTGTAATGTCGGCCTCTGATTCATTCCACTACAGCTGTAGAGCACCTGAGCCTCTGTCCACCCACCCACACACTAACACACACACACACACACACACGGCCACATACACATACAGGTGAGTTGTGCTTAGTATTGCAGCTAGTGCAAGTGTCTTTTAGGTATGTAAAGTACATCTAAATTTAAAAGAAAGATTGTATATGTGTGTGGATGTGTGTGCAAGAGTGTGCATGCGTGTGTGTGAGTCTTTGTGCGCATTCATGCTACAGGCAGGCACGATTGCTCCTCATGAACTACTTCACAAATGAGAACATCTCTGTTGCCTAGCAATGCTGACCAAACAGCAGCTTTAGAGAGCAGAGTCAAGTGCTCTAAACCCTAAACCCACACATACACTCTCACTCTCACTCTCTCTCTCTTTCTCTCTCTCTCTCTCTCTCTCTCTCTCTCTCTCTCTCTCTCTCTCCATCTCTCTCTCTCTCTCTCTCTCTCTCTCTCTCTCTCTCTCTCTCTCTCTCCAGCCCCAGAGTTAATTCAGTATGTATAAACAGACTCATGTTTAAAAGTTGGGGACGACAAGTAAACTCCAAAAGTATAAAGTGACATAATGCCGTGACTAACATGAGCTGTGTGTGATGGGAAACAGCTTTTATTCTATTCACTGTTTCTCTGACTGCGTCACACTGCTATTAATCGGTACACTTTAAGCAGTCAGACTACTGATAAATGAATAATATATAGATCAATATTCATGTAGTTATTTTATATAGTGTTTAGAATTTTTTGGGTATATATTTGATCAAAAATACAGTAAAATCAGTCAATATTTTTATGAAAATTATATATAAATGGGTAAAACTTTACAATAAGGTTTAATTTACAATAAGGTTAAAAACTTTACAGCAAGGTTTAATTTGTTTACATTAGTTAACTACATTAATTAACATGAACTAATGATAAACAATTTTGTATTATGTTGTAACATAATACAATGTCTTAATTTTCACTTCTGGTCAATTTATTGCATAATTTATATATGCATCATATATATATACTGTATATTCAGTGCTCGAAGTGGGCCAGTACCGGCACTTCTGTATTTTGTTATTTAGCGTACTTTCACTTTTTCTTGCACTTCTCACAGGTTGCCGATACTTTAATATTTATATAGTGTGTGGCAGTACCATTGTACAGTTATGGTAGTGTCATGGTGTTGATATACATGGTACAGTATTTACATGGTAGTCCAAAGTAGTTGGTAAAACCAATGTACAACGGATCCTATGGTATTACCATCTGTAAAAAATGCTAGTGTAATAGACAAAGAGATGTATTTTTGATGTTATTGGAGTTTTTGAGGAGCCATTTATTTATTTCAGATTTAAAATCAGCTATTTACATGATAAATGAGCAGATTGCTTTACAATATAGTTATTAACCATTCAGATATGCTCCCATTGGGGTTATGTTTCATGTAATGATGTAAAGGGTCATTTGATTATCCTTGTGGTCTCGTTGAGCAGCACGTTTTCACAGTAACATCAGCTTGTTGCTCTTAATTCACAGCCCATTCCCGCATCTGACTACTTTTGAAACCTAACCACCCACAATGTTGGGTGTAACCGCTGAGATATGAGAACCCCTCCTTAAAACAGCGGTTTTCAACTTCTGCAGTGGTTTTCCTCACACGTCACTCAACAGATCACAGAGGACGTGCTGGTGTAAAATGATAATTCACTACAATAGATGTAGCCCTTCTAGACAGGCTTGCTAAGTCAAACATCACCATTATTACTGCAACTTGGGATTTTTTGAAACCCTTAATCCTACATCTAATATGCTGATTATATCACAATATTACAGTTTTTAATGCATTTTGTGATAAAAAAAAAAAAATGAAGCTTTGGTGAGCATAAGACTTATTTAAAAACAATCTGAAATCACATATAAAGTCACATACTAATGTCCTAATGACTTCACAAAACACCCTAGCAACTGCATAGCAACTTTATATGGGCATACGTCTTTTTTTCTTCAGAAAATATAAAAATCTAGTTTTCCTTTGATTCTCTGACCATTGAAATGTCTCTATTAATCTCTATACTAGTATAAAAAAAAAACTAAAGATAAAAAGCAATAATCAAGAATAGATCCTTTAATGGTTTAAGTGTATACTGTATTATATTTCCTGAGTGTCAATTTATAGTTTATACTGGCATAACCTTGTGGAGTTTTGAAATGTGCAGTATTACAGGTGCCAGTCACCCAGATGATTCATGTGAAAGTGCTTGAAAAACATTCTCATGAACTACATTTGTCTGTTTCACATGCACCTCAAAGTTTCATGTATCCTTTCTTTATGAATAGATAACAATGCACCTATTTTTCTCTCTTTTATTTCCCCTAGGTTTGTTTGGCATATGCATATGAGACTAAGGACGCTCTGTGTTTAGTGTTGACTATAATGAATGGCGGTGACTTGAAGTTTCATATCTATAACATGGGAAACTCTGGTTTTGATGAACAGCGTGCCATCTTTTATGCAGCAGAGATCTGCTGTGGCTTAGAGGACCTGCATCGAGAGAGGATCGTCTACAGGTGTGTTTAGTTTTCTCAACGCTCACATTCTAACATATTTACATCCGTTTTGCAGATTTTCCCAAAAAAATTCCAGCATATACGTGATAAAGTCCACAGATTCTGTCTAGTGATAACTTTTTTGGACTTTTTTCCTTGTGTTTTGCATGATAGATATAGCAAATTTTGAATGGTCAGGCATAGCAATGTTAGGCTGTGAGATTTGAATATATTTAAATTGTGAATATTTAAAACAAAATTCATGTAAGGCTTTACTTTCCGTCAATTTTCGCAGGCACCATTTTCTATGCAAAATATTTAAACAAATTTTTTTTTTACGCCTTTTATTAAAAGCAGGCAGATTGAGGAGACAGTTCGTGTGGAATTACCTGGTCAGTGCTAGAAATAGAGCAGGATTATTATCGGGTCTGTGGTGGAGTAGTGAGTTTGACGTGATTGATTCCATTCCTAGAGCTTCCGAACACAAGCCAGGTTTTTTGGGGTGCGGACTGAAGAGGCAGTGAACCCGAGGTTACCCCGTGAGTCGGTCCTAGAGCTCCTCCTGTCCGATTTTAGGGAAAAATCTGGTCTATTAGAGACGTCCAATAGATTTTTTGGGTGCATCGAAAGAACACCACAGACACAGTACAATCCACATGGGAAAATCTCAGAGTAAAACAAGCAGGTGTGCAAAATGTGATACACCGGTGTTTTGCCAGATGAGAAGTTTATTAATGTATAATCTTATTACTCTTTTTATTCTTTTACTGTATCCACTGTATGTCCGACTGATTGCACTGTATTCCTCCTTTTGATTCTAAACTGAACTGTTAGGTCTAAACTGTATGGTATGTTCTGTTAGGTTTATATTTAGTGAACATAATATAATGCAATGTATTGAGGTCCTGGGCCATTGAGTGATTTATTTACCAGTAATAATACTTTAAAATCAATTCTAAATGCAACTGGAAGCCAGTGCAAGGACCTGAGGATAGGTGTGATATGTTCATATTTTCTGGTTCTGCTCAGAATCCTGGCAGCAGCGTTCTGTATGAGCTGCAATTGACTTATGGTCTTTTTGGGACGGCCAGTGAGGAGTCCATTACAATAATCCACCCTGCTGGTGATGAAAGCATGAACAAGTTTTTCTAAGTCTTGTCTGGAAACAAAGCATCTAATTCTTGCAATATTTTTGAGATGATAGCATGCTAAGGTCTGACTCCAGAATCACACCGAGATTCCTCACTTGACAGGGAGTCAATGGGGCTGTAGTCGTTAGACGATAAGGCTAAGTAGATCTGTGTGTCGTCTGCATAGCTTTGGTAAGCAATGTGGTTCTTTTTCATTATTTGGCTCAGTGGGTGCATGTACAGGTTGAACAAGAGTGGCGCAAGAATTGAGCCTTGAGGGACTCCGCATGTCATGGATGTCCACTCAGACTTATGGTCACCTATACTCACATAATAACCTCTCCCTCCTAAGTATGACCTGAACCATTTTAGGACTATCCCAGAAAGCCAGACCCAGTTTTCCAGCCTGTCAAGAAGTATGTTGTGATCGACAGTGTCAAATGCAGCACTGAGATCGAGTTGTACCAGAATTGATGTTTTGCCTGTATCATTATTTAGCCGAATATCGTTTATTATCTTTATGAGCGCTGTCTCTGTGCTGTGGTGCGGTCGGAAACCAGATTGACATTTTTTCAAAGTATCCATTTGAGATTAGGAAGTTGTTCAGCTGATTGAAGACAACTTTTTCAATGATCTTGCCTATGAAAGGAAGATTTGAGATCGGTCTGTAATTGCTCAATATGTTTCTATCCAGATTGCTCTTTTTCAGGAGGGGCTTGACAACTGCAGTTTTAAGGGACTTTGGAAAAGTTAATGAGAGAAGTGAGGAGTTTACCACTTCTAGGAGATCTGCTTCTTAACAGTTTAACACACTTTTGAAAAAAGAGGTGGGGAGTGTGTCAAGGGTGCAGGTTGATGTTTTAAGGTGCCGTACTGTTTCTTCCAAAATTTTAGCATTAATTTCTTCGAAATCAGACATAGTAACTTTCTGAGGATGTGGTCTGATCTGTCTGACCTCAATGCCACACAAGGATATACTGATCGCTTTACTGATATTATTCATTTTCTCAGAGTAAGCAAACTCATTGCATTTGCTGTCTGAGAGCATTTCACTGGGAATCTGGCTTGGGGGGTTTGTTAGTCTCTCTACAGTAGCAAAAAGAATGCGTGTGTTATTTCTGTTTCTGTTTATGATATTTGAGAATAAAGTCTGTCTAGCTTTGCCTAGTTCCACATTGAAAGCATGAAGGCTGTCTTTATGGATGTTATAATGGACTACAAGTTTTGTCTTCCGCCACATGCGCTCAGCTTTTCTGCATTGTCTTTTCATATTTTGCACTGCTGTTGAGTTTCTCCAAGGTGCTTTTTGTCTGCCACTCTTCTTCCTGACTTTCACAGGAGCAATATCATCAATTACACTCTGTACTTTTGAGTTAAAGGACTCAAGGAGAAAATCAACAGAGTCCGCAGATATGCCTGGTGTTAAAGATATGGCCTTCATAAATAGCACACTAGTGTTCTCATTTAAGCATCTCTTCTTGACAGACACAGATCTAGCTTCAGTGGCAGGAGAGATCAATATATCAAAGAAAATACAGAAAGGATCAGACAGTGCTACCTACGTCCTTAATAACAATCGATGAAATGTTTAGACCCTTACTGATAAGTAAATCTAGAGTGTGCCCACGATTGTGTGTGGGTCCGTGTACATGCTGAGTCAGAACAAAAGAATTGAAAAAAGTTATGATTTCTTTTGCCATATTGGTTTCTGCATTATCTATGTGAATATTAAAATGCCCAGCAATAGCAAAACAGTTAAACTGAGGAAATTGTTGATACCAGTTCTGTTAAGTCCTCAGCAAAGGCTGGAGAGTATTTTGGAGGCCTGTAAATAATGATAAGTAAAGTGCGTGGAGCACCTTTTAACACAATGCCCAGATATTCGAAAGACGGGTAGTTCCCAAATGATACTTGCTTACATTGATAGACATCTTTAAATAGAGCAGCTACACCCCCACCTCTCCTACCCGCTCTGCAGACACTCATAAAAGTAAAGTTAGGAGGGGCTGTTTCATTGAGGACTGTTGCACTGCAGCTGTCTTCTAGCCAAGTTTAATTTAGAAACATAAAATCTAGGTTGTTTGTGGTTATTAAGTCATTTAGATATGTAACAGGCAGCAGATTAGATAGGTTTGCCGTACGGCTTGAGAAGACCTTAGACTTTCTATCATGTAGTAGAACAGAAACAGAAAGATGTAGGAACACTGGGTTCCCGCTTGTTCTGTAAACATTTGAGAAAGTTACTGTTATCATAGCGGGGACCCGACACATATCACTGAGAGCTGGTATCAGTTGTTTTTGCTTCACCTAGAGCAGATGGAGGAGAGTGTGGGCCCTGGTGTTGTGGCAGAGGCCGAAGAGCTCTCACAGGAGGAGGGGGAGGGCGAGCTGGGCCCGCAGGCTTTGGTGGTCGCCCCTTTTTGGTTGATATCTGGGGGCTTGCAGCAAAAGAGTGAGATAGTTTAGTTCCAGCATACACCATTTCCTCCAATTTCTCGGAGAAGCTCAGAAGCAGGGAAGCTGGAGAGAGGAACAACATGTCTGGTGAGAGGGGCAGTTGCTCTGGTGTTACCAGAGGCTGTGATATGTTGTCCTGGTTTTCCTGGCTAAAGACTGGAGTAATAATGCTGAAAATTCAGCTTTGCCATCACAGGAATAAATTACATTTTAAAAAATATATTACAATTGAAAACCTTTTTTTTATTGTAATAATAATGATATCATATATTACTATATTTTCTATTAAATAAATACAGTCTTGGTGAGCATAAGAGACTTGTTTCAATAATATCTTACTGACCCCAAACTTTTGTTTTGTATAGTTATTAGAATTCTGCTCTCTAAAATTATTTATTTTCTCTATTTTTGCAGAGACTTGAAACCTGAGAATATTCTCCTAGACGACCGTGGTAAGCCATTTTAATTTTTACCACTACATATTAAAGGGGTCCTATTATACTTTTCCACTTTTTCAACTTTAGTTAGTATGTAATGTTGCTGTTTGAGCATTAAAAAGATCTGCAAGGTTACAAAGCTCAAAGTTTAACAGAATCTACTTTCCAAGAAGTACAACGAATGGCTACAACACTATTTTTCCAGATCTTATGAAGTCACAATGTTCCTCATTTAAATAATAAACGCCCATGGAAAACGCAAAAAAGGGGACGAGGCCTGCGTTAGAGAAGACTGTGCTGTTGCTATGTCAAAGAGACACAGTTTTTTCCTAGCTTGAGTTTCCCCATGCTGCTAGGCAACCTGGATTCCATGGACCAGATTTTCGCCTCAGCGAGGGGACCAATCACAGAACGGGGAGGTACAGCAAGATGATGACGACGTCTATGCGACTGTCACCCCTAATAACGCTAACCTCTCGGATAAAAACTGTTTTTTTTCGATAAAAACATGTCTGTAGAATGTCCATATATACCTTCTACCCTCATGTTTGTCTTGCACAAACGGCAATAGTCGCTGAACGCCATCATGTACACATAAATCTCTGACCCATCGTCTTCTTCCTCGTCAGATTTCTGTCGCTCTACATACGTCATCTGGTATAATTGAAACGATTGGCTATGAGCTACGTACAGGCACATTTGATAGACATTCATAGCACCCAATAAACTCTGGGCATTCGTAAACCACGCCTCAAATACGAGAAAATGAACATGTGGTTCCCAGACCACGTCTCAATGAGACGAGGTCTGACGTTAGCCATTCTAGTTTTTTCCACCACATTTTCAAAATGTATTTGTTTGACCTTCCTGAAGCTGACGAACTTAGGTTGGTTAAAATTTATTTTAAACACTGTTCCTGAACTTTAAAATCCAAACGTTTATCTGTGTGCGGCACATTTGATTGAGAACAGTTTGTTTTTTGTTGCTTCTGTAATCTCTCGCTTTTGTAAGACGTTGACCGATCCTTAGGAAAATTAACCATGGTTTTGTGATCGATTGCTGTTTGTTTTACCTTAGTTTTCCGACGAATATCACAATTCAATAGTGGATAACATCGTATCTATAATGTATAAGAAAATTACAAAAAACATACCACTCTGAAACGTCCTGTAAAATCTGTGCTTGCAAAATCTGGACATGAAATCCGTTCTGCACAGTCCTCCTGTTCGTTAACATTGTCAGGGTCTGAATCTGGCTTGAATTGGTTTGAAATTGTCGCCATCATTAATATTTACACTAGAGAAGAACTTGCCGTTATGGAGGGGCGGGACATTACATCTCGAGTTTTCGAGCCAGACTGGAGATAGAGGTGCTGTAATAATGTAAAATATGTGAAAAATAATGTGTTGTTTTGAACGATCAAGCATGAAATCATATTCTAGTACACCTCAAAAACTAAATCAAGACTTGGTAAAAGGCCATAATAGGACCCCTTTAAGGTCTGTTTTTGTTATGTTTTTTTCTCCTGTTTATATTATTTATGCATATCTTCCCTTGAGGGTAGTCTCTTTAAACATTTGCCACCCAGAACGCCCTAGCAACCACATAGCCATGTCTTGTCATTCTCCCATAACACTCTTGCATTGTGGTGATGCATTTTGCACAAACAAACACTACTCGCATTTTGTTCAGAAAATTTTAAAATCTAGTTTTTCTTGTTAAGCTTCTTTAATTAGAGTTTTTACCTCTAAGCAGAACATTGTTTTTACCTGTAGCCGTTTTGAAGCATGTCATGTTTGGGCATGATAGGAATGAAAAAACTGCAGGACCTATAAAGCCCTTTCACAAACTCCATTTGGAGTGGACTTTGTGCATTGCAGACCTTTGAGCAACATTACACACTAAAGAAAGTTGAAAATGTAAAAAAGTATAATAGGTAATCTTTAACGAGATGCTGTTCTTCAGGGCACATCCGTATTTCTGATCTGGGACTGGCCGTCCAAATTCCAGAGGGTGAGACGATACGAGGGCGTGTTGGCACGGTGGGATACATGGGTAAGAGCCAAACGCATTCCGGATCTCTTCAGCAGTACTTGTCATAGAGTGTTTGACCTCATTCTTCTCCGTATGTGTTTTTAGCACCAGAGGTCATTCAGAATGAGAGCTACACCTTCTGTCCCGATTGGTGGGGTTTGGGATGCCTAATATACGAAATGATTCAGGGTCAGTCTCCTTTCCGTCGCCGCAAAGAGCGAGTGAAGAGAGAGGAGGTGGACCGTCGTGTATGTGAGGACCAGGAAGAATACACTGAAAAGTTCGCTGAAGAAGCTAAAGACATTTGCCGACAGGTGAACACTTAATGCTCTTTAGGTTTTTTTGGTGCTGTTGCGAATGATCATAGTCATGAGATGGGAACAAATGAACAAAGCCACAGTAAGTTGGGAGCGTGTCAACTAAACCATTGTCAACATAAATTGGTATTGGGGTCAATGACATGATCATATTTTTTACGATTGTATTAGTTTATACAGGGTTCCCACGGGTCATGGAATTTCTGGAATGTCATGGAATTTAAAAAGGTCTATTCCAGACATTGAAAGTCAGGGAATTTTATATATTTTTTGTCCAAGTCATGGAATATCAGGGAATTTAGTTTGTTGCTTTAAATTTTAGTTTCTATTTATCAAAACGTAATTTTCTATACCGATTTTTTTATCGCGCTGTTTCACACATCTTTCTGTATTGTTGTGCTTACTGTACGTTCACACCGCCGCCGACTTGAGCTTCCAAAGTTACCGGAAGTCATTCATTTTCAATGGAAGCTGGCTTCTCTCAGCTGCAAGGAGCGTCAAATCCATCGGCGTCGCGTTTTGGGCGTTTTGAGCGTCAATCAGAAAGTTGAAAGTAGCTCAACTTTATGGTAATGAGCTATGACGCGGTTCAGCGGCAAGCAGCGGCAAAACGCCAGAAACCAATCAGAAATATAGACGTCCTTCGCGCTGGCTGATTCCGGAGAAACATACGATGTAAACTTTCGTTCCTACCAAAAACATTAGTTCCGAGAAAATGGAGGAGAAGCTGATCATCGCCGTTGCTGGGTTTCTTATCATTATCGGATTAATTGCAGTTTAACCATAGAGTGAAAGTTTATCATTTGCATGTGTTTTTAAGTCCTGTCAGTTTAACAGGGCGCGCTTGACAGGGCATAATATATAAGAACGAGCCCCGGCCGCGCGCGCGCGCACTCACTATTAATAATAATAATAATAATAGCTAATTATTTTTTTCCCCCGACCAAATGTGACCAAAACGGTTATAAAAATGCTGTCATTATAACATTTCATGGTGTGACAGACTTCAGAGCGTCAACAAGCGTCAACAAGCTTCCCCGTACTTTTTGACAAGCGTCCTTGACAGGGCGGCCAGAGCTTATTTGCAGCTCAAGTCGGCGGCGGTGTGAACGTACAGACAGTTTAATTTTGTTTAATTCTGTTTGGTTTTCGTGTTTAGCTACGAACAGAGCCCACGCGCGGTTATGATTGGCTGTGATTTATGATTGATTTTGTCGTCTTGTAGCTTTGTCACGTCAGGTTAGGACAAGGTGAGCTAAAAAATAATTATAATAATTATAAAAGGGTCACAGTAAGCAGCCTTTTCACTGCACATGGCATTAGGATACGACTGTCGCATTTCGCCCCCTAGTGGCAGTAGCACATAATTTTAAAATTGATCATTCGCAGCCCTTACCTTCATTAATTTACCATGGTAGAATTAATAAATCAATATATGCACATTAGATAAACTACCAACATTACTTTTGAAGGACAAATATTATGGGTTTTCCAGGACTTAAATAATTAATATTTATCAAATAATTATTTCAGACCTACACTACCAGTCAAAAGTTTTCGGACAGTATGATTTTTAAGAGTTCTTCTCTTAGGACAACTTTGATGCACTTTTTTGATCCACTTCAAATGTTGACTACTGTATATTCAAACAGAAGAGTTATTTTAAATAGTAAAAATATTTCAAAATTGTACTGTTTTTGCTGTACTTGGATCAAATAAATGCAGGTTTGGGGAGTGTCTTCTTTAAAAAACATAAAAAAATCTTACTGTCCAAAACTTTTGACTGGTAGTGTAAATAATCATCATAACCATTTTACAGAAATAGCCTAGTGTTTGTAACATTTTAATGAAAACATCAGTTTTTCAAACTTTACACTCATAGCTTTGATCTTAATACTTCACATCCAGTCGGTTGGTTGCATACAGTGTAGTCATTCAAATTCAAATATTAATGTATCCACGGCTCAAATTGGTTGGATTTAAAACACTGTCTGTGGCTGTTTTTTGTCTGTTCGGTGCTCCGCAAAACAGCGGCCTGTTTTGCCGTTCATTATAGGTCATGGAAATTCATCTTTTTAGTCAGTGAAAGTCAGGGAAAAGTCAGGGAATTTGACATTTGGTTTAGAGTGGGAACCCTGTTTATAGAAATATACATAAAAATGCAATGCACAAATGCATCTCTTCTGAAAATAATGATTTAGAAGTGTACTCATGGTGCAAGGGAAATGTTATTTTGCTTGACTACACCACATCAGTGTAATTTTAGTATTATTTATATACTATTATAGTATTTATTATGAATTGGTTTTAATTTTTATATTTCCGTTTTTATTTTAATTTAGGTTGTTTTGCCTTTTTAAATTTTTGATATATCTATTTAGCTTTCATTTATTTTTATTTCAGGTTTAATCATTTTAGTACCGTACTTCAACTTATTTGATTTCAGTTAATTGCCAAGTTAGATTTTTTTTTCCATCTAATTTTTTTTATTTTATTCTATTTCAAAAAAAAAAATTATTAACGAGTTTAGTTAACAAAAACAACACTGCACCACATTACATTTTGGAGTCATTAAATTTCAACTTTTATCAAAAACGCTATGAGTACTAGAGCTGCACAATTAATCATTAAAAGATCACGATCTCGATTCAAACTCCCACGCGATCTCGCTCCTAAATGACAACGGTTAGCCTGTGTCTATTAAACCTTTGACAAAATCATACCAGAACATTCAGATCTGCGTCGGCGCTGCCGCTGATCCAGAGAGAGCAGATGTCATGTATGAAACCGCTTCACAAACAGTCTTTTCAGCCACATAGTATCGCTATTTCTGTGCTACGAATACTCATATTATCTCAAAAGAACTGGGATAAAAGTTTATAGTTCGGTTTGGATATAAACACTGATGTCTACGGTAGCGGTCAAAATAGAGCAAATCACCTTTTTAAAGTAAGATGGCTCTTCAAATAACGATTGTATCGATTACATCATTATTTCAGTAGGTGGCGACAAGTGACCGTTAAAAATGTATTTGTCATTGAATCATTTATTCAAGAGATTTGTTCAAAAACGCTGATTCATCCAGTACCTAATGAAACAAGTGAAGTATTAATGAGTGAGTCATTAAATCATTCATTCAAACCAATTATTTTAAATAATTCATTCAGATTCATTAAACATTTAAAATAGATTACAGCAATTATAATTTTGCCAGAACCTCTAGTACATTACATGTTATTTTGTTTTAGTTGTCTGTTCAGAATCGTAGGAGAATCGTGATCTTTGAGTACTAAGTATAGGTGTATAAAAACTTGTGTCCTTTTCTTTATCTTAGACATGTTTATTGGTCAGAAATAAGATGAAATTTTGAATGTTTGCTATAATATGTAAGATTTTCTACATGGAAAAGAGTTAATGCGTAGTAGTGGAGGAGTGAGTGTTGTTTAGTCCTCTCTCACGGTGTCATGGAAGACTGTGACCCTCAAGGTCAGTTTTACTTCCACTGGGATTTCTCCTCTTCTGTGTCAGCCTTACTTCTTTCCCTCCCTGACTCAGTTCCTGTTTCTGACAGCACTTTCCCTCTCTTTTCCTGGGCTCCACAGTTGTTATGTAAAGATCCAAAGGAGCGGTTGGGGTGTCGAGGTAATGGAGCGGCCGAAGTCAAACTGCATCCCATTTTCCGCAACATCAATTTCAAGCGATTGGAAGCCAACATGCTAGACCCACCGTTCTGTCCTGATGTGAGTTATTGATTGGCTGTTTTCATGTTTTTATCTGCTTGACTCATGAGTACCTATTAGACTAAACATATAGGATTTCCAGGTGAATGTTTGTCATATCTGCTCATTTTTTTTTAGCCACGTGCGGTGTACTGCAAGGATGTTCTGGACATAGAGCAGTTTTCTACTGTCAAAGGTGTAAATCTGGACCCTACAGATGATGACTTCTACCACAAGTTTGTAACAGGAAGTGTCTCCATCCCATGGCAAAATGAGGTACAGCACTCTGGTCAATGTTGATATTTTTTTTTATGCTCACCAAAGTTGCATTTATTTGATCGAAAATACAATAACTTGGTGAAATTAAATTATCTATTTTAATATATTTAATGTAATTTATTCCTGTGATGGCAAAACTGAATTTTCAGCATCATTACTCCAGTCTTCAGTGTATTTTCTAAAATGCTGATTTGGTGCTCAAGAAACATTTCTTATTGTTATCAATGTTGAAAACAGTTGAGCTACTTCATATTTTTGTGGAATCCATGATACATTTTTTGATGAATAGAAAGTTCAAAAGAACAGCATTTATATAAAATACAAATCTTATACGATTCTAAATGTCTTTGCTGTCATTTAAAATATAATTTATAACTTTTAAAACAATTTTATACACTCTTGCAGTATGTAGTTAATTGTGTTTTTTTTTTTTTTATATTTCGGCGAAACATCTGATATAACGTTAAATGAGACAACTCCATTAAGTCAATAAAAAAGTAACTTCTGAGCAATAAAATTTCCTTCTAGAAATTCACGATAGATCATTGAATTATTGAAAATCCTAGATGGAAACACAGCCAGGATGTGAAATAGAGGACTGGCGTGGAACGTTTTAAGTGTGTACAGTAGTACGCGTGTGTGTGTGTGTCCATGTTTCAGATGATTGAGATGGAATGCTTTAAGGAGATTAATGTGTTCGAGATGGATGGAGCACTGTGTTCTGATCTGGATGTAAACAGGCCAAATCCACCGCCCAAGCGAGGATTCTTCTACCGGTTATTCCGACGAGAGGCAAGTTCTAGCGTGCCGCCCGCTGTGGTCAGAGGGGGTGGGGCTTGAGGTATTTTCTGGCTCTTTCCAAACAGACTTTCCCACCTTCATCTTTAGTTTTTTTGCTAAAACATTTTTGTTTAACATTTATGATCTTGAATGGTAAAACCATCTCTGCAGGGCCAAACTTCTCATTTCTGTCTCTATGTTCATACTACAGGGCTGAATGTATTTATTTTGGTTTACATGTTGTACTGTGTGTGTGTATATATATATATATATATATATATATTGATTTCATGTTGACTTTAAGCCCTGCTATATGAAATTCCAGACTATCTGTGTGTGTTTACTTCGACTAACTCTAACCAGAGTAATGCAAACCTCAAAGTAAATGACTAGACATTTGAATTTATGTGGTTTACCACTTATAGCAAAGTTTAGTTGGTTAAATAACAGCTGAATCCAGTTCAAACTTTTAACTGTGTAGTGTTTGCTCTGAGTTGAAAAAACTATCATTGGTTACAAATAATTTGCTCTCCAATAATAAAATATATCAGAAAAACAATATAAATAATTTGTGGTCTTCTAAAATACATTTAACAAAAAGTTAAAATACAAAGTAAGATATGTTATTAAAATTACAAACTAATGAAAACTGAAAGCAATCTAGTGATTACAACTGCACTTTTTCATTACATGGCAAGACATTTCTAAAGTGATTCAAAATTGGTCTGAAATTAAAATTCATAATGGAGATAAATTACATAATAAGGTTGATTATAAGATTAACACATTGATCCTTGGGTAATTTGGGTAATATGTTGCTAAATTTATACAAAAACTCTTCAAAAGTGGCCAAGAAGTATGCAAGTAATCACATGTAAAAAGTAATTTATCAGTGCATGTAGGTTGTTTTGGTAAATGATTTCAATAAAAACTATATTTGGTCCCCCAAACATTAATTTTTGGTTCATCATTATGTTTAGCCTTATTATGTCAGTCACTTTGCAGATTAACACATTTCATACATCATATTGTTGTGGGTTTGTGGTCAGATTTACCGTTGTGCAGCAGATTTTCGCAGGTGAAATTGAGTCATTTCGATAGGAATCCACAGTTGCTTATGTGTGAAAGATTTCCCCACGCAGATTTCGCAATGGGTTCAAGTTGGTAATGAATGAGCATTTGCTGCGTTTACCAAGAGAAAGCTGCTTGATGTCAAAGTGACTTCAGTGTGAGCGGTGCTCCCGTATGCATCCATATACTATAGGAAATAGACAATTAATCTTTTTTGACCGACCTCAGCTTTATACATCAGAAACACTAATGTTTGCCATGTTAGTGTGTATAAGCTTCACTGCATTTGATATATTGTCACTGTGTTCTTCATCATTTACAGGTTTGTTTTAGGAGTGCTAGCAATGAGGAGGAGGAGCCATCTTGACTTAAAACCACTCCCACTTCCCATCAGCTGCCAATCAGAATGCTAAACGTATGAATGTTCAACTGTATTTATGAACTGTATTAAACTGTATCATAATTAAAGAAAAGGGTATGAGTTTAAAGAATTTTGTACATTTGTACTTGAATTATGTGTAGATGTATATTTTCACTAAAGGTTGTATTGTACAAAAAGCCATAGAAATACCACTTGAATGCATATATAATGTTTTTATTGTTATTATTTTTCATCTGTACTGAATATGAAATGTGTATTTCTTTTTAAGCACAATTTAAACACTCACTTTTATTTTTTAATGCTAACATCCTGTTAGCACAGCCTTTGTTTGTATGTTAGATGGCTGAACAGATTTGGTGCACTTGTTTTGCACAGTGGGGTAAGATAAACCAAGTTAAAAGAGCAGTACAAATTATCTATTCATCGTATCATTTCTAGTGGTCAATGGAATGGGGGTTTTCTGATTGCCAATCTAGAAAGCAAGGTGGCTGATGGTCGAATATAGATGTAGATGGTATAGCCTACGTATGGGGTCCAAAAGTCCGAGAACACCAAGTAAAATGCTTACATATTTCTAATTCAATTCAACTTTTTAATTTCAAATTATCATCTTAAAAGGGGCTATATGTAGAATTCAGAAACCTTTGTTATTAGTGACACCGGTGGCCGTTAAATGAACTGCAACTTATTGCTCGCACTCGCGCACACGTAACGTAGGCTACACGAGACTGAACGAGATTGAAGTCCCCGATATACTCAAAGAGTTATTTTTCGTTAGTTCTTTGGTTAGAAATAAAAAGATTACGTTTTTTTAACGAACATCCCGACGCCGTCCATGCTGCTGAGAGCAATGATGAATATGTAAATAGCCTATGTACTGCTCGCTTTCCTCTCTATAACAAACTAATAAACACAACAAAAATGACAGCGGTGAAAAAACAGCAGTTGAGGAAGCATCTGTTCATAGCGATGTGGATATGTTTGCACAAGCTCTGCAATTCACCAGCATCACGTCAACAGATTTTTAAATAGCATTCACTTAATGTCTCATTCTGATGAGAGGCTCTCGGGAGCGCGCGGAAACTTCCCATCCTTTTGATTTTCCCCGCAAAAACGCACCGAGTCCTTCACATAAAAATCTACAAAAAGTCTACAGGCTTTCTTAGACAACTTACAAAGTCGGGGAAGGTCTAGTTTTTAAGTTGTTCATACATTGTCAATAAAAAAAGCAATTAATACATGAAAGTTTTTACATTATAGCCCATTTAACATTTGAGTAAAAGTTGAATTGAAAAAAATTACCTGAAAATCAAAATTTCTAGTTTTTGGTTTGTCTTTTTTTTATTTAATGACAAGCACTCAAGCTGCATGAACTCCACATGTTTGAGTAAAACCTGATGATTTTAGAATGATGAGTCTCTTGTGCTTTAACAAGATATTTCATATCAGTTTTATGTAATAACTTTTCTTTGTTTTAAATGTTTTTTTACTAAGCAATGTTTATTTTGTCTCCTCGGACTTTTGAATCCATTGTATATATATTTTTTTTTTAAACACGAAATGGGCACAGATCTTTGACAAATCTGTCAATGGATATTTATTGACACAAGGAATTAACATTTATGTTCATGATAAACAGTGTGCCAAATAGCTAGTGCCAAGAGCCTCAAAATGACCAAATATTGGACGATTAATTAGCCTGATCGTTATAAACATCAGTCAATCACTAGTCATGATAATTCCCCCATGCCATTTATTGAATTCATGCAGATGTTATGAACTGCATGAAACAAGTAATCATTTTGTATCTCTGTGCATCAGGTGATTAATCCCTGTTTTGGCCATGTGCATAAACAAGACATAAACCCACAATTTTGTTCTTGTTTCTAAACTGCTCTGTGTATGTTAAATACTGTGACCTCCACATAGCTTTCAGACGACAGGGATACAGTTGGGCATTTTAAGCAATTTTCAACTGAAATGGGTTTTTCAGTGGCTGATAACTGGTGCCGATATCTGGAAAGCAGAGTGGCTGATGTAATGTGGATATATACATAAATGACTTAATGACGGCATATCACACTATATTTACTCAAAATCCACATACGATTGAAAATAGGAAATGTTTATTATTATGTTGTTAGAATTTGGACCTGAAACAAGGGAATGATAGTAAGTGGCTGGTACTGATAATCTCAAATATTAGCCAAATATTGACAGATTAATCAATTTTGTTGACTGTTTGCGAATCTCCATTCAGTTCAGCTTTCTGCCTCCGTTCTCATTGTTACCTTTAGTGCCATCAGGTATCTTTACAGTGGTTTTAACCAGGCCAGTGTAAAATACCTAAATAAGCTTCATCTTTAAATTTGCTCAAATGACGGCTCTTGGATGAGCTGTTGATTTTGCCTTAGGTGTCATAGGTTCAGTTAATATTCCAAAAGGAGTATTGATTGATCGGTTACTGAAAATCATTTAATGTAACTTATGAGTGTGCACTATCAGAACTGTGCAATTTGTTTATCATACACGTGCACATGTCTTTGTTGCTCATTGTTTATTATTTAGTTGAACTTTTTGTATGCATATGGCATATATCACAATTCAGAGATGGGAATTAGTCACGAATACATTATACTTAAATATGTAGAGAAAAAGCCTTTATTCTTACTATTTCCCCCAAAATGTCTTTATATACGACATTGTATTTTGTGTCTTTTTTTTTTTTATCTTGAAAATATTTTCTCCTTCCCCATCTTAACATGCATAGACAAAATAAACCATCCGTACGTTGATTCCGTCTCTGGCACTGCTCTGATTGTTGGAGAATCCCAACCATGTCTCAACCAATAGCGTGAAGTCTTGGGCAGGGCTACAACATAATTCAGCACTGACAGTAAAGCTCAAACAGGAACCATTGTTTTACCTTGCACCATTGCCCATATTTGTTTCTCTCTTTATGAGGATCTTTATGGTCCCTTTTGCAAAGCTGTGAACTTAAACTCTTAAACTTCTGTTATTCCCATATGTGTGCATGTTCTACTGTATTCACGAGAGGAAGAGCACTCACTTTAGTTGACAATAAAATTATGAGTTGACATATGGCCATTAAAATGTACTTTTCATTCTCTTGTAAAAACATTATTAAAATGCAAGTTTGTTTTAACTTGTGAAGATTACACTGCCTTTTATCCCACGTGGTCATATCTTTGATTACAATATTCTATATAATAATATTGAAAAATAATTCAGTAAGAAATTAACTAAACATTTTGTGGCTGAACCAAACAGGCCAAGTTCTGTGTATTTGATGTGTTTGGCACCCTGTTAAGTTTAGAGACTATAATGTGTATCTAAAGAGTTACATTTTTAGACAGGAGGTTCAAAATGTAAAGACTGAATCTAATGTACACACAAACATAACTGTAGAGACTGTTCAGATTAACACCACTGGTAAAAATGATGAACATGACATGATTTCATCTTAACCTGTTTCTTCTCATTATTTAGAAAAAATTCTCTTACACTGTTTGTTTTGTTTCTCTCTTTTCGGTGGAGTTGACTGGACTGACTTAATTTGAAATCATTTTTCAAAAATCATCAATTTATTCACTGATACCTTTTAACATAAATGCTTTAGTTGACAAAGCATCTACTAGCTGCAAGCTTAAATTTCATGCTAACTGCCTGGTGTGAAAATGTCAGATCAAAACAATGACAACAGACCTCCTGTGCTGTACCATACCTGACATCTGGAATTATTAAATGATACTCTGCCATTTGTAAAAAACGTATCGGTCTTGTCCTTTGTATGTGTGATGGTCAGTGTTGGGGAAAGTTACTTTTAAAAGTAATGCGTTACAATATTGCGTTACTTCCTAATAAAGTAACTAATTGCATTACTTAGTTACATTTTGCATCACTTTTTCTCCACTGGGCTGGGCTTGCTTGTTTGAAAAGAATATGCCTCAGGCTGAAGGATATGCAACTGAACGCCTGTACAGTAGAGATCAATAAATGGGAAAGCAAAGTAAATTGCGTTACATAATTAAAAATGTAACTTGTTTTGTTGTAAATTTAAAAGTAATGTGTTACTTGCTACCTTAAAAAGTAATCTGATTACATAACTGAAATTATTTGTAACGCATTACCCCCCCCCCCCCCCCCCCCCCCCCAACACTGCTGATGGCTGTGGATCGTTTTTCGAGGACAGGTGCTTTCCCGACATTACATCAGCTGGTCTTGCTTAAAATTTTTTTTTTCCAGAATAACATTAGTCTTTCTTTGAATTTCTGTACAGGGCCGTTTCTGATTAACATTTTCATCCATACTCAAAATGTGGCCTTATCTGAAGGACAACACATGTAATCTCTGAATATTATGTAAGTTCCTGCCTAAATGAAATATTATTATGGGTTACCTGAAAAAAATATGAGATGAGCAGGTTTTGGAAGATGTGGGATTATTTATTTAAATGCGTAACCCCGTATTGCATCAAACATATGTGGTTCAAGTATTAAAAGAAAAAGGGAAATTGGGAATTCAATGAAAAGGTCAAAAGTGAAGACATCATCATGTTAGTCTCAAAAGGTGTTTTTCAACAACAATTTTTAAAAAATAAATATTTTCTATATTCTCTGAATATATAGAGGCCTCAAAAAGTATTTGGATACTTAAGGCGCAATTAAAAATGTTTGACATTCCTTTAGATAACAAAATATCAAACCAAAAGTAAAACAAATTCACCAATTCAACTTAAAAACTTACGTTCAGATACTGCCTTACATTTTTTAAGTATATTTCAATTTCATTTCAACAAATTATATTTCCATATTTTGCTTAAATAATTTTTTATGATCTTAAGTAATGTAAAAACATGCTGCCATGACCTAATGATCGATGATCAATTTTTATTTTTTAACATTATTATAAATGGTTAACAAAAATAAAGTTACTTTTGATAGCACATTTGGTTAGCAGACAGTTTGATATTTTGTCTCTAATGACAATTTATGTGACCTTAAGTGTTCAAATATGTTTTAGGGCCACTGTGTTTTCTGTATTTACATATTTGGAAAAGTAATGAAGATAATTATTAAAGTATGTACAGTCAAGAGAAAGGAAACACGTTGCATGAAGCAGTATACTGAGTTCTTGGGTTTCGAGAAAAGGCTGGGAGTTTCCCTCATATTTTACTGTCCTGGACTGGTTATGCAGGGCCAATGACAGCGCAGGTCTTCTGTCCTCTGGAGGTGTGTGTTTGAGAAGAGGAGCGAGAAGAGGGTTCATTAGGGCTCTCTAACAGATCCTTCAGTTTCGGATGAAGTTCACCCCACACATCACCCATCTGAGGAATGAAAATGCACAGTTCACACAGTGTAAATAGTGTTGAACTGCTAAAATAATCAGTTGAAGTAATAGAGTTGATGTGTCATTGGAAATGTACCTCTTTGTGCCCTTGTATTTGTGAGTGGACAAATGTCCCCAGTATTGAAGTTACAAGGGGCAGATGGGTGAAGACCATCTGGGTTTCTTGATGCAGACACAAAAGGGAGAAGTAGCTCCTCATCTCCATGGTGATAATCGTGTTTTCCTGCTGTAGGAAGACAGAATTATAGTGTTTAGTTCACCTGTCAGTGCTGTGGATTTTTTCTGCAGGTTACATTGTTATGCCACTAGGCAACAAAGTGAATCATTCACTCGTTTCGTTCAAACGATGATTCATTATGTGTGCTCGACACTCAGTTGATCCTGCTTTGACTTTGTTTGAAATTTTTCCATTGGCAGAGCAAAAGTGGACAAAACAATTGGAAGAATTGTGTCTAAAATTTAAGTTGCTCAATATTAATGTCATGTTTGTATAAAACTATTGTATAAAAGCAATATCACAATATCAGTTAAATTATGAGAAATAATTAGAAAATAAAACACTAACTAAAAAATATTAAATATTTGACTTTTCCATGTTATAGTCGCCTGACTAGTGGCGGGTCTGTGAGCAATTTCAGAATTTTTTTTGAAGATAAAGATAAAAAGGAGAAGGATTAGGGAGAATCATCCTGCCATTTTGTAAATATTAAGTAATCATGTTATCAGTAACAAGTATTTTAAAAAGTAATAATCTAATTACAAGTATTACATTTTTGGAATCTGATTATGTAATCTAGATTACATATATTAACATTACCCAGGACTATATTGCGATGTAAATCCGAGTAAAACGGCTTCTCAAAAAAAAAAAAAAAAGTAGAACGGGACTTGATTTTGTCCATCGCTCAAGGAGTTGTAGTTTTTTTAAAACACATATTTATACCTTGCTTTTTTACATTCCACTCCATTCCATTCTGCCTTTTTTGTTGCAAAAAAGCAAAATTTGTTGTGCGTGAATCACCCCTAATGAATCTTTTGGACTGATTCATAAGCCGTTGTGAGTGATTCATTCTAAAGAACCAACAAGGACCAAGAACAATTTGCTCACAAGTCAGACATCATTATGTGCACATTAATATTTAAAATGGATATCTAATATAGAAATTTCTATTCCATTCTCCATGCCAGATTTTTTCTCCTAATATTCCCAGGCTGTAAATGTGTGAACCCTGCTGAATTACTGTAATGTTTTTGTTGTGAACAATGTAATTTTACTATGGTAATAGGAGACCTGTATACCTCAGTTTGGTTAAGTAGTTTGTACTGTATATGTTGGTGGTGCAATACTGTATGTGTTACCTGTGTGAGTCGAGACTCTGGTTGCTCAGTGTTGCTCTGGTATTTTAAGTGTGTAGCCACAGGCCCGCTGCGCTTTTCAAATGCTCTCTGATGCTCTAATAACACACCGCTGTCATGGCGATCACACAAGTCCTATACACGCACACACACACATACATATGCAAATATATTAACATCGGAATGTCATTACAGTTGAATTGTTAAAGTGTAAAATGACCATCCTTTCACAGATATTGATTTAATCATACAAACTCCATCTTACACCAGCTGCATATGCCCCTTTAACATCCATACTATTTTGTGGCACAAATTGATATGAAAAGTTTTCTACAGACAGAACTCACTTTATACGACCGCAGCTGTTCGAGGAGAAGGTTCAGTTTCTCCACCACTTCATCCTCTTCTCTGCTGCCCTGGAGTATTAAAAGGGGTTGGAAATATTCAGTTTAATTTCTGTTCAACCAAAGCAAACTGAAGAAACTGTAGCGAGAGTCATAATATCGTGGGGGTATATTATAACACTTCTGTTCAGTGCAGATCAGTGATCTGCGTAATTTTTGTAGTGGTGTTTGTGATTAGGCTAATGCTCAATAATGATCTGTTTTAATACCTGGTGTGCAGCTTTGTCTGCGAGAAGACCAAATTCTCCTGACAGCTCTATGAGTGACTTCCTCTGTGTTTTCCATGCTTTGCTCATTGTAGCGTTCACTGGCAGGTCTGGTGTGTCCGAGCCCAGTTCACTGTTGAAGAATCAAGTGATAACCTCTGACTTGTCCACATAGACTTTCACATTTTCAATATTACTTATCAGGGTTATTATCGTTAAATAAAACTAAAACCATTAATTGAAATAAAAGAAACTAAACATTTTAAACTTTTTTAATTTCAACTAGTTGCCAGGGCAAAATTACTTATTTTCATTTGACTTGACATGAAGTACTAAAATAACTAAAATAAAATAAACATTTATAAAAAAAACTACATCAAATTACTTTATAAAATGCTATAAAAAATCACTTATAAAATTACTAAAACTTTAACTTAAATTAAAATAAAAAATAATTCAAAATATTATTGTATTATATTAATGATACTAAAATAACACATCAAAATAATTTACTATTTATCATTCTATAAGTGTTAGAAACCACACCATGCACTTGGTTTAAAGGTTAAACACTTTTAAATATAAAATAATTAATAATTTAATGTTAACATTGATATCAAGTTGTACAATTGTACATTGTACAATTTAGCTACATACATTTTTAGAAATTGTATGATATTATATTTTATATTCTATCACTACATTCATTATCTTGATTATAATGATTATTTTTTCATATTTCTATTAAAATTAGAAAGATGGATGGATGGCGGATAATGATGAATTAGTTTACCTCAGGTCTTTTCCAAACATGAGCAGATCCGTGGAGTTTTCTCTTGAGCGCTGAGCCATCCGCTCAGCTACATCTCTGAGTTTATTGAAACTGCTGTGGATACTTGCAATGACCTCTCGATTAGCGGCAGCCTGGCTCTGCATGTCTTCAGGTAGGTTCACCTTAAAAATGACAATATTCATTTTGTGTGTTAATTTCCCTTTCAAGAAGTACTGTTATACACAGTGTTCTTATAGCCAACCAATGTCCTAGACAGCAACATAGTGTCGGCCCAGATCCGGCTCACATCTGGTAGGCTACACGTTGAATCCACATGTGCGAGATGTGGCCCAGATTGACAATACTGGACAAATGAACTGAGAAAACTCTTTACACGACACGGTTTTCAACTAAAAGCGATAACTCTTTATGCGTTTTGGCCATTCGTTTACGACAATGGAGTTTTGGGTGCCTGAAAACGCAAACTTTTGAAAACGGGTTTCAAAGTGCACGTTTTTGAAAACGGTCACCGTGTAAACTACAAAAATCTCTGAAAACAATGACGTCATGCACATACGTAGCCTATTACATGTTTAGTCTGTTTCATCGTTAATAGCCTACAGCATTTTTTGTCGCGGAAAACTCAAAGGAAAACTTCTCTGTTTTAAGCATATCGTTGTCGTGTAAACGTACCCTCTCAGTGCTTAATGTGGAGAGTAATCATGATAAAACAGAACAGTTGTGTAGGATTAATTAACAACAAGGCCACACAGGCAAACAGAGAAAACAGAACATAGCCTACATGTTACAATTACTTCTGATGTAATTGCATTAAATACTGTATACTAGAACAATTCTGTATAAAACAATAGTGGATTTAACATCAAAATTTAACGTCTAATGTTAAAATGTATGTTCCCCCCTTTCTCCCCCCTGTCAGTTCAAGAATAATTTATGCAATTTTATATGATTTATTTGAAAGAATTAAAACTGGTTGAGGTTGATATGGGATTTAGAAAGTAGTAATAAGTAATGCAATACTTTTTAGAGAGAGTCATCTAAATACACTGTTGATGACGTAATTAGTAGCTAGCAATTAATTACTTTTTAGAGTAACTTACCCAACACTGTATACCAATACATGATTTTTACATGAAATATCGATTTTTATTTCATGTCTTTGTTATTTTTTACCCACCTTGCCATGCAACGCTATTTGGGAGGTCAGAAACTCGTCCCCTGTCTTTTTATATGCATCACGCATCTTGTTTAGAACTTCCTGTAACATAAAGAAGGACGAAACCTGATAAACAAGTTTTTATTAAACTTTTGGAACAAATGTTTGATCAAAGATGAATTAGTTTGACTGCCATCTGGTGGTTTACAGGACTTACTGCGCTGCTTACTGACAGAAAGATGTTGACCAACTCATCTCCTGCTAGGACTGGATGTCTGATCACCAAAGTCATGAACCTTTGTAGACCACGGCGGCGACTATCGTTAAACTCTCGGTCTGATACTGAGTTCAAAACTGAGAATTAATAGGAGAGATAGAAAAAATAGAGAGTTTTAGTGGCATTATAGGAGCGCACTCATTTGAGGACAGTTAGTTGAAATCTCACCTCCTTTAAGGATACGCTTTGGGGGCAGAGACGGGACCATCCTGTAGATGAACTTTTGCAGCAGCAGACCGTGGAACACCTCAAAATCACTGTATCTGCGTTGAACCGGGATCTGGAAACACTAAAAGAGATGGAATAGTTTAATATTGTTTAGGGATAGGCCATATGTGTGTGTTATGCTGCATGATAAATTGTTAAAACACCCACATGAACTTATTCCTAAAGAGTCAGAGGTCACTCTTCGGCCGGAACATAGTTTATAAAGTTATAAATAAGGATTTTTCGGACAAAAACACAACGCTTCGCTTCAGAAGGCCTTTATTAACCCACTGGAGCCGTGTGGATTACTTTTATGATGGACGGATGTGCATTTTTGGGCTTTAAAATCTAAGTTACCATTCACTCCCATTATCAAGCTTGGAAGAGGCAGGATACTTTTTAATATAGGTGAACTAACCCTTTAAAGTTTCACATAAAGTTTGTATCAATTACATCGTATCACCAGTAGGTGGCGACAAGTGACTGTTAAAACATGTATTTGTCATTGAATCTTTCAATCGAGAGATTTGTTAAAAAAATGCTGATTCATCCAGTAATGAAACAAGTTAAGTCTGTATGAGTGAGTCATTGAATCATTCAATCAAACCGATTTAAAAAATAAATAAAAATTGATTAATTCAAATTAATTAAATATTTTTAGATAAACTGCAGCAATTCACATTTTGTCTTTACATTAACATTTAGAACTTCTTGTAAATTGCATGTTATTTTGTTTAGTTGTCTATTCAGAATCGTGGGAGAATTGTGATCTCTTTTAAATAAATAAAAACTTGTGACTGAATTTATCCAGAATTGTGCAGCTCTAGTGTGTGTGTGTGTGTGTGTGTGTGTGTGTGTGTGTGTGTGTGTGTGTGTGTGTGTGTGTGTGTGTGTGTGTGTCTAGGCCTATATAGAAAATTGAATTTACCTTGCTAACAATACGGTACTCCACATGTTTGAGGAAGGGCAGTCCTTTCCTTCGGGGCTCTATCTCCACCAGCACACTGTCCCCCAGCTCTTTGAGCGACAGCCCATCCACCAGGGCGCTTTGTTGACCCAGATGCATTTTCTTTGCACCTGACAACAAATGCACAAAAGGTCCAATTAACAGTCTGCTAATTATTTAGTTACTTCCAGGAGGGTCATAATTTCATGAATGGCATAATTTCTTGAGGTTCAACCCTGATTGCCTTTTTTTTTTTGCGTGCTTTTTTAGTCCAACGTTAACTTACGCAAAACACTAATGCTTTTTGTTTTTATGTTTGTTTTATTTAAACTGTTTTATTATACCATTCAAAATCTACCTTTCAAAATTTAGGGTCAGTACAAGTTTTTTTCTGTTATTTAAATTAATACTTTTATTCAGCAAGGATTAATTAAATTGATCAAAAGTGACAGTGAAGACATTTATAATATTATAAAAGATTGCAATTTCAGTCACACTTTACAATAAAATTTCATTTGTTAACATCATTTAACAACATTAGTTAACATGAACTAACAAATTAACAATATACAGCATTTATTAATCTTAGTTCATTTCAACATTTACTAATACATATTTAAATTCAAAACTTGAATAAGTTAACATTACTATGCAGTGAACCAACATGAACAAAGGTAAATGTGGTAAAAATGTAATGCTCATTAGTTCATCTTAGAACATTAACTAATGCTAACAAATGAGATCTTATTATAAAATGTGACCACTATTTCAAATAAATGCTGTTCTTTTGAACTTTATTCATCAAAAAATCTTGAAATAAAATGTATCATGTTTTCCACAAAAATATTAAGCAGCAATAATAACAAATGTTGCACCAAATCATAATTAGAATGATTTCTGAAGGATCATGTGACTCTGAAAACTGAAGTAATGATGCTGAAAATTCAGCTTTACAATCACAGGAATAATTTTAATTTTAGTTAGCCTATTTTAAATGGTAACAATATGTCACTTTGTTGATGTTTGTTATTTTGTCCGATATTTTTACTCTGTAGATAAGGATGATTTCGCATTTGAAATAATTGTGGTTGATTAATTGAAAATTCAATATCCATTTTGTATTATATAATACTCATGCAAATTACTAAAAACAGGGAATATTGTGATGGATTTAGATTCATCCCCACCCAATATGGTTTAAGTGAAGCGTTTTAATCTTCTGTAGAACAAAGTGACCTATTTCACATCAGATAACACAAGCTAAACGAGTATGCATGACTATTTTTCGTGTAAATAACAGTGGGGTGCATGGTTTATATTTATGGTGCATAAGCTTTGCTGAGGCTCATGTAAATGCATGAGTTGTGGTTTCGCCATTCAGCATATTTTAACAAGTTTTCCCCTATTTTAATTATGAATATTTCTGTGTTTCAACATAGGTATCTTAAATATAAATCTCCTAATGCTGTCTGTCCGTCTCTCATGTCTCAATGTGTACTTAGGTCTATATATAAGCTCTTTGTGAAAATAGGATTTGTTACCTTAACACTGGGGCAATAGGTGATTTCAGGTGATCCTGGAGAGCAATGCACTGGCCTTCGAAATAAAGACGAGAACTTGCTATTATAATTCCCATATAGCTACATGACTTATATGACAAAACACATTAACATTGTTTTAAACACTGTCATATAATACAAAAAGACAGGCTATGTCACTTCTCTTGAACGTTCACAGCAATGAAATCAATATATGCCTTGAACTATAAATATAGCTCTTTGCACTTTTGATTTAAAAAGTGTATCCAATGAAACAGTCATTTTAAGAAGCAATATCATTTAAAATACATTTCTAATACTTTATCTTTAGTAGTTTTTGTAGACACGAATGCACAATTTTCTTCATCAAATGCACAAGCTCTCATGAAAATATTATGTTTCGTTTTTTTGAGTGAAATTGTTTTAAATGAATAGTTCACTTAAAATGAAAATTATGTCATCATTTACTCACCCTCAAGTTGTTTCAAACCTTTATGAGTTTATTTCTTCTGCTGAATACAAAAGAAGATATTTTGAAGAATGTCGGTAACCAGACAGTTGATGAACCCCATTGACTTCCATAGTAGGAAAAAAAAAAATACTATGGAAGTCAATGTGGCCCATCAACTGTCTGGTTACCGACATTCTTCTTTTGTGTTCAGCAGAAGAAAGAAACTCATAAAGGTTTGAAACAAATTGAGGGTGAGTAAATGATCATTTTAAAGTGAACTATTCCTTTAAGATTGTTTCTTCATATCCTTACCAGATAGCTGATGTGTAGGAAGTTGGCTTCGCTTTGCAATCCCCAAGAGACCTTCGTTCGCACCTCGACTGCCCTCTTCACGCTTAATGCCTGACTGTGACTGTATATAGACCAACAACACCAACAGATCAGATAACAGTCTTTTCTCTCTCCCTCCCTCTCTCTCTCTCTCTCTCTCTCTCTCTCTCTCTCTCTCTCTCTCTCTCTCTCTCTCTCTCTCTCTCTCTCTCTCTCTCTCTCTCTCTCTCTCTCTCTCTCTCGCTTTGCTCTTTCCCTCCCCTTCTCTTTGCATCCCTCAACACATACATATGACCATTAATCATCTTAAGAGGATAGGAGCTCTTTAAAAAAAACATCACAGCCTCTTGGCAGGCAATCTGGAATTAAAGCTTGTGTAACTGGGTTATAATAATGAGAGTGGCAGGCAAAAGATTTAGTTTTTTTGTAAAGCTTTGCAACAGAGCTGCTTGATAACTACAGAGACAAGCAGAGAGGTTGTCTCATGTTACCCACACATTCATATACCTCTGTTTCCATTTCATTGAAAGAATAACCTCTTATTTGAATAAATAGTTGTAGTTTTAGATGAATTATTAGAGAGTAACAGGTGGCTTTTTACACACACACATGTAATCCCTAAACCAAATCCATCTATGAGATGTCTATCATATCGTGTGGGTTATGTGATGTGGTAGCACTAAATTACCAATGCAAGGTCATAACTGTTTTTACCCCACAGTTAAATATCAAATGATAGAAGCAGAGCAGAATTATGTCCCCCCTGTAGCGCTGCTCTAATCACTGTTTACGGTTTCTGTAACATTATTTTAATGATTGTCATCTTCAAGCATCTCACTTTCTATTTGATAAACTAGTAGTATGTTATATATATATATATAAATACAGTTTTCAAGTAGCTACATTTTGACATTAGTTACACATAAAGCCCAGCATGTTTCTACTTCTAATAAAAGCAATTACATATTTAAAGATAAACACATACAATCCTAACCCTACACATAATAGGCTACATACATACATAAATATACTACATACATAGATACATGCATGCATACATAGGCTACATACATACACACATAGGCTACATACGTAGATACATAGGCTACATAAAGAGTGATTGGGTGAATAACAAAAAAGAAGGAATTATGGAAAGAACAAAATGGTGCTTTAAGAAATCACATATTTTAAAGACCCACTCCGATGAAAATCATGTTTTTCTAGGTGTTAACATGTTCTTGTGGCATTTTTCTTATGCTAGAGGACATATCTTGAGAAAAATAAGCTCAAAGTTGTATTTCTGAGTATTTCTGCATTCAAATGGCTGTGAATCAGTAGCAGACGCTAAAATGCCAGCTAAAATAGACTGGAGTTGTGACGTAGTAACTCCACTGGGCGGGGCCACAAGCTCATACTCCCCTCCGCCCCGCCCGGTCAGGTTCTGAGGAGTAGAGAAGACGATGGCGGATCAATACCTATGTGCGGTAGCGGGTTGCAATGCTAAGAGGAGAGATATTGGTATTAGCTTTCATGCTTTACCAAAACATGTTGCTGTGAGAGATGAATGGATTACGTTCCAGGGTTCCAGACTGCGACCATTTTTTGAGAATGTGCGAGTTAAAATTTTATGTGGTCGCATTTGTGCGAGTGCATGGTCATGTACTACTCAGTTAAATTCACGCATGAATTTTCCTGCATTGAACTTGTTTTAGCGCCCGCCAAAGTGAATTTTTGTCCCGCCAAAGTCTTATTTGATCGGTGAGTAATGTAGATGAACTGCTGCTTGTGACAGGACATGTTTATAACTGAAAGAACGAGCAGAGAGAGAGACCCGGACGCGCGCGCGCGCACTCTCTGTCTTCGGAGCCAGGCGAAAATGTAAACAAGACCTCACCGTCTCCAAACTAAGCGCTGTCTTGCTCTCTCTTCCTCGCACATATTAATAAAAATAAATCGACACGGCGGTAAAAGGTCGGAAGACCAAAGTTTCATGTGGAGCATTCGGAGATTTTTTTTTCTTTTTCTGAATTGCCGCTGGGTGTGAATTGTGCTAAATAAGTTGCCTTATCTTCTCTGAAAAGCGTTCCGGACATTCAGCTGACATAAAACAACACTTTAATTAAACGAAAAAAACTATCCAGTGATGAAATGTTTTCTGTGTTGACAGAAAGAAAGAAAGACAGAAAGAGGCTGTTGCTGCCTATGTATCTCGCTTCAGCCAACGGCTCCGCCCACAACGCAGAGGCGAATTGCTAATGAGCTACTGCCGCTCTGCTGAAGAGAAGTCCCAGAAAACGGCACCGGTTTTGTGATTTTGGCTAAAAACGGCATAATCATCATTTAAAGACCACTGCGAATGTTTAAAAATAGCTCAAAATATGATCGGAGTGGGACTTTAAGGAAAACCACATCATTTTAATAAAGCTGTATTTCAAACAGGCGACCGCTCACAGTGTGCGCAGGTATTGCGCAGTGCTGACGCACATGAACACGTTTGGTTTGCTGTTTATTGTCATGTTAAACATTTTCAGTTGCTAGACGACAGTAACGTTAGTGCACATTACATCCGTACAGCGAAGAGAGACGCGAAACGACGCTGTGCAACATTATTGCGTTTCATCTGTAGCTTTCACTCACAATATCGACGTAGGATCTGTTGCTTTTCCTAACGGCGACATCAGGAAACAGCTGCATCTTGGGAACTTCTTAACAGCCCCTAAACATTTCAATGCTCGTTTATGCTGGTTTATATTAGGATTTAACGTTACATATCTTTGAAATTAGAAAAATACAATTTCCTGCTGCATCATAAAACTCGGACATTACAAGTCGTACCTCCATAGATCATACTCTATGAGGAAGAAGGATTATGGTCCTGTTGTTTGTAAAAGGTGATGATAAAATAAACACAGGCCATCATCACAGGCTATAATGTCTGTGGTAGCTGGAGAACTTGTCACAGAAGAGGAGGTGGAGGATCTGGTAAGTACAGTTACAGTTCATGATGCTTATTCGTATAGATCTCCTGGACTGTAACACTAGCTAAAAGTATCATGCAATACCATGTGTTTTAGAGATGCACTATGGTAAAAATGCATTGCTACCACGCAATAAAAAAGCGTGTCATGGTAGTGTATCAATAGTAGGCTATGTATGAATGTTTCATATATCTCCATATGTATTTTTATTAATGTTTCATGCATGTGTGACTTATGTTGTTTGTTTTCAAGGCAGAGGACAGTCTCTGTAGCAGCTATGTGTCTGACACTGAAAAGGTGAGATAGACAGTCTTTAAAGACGAAGTTGCGATAGACTTTTCTTCCCTATTGTGATGTATGTCTGAGTGACACAGCTTCTCGAACAAGAAAGAATTTAGGACGGGACTTGATTTTGTCCATCGGGAATTGATTGGATCATTGTGGTTTGCTATTGGTCGATCTCATATGAGTGACAGTTTGCCCCGCCCTCGCGCCAGTAAACACGTCATCAGAGAAGAGAAGAGATGTTGCTGAAAGAGGGAGGGGAAGTTATTTTGATTAAAGATTAAGAGGGCATGGATAAATCATTTATAATAAATACAGCAATATTACATAAAAAAAAGAATTGTCCATTTTGATTACATGGTGACTTTAAGATTTTAGGCTTATCGGTTTCCTTAGTTCAACTGTTGCTCTTTCATTCTTGGATCTTTGCGCCAATATGGTATCACATTTATGTGTCTTGATTGTTGGATTTCTTTTCAGAAGTCAAGAAAAAAGAAAGTTTCAGGCAGACCACCTCCTTCTCCTAGTAAGTTTAAGACTGCCACACAGATGCCGTCACCTTTTTGTGTGCATTAGCCTATATCAACACAGTATTGTAAAAATGTGAAATTTGCTTGTTTCATTGTGTTTACTTAATGCAGCTACACTGCAAATATGCCTTTAAAATAATAAATATTTGTATTTAAATAAAGAGTCACCGTACCTGAACAGTGCAAACTTGCATTTGAAGAAAACTCCAGTAACATCATGGAGGACGGTGAAAGGGACACTGCTCCAAAACTGTAAAACCCCTCCGGCTGGTACACCTAGGGACGTCTGGCTGCACTTACAGAATGATGGGCAGGGTCTGTTACTATTTTTAAATAACTCTGCATTTAATGTTTGGTAACACTTTTTCTCCTTACCCTATAGTAAGTCTTAATATTTCTCACTCAGTACTTAAATGTATAATTACAGTGTAACAAAGACACCTTAAAATAAAGTGTAACCTTATGTTTCCTCTACCAAAAAAATAAATAAAGATTTTTCACATGTTTACATTCTAAGAACCAACCAAAGTTCAGATCTGTACCTCAACATAAAAATGCAATTTTGCTTCTCAGATAAATGTAACTTGTTTTAAAGATGTTCAAACATTTTCTGGAAAACTAGACAAAACAGATTATCATCACAGAAATCACATTCAAAGCAAAGCTGTGTGCTCTATCATAGCTATGCATTTGAAAGACATGCAAATATATTTAACTCTATAAACCATATTGTTTCATATTGATGCATTTATTCTAAGGCCTCTAAATTAACATGAATAAAATTTTGCTAAAATTACTAATGCTTTCTGCCCTCTGATTGATAGCGTATACCTTTTAGTATAATTCTAAAAAATGTCCACCTTCAGGTTGTGGTATACGTGTCTTTTTGCTGTAAAATAGTTGCTGATTTGTATAAAGTCATTTTGAATAATTTTTTATATTGTTAGTAATATTTCAAGATCAACATTTACTGGACTGAAGCAAGCAACTTAGGCTTACTTGATTGTCCATACATCATGTGTTTTATTTGAGGAAAATCATGTTAAAATGCTTTTAAAGGAATGTTTATTTGTACGTCTTCATTGTATTGTAATGTGTGCTTTATGAGTACTAGTAAACAGCCAATATCCTAGTAATATGCATGCTAATAAAAAACTATTGAGAATTGGACCCTAAACTAAAGTGTTACCATCAGGCTTTACAGGGTTACATTTTGTTCATTTCAGGGAAGTCTCCAAAAGGAGCAGATTACAGTGTCACACAAACCAGCATCTCCATGACCAGCACACCTGAATACTTGAAGGAGGCCTTAGAAATGAAAAAAACGAAATATTCCCGGTCTCCATCTAACGGTGAGATATTATAAAAAAAATAAAGTTCATATAAAAAGTTTTATTTTTCTAATTTTGTCACCATGTTATTTTTTTTTACAATTCTTTATCAGGTTATGTTCCAGGGACCCCAGTCTACAAAGAAAAGGAAGAAATGTATGATGAAATACTTGATCTAAAAAAGGTGATGCTCACCTCTGGCACACTCACTCGCTGACGTAATACTGCAAGTGTTTTTCAGGATGTGTATTTAGAATTTTGATTACATCAGTGTTTTCAACGAATTTGGATTTATGTAAACTCTCAATACTATCAGTCCTATATGTATACCAGGGATTAGTGGTTAGGATTAGTGTGTCCCAAATCATAGTTTGTTAAAAATAGCATGCCAAATGTTCCTGGATGGTGTATTATTTCCACTGGATTTCAGGAAATATCAATGCGAAATTCAAGGAAATGTTTTTTTTTAGATTTATTTCTGTACTGCGTAATTTTGTCTAAGATTTCCTATCACCAACCTAGAATGTTGCTATCTATGAACTAGAAGTATGCATACTGAAATTGCATGTACACATATTTTCTCTCCCTTTTCTCAGACCATCCAATCCCTAAAGGCTGAATCTGACAAGATGAAAGCCAAGCTGCGTCGTCTTGAAGAAGACAACACAAAGAAAGACAGACAAATCGAACAACTGCTGGATCCAGCGAAGGTGATGAGCAATTGTCAGTAAATCCAGCAGCAGAGATGAGCTTGAATAGTTTATATGAGTGTTAACATCCCTTTTATTGTGTAAATTAGTAGCTTAGTGTGTGGCCTGTTTTACACCACATGCGTAACTGCAACTGCCGTTATTCTTTCAAACTGTTCAAACTGAAAAGAATATGATTTATATTTTATTGAATATTTGATTGTCATGAAAGCTAAAAAAACCATTATGTACAGGGCAGATAACTGTCAGTTATACAGTACACTACCATGCACATGTTTGGGATCATATTTTTTTAATACTACATTTTTATTATTTAATTTTCAGAAATTAATACTTTATTAATCAAAAATGCATTTAATTGATCAAAAGTGACAGTAAAGACTTTTACATTGTTCCCCCCCCCCCCCCCCCCCAAAAAAAAAAATCAGTTTAAAGTAAATGCTTTTCATCAAAGAATCCTGAAAAAAGTTATTTTCACCATAATAATAAAAATTGTTACTTGAGCCGCAAATTTCATATTAGAATGATTTCTGAAGGATCATTTGACAATGAAGACTGAAGTAATAATGCTGAAAAGTCAGCTTTGACATCACAGGAATAAATTACATTTTAATTATGTATAATATATAATCATTTTTAAAGAATTATTTTTGCGTTGATCTTATAGGACCCAGATTATGCAAGGGGTTTAGTGGACAGAAAGACCGATCCTAGATCAGTGAGTATACCATTATAAAAACAATCTCGTTTCTTAATTTGATGAATGATATAAAATAAAATTTTTATTTCTCTCTTTTTAAACACACCAGATCATTAATGGACTGAAACAGAGGATTCTACGATTGGAGCAGCAGTGCAAAGAAAAAGAGAATGCCTTGAGGCATGTCGTGTTATACAGTCATGCAATTAATCAGGTTATGGTGAATCAAAACAGTATGAATGAACTTAACAGAACTTCAACATGAGAGTTATAGGCTAAGTGGAGTCAAAAAAAAAAAAAAATTGTAGTTTACATGGAGACGATAATAGTATCGTTTTCAAAAACGTGCACTTTGATACCCGTTTCCAAAAGTCCTAAAATGCAATTGTTGTGTAAATGCAGCAAAAATGCATGAAAAGTTTTCAGTTTTTTGTTGAAAACAATGTCGTGTAAACACCCCCTTAGACAGTAATAATAATAATATGATAAGACTAAAGACGTAAAGATGTTCTGAAACTCTTGAATTTTCCATTTAAATTTTCACTCAGTATTTAAAATATTATGTTGACATAAACTAGAGACTCCAATGTATTGGACCCCAATGTATGTTGTACCTAAACTGATGAATTGTGTATTTGCCATTACAGTCAGCTTCAGAGTGACCTCAAAACTACCAACATGCAGGAAATGAAGATCACTGTAGAAACCTACTTTGAGGAGGTAGCTTATATTATTTGATATAAACTAAATGTCTTTCACTATATATTATCTTCTGTTTTTTTTTTTTTTTTTTTACTAATACATTCTTTATTTTTCATGCTTAGGTACAAAGATTGCGAACACTGTTGGAGTCAGCTGAGAGAAGGTACAAACATTGTTAATTTTACTCATAGTTTGATGGTTCCTCTTGATTCCATGTGATTTGTATCAGTCTTTCTCTCACTCTTTTTTTACTCTTTATCACTCTTCAGTAATAAGATGGAGAGCAAAGATATCAGGCGCCAGAACAAGACCCTTAGTGCGACAGTTCTGAAACTCACAAAGACTGTTCAACAACTGGAGGACGAGAACCAAGACCTCAAAAAAGAATTGACAGAGGAAGAGATGAGCATGATGGACAGCCCTGTGTGCCGCGCCAAGGGTACTTGCATTTACAAAGGCGCATCTTAACTTAGATTAACAGTAGAACTGGAAACCAAACATTGTTTTCTATGAACAAAAATACTGGCTTAAGCCAGCCTAAGATGCTTAGCTGGTCTTAGCTGGTCTGTTGACTTGGCCAATTTGGTGTTTAACTGGTTTAGTTGAACGGCCAGCTGTTCTCCTAGCATGACAAGCTGAAATGAGCAGAAAAATATTTAGTATTTAAAATGATTTCCACACCCAGGGCTGAATTCAGTCAAATGATGCATCATATTTTAATGTTTACAGGTTATATGGATTGGAGTAAACAGAGACTTGTGCGACGAATCCTGGAACTTGAAAAGGTATACAAAGTTCTGTCGTGAAACTCTAGATGGCACAGGCTAATAGGTCCTTAACTCAAACTGCTTGCTTTCATCTCATTCTCTATAGAGCACAGCTGATTGTTTTCTGCTGTATCAGTAGCCAATGAGCTCGTGTGCTAAACCTTCAAATACTTGATTAGCTTTTGCCTTTAGCAGTGCAGTGTGCTTTCAGATACCCTCCACCTTCCCCAGCTCCGCCTAAATAGATCTGCAATAGGTAATGCATGTACGCTATATTGTACAGTATTTGGTCTTAGCGGAATAGATCTGCTACGCTGCTGCTGCTGTTGGTTATTGTAGCATTACTTGTAGAAAGTAATGATCATGTCCATCATCAAATACATAAAGTATGTATTTTATGTTTTTTGTTTATTTTTCTGTACAGCACTTTGGTCCACTTCGGTTGTTTTAAAGTGCTTTATAAACAAAGTTTGATTTTATTTGATTTTATTTGATCATGTGAATGTTGTTTGTCTCATTTTTTCAGAGAGTCGAGCAGATGAAGAATCTTCATATTACTAAAGCATCAGACTCACAGAAGAGCTCAGAGGAGAAAGCCACTGAGCCAGAATCGGCCAATCAGAGTGATTCTGTATACACAGAGATGGAGCCGTCTGAGATTACAGAGAATGATGTGCATTTGAGGGGAGCATTTAAGAAACTGTCAGAAGAGAAAAAGAAACTACAGGAAAAACTATCCCAGAGAGAGTGAGTGTACTCACAGCATACACACTAGCATTAAAAACATTTGGGGTCGGTAAGATTTTTTGATTGTTTTTAAAAAAGAAATCTTTTGTGCACACCAAGGTTGCATTTATTTGATTAAAAAAAATTATATTGTAAAATAGTATTACAATTTTAAATATATTTTGAAAAGTCATTACCAAAAAAAAAAAAAAGACATTACTCCAGTCTTCAGTGACGCATGATCCTTCAAAAATCATTCTAATATGCTGATTTGGTGCTCTAGTCATATTTTATATTATTAGCAATGTTAAAAACAGTGGTAACATGTCCCATTTATTATATTTATATTTCTGAAATGTTTAATGTATTTGAGAGTAATTCTGATTGAGCGTATTTGTCTTGTCTTATCAGTGAAGAGATAAAGCAGTTGTCTGCTGAGAAGGATGACGGTCTGAAAGAGGTAGAAAACGCGCTGAAGGAGCGAATTAGAGAGCATGAGAGACTCATGCAAACACACAGGTTTGTAATATAAACATAATGAAGGAATCAAAAATTAAAACTATATTTTGGTGGTGTTTTGGAAGACACTGAAATCTCACAAGATTGAATCATATGTGATTTTACTGTTATGTGAGACAAACTTATTTAAGCCTAATTTATATTTCTTATAGTTATTTTTTTTTATATTGAAAGCATTTGTGCTCCTTTAGAGATGTTTAGAGAAATGATTTACTGTGGTTATTGTTGGAATATTGTCACATTTCTGTGACATTTTTCTGAGTGAAACACCTTGGTTACGTGTGCAGAAAGAAAAGTCATTTTAAAGGTATAGGAAGTTATTACATTTCTATGATTTTTTTATTTATTTCTGTAGAATAACATGCATTGAATCATGAGCAAGAAATTTATTAAGAAAGTATGTAATGTCAGTTTAGATTTCATGGTGTTTTATTTACAGGCAGGAGATGGGTGCACTGACTGTAGAAATCAACTGTTTAAAAGAGAAATTAGAGGAGGAGAGAAAACTCAGATTAGTACAAGATCCAAATCAGGTAATACTTTCAAAATACGTATTAGCTACACACACGAACAGTTCACTCAAGACAGTGAAGATGGCAACTCATAGAAATGAAACGGTCACAGTCTATATATTTTCTCATCTCACAGATTCGAGACGGTTCTTTATCATTAACACTCACAGAACCATTGTCGTCATCAGCGGTTGCGTCAATAGAGAAGAACAAAGCAGCTAAGATCATCCAGACACACTGGCTCTCACACCGAACACGGGTTGGTACAACACATCGACATGAACTCTACTCCCACAGAGAAAGCAGATTATTCATCTCTTCCTTTATTCTTCTGCTCCTTTGCTTAGGATCTAATTCTCTTGCAATCCTGTCTCAGAGGGCATCTAATCAGGCAGAGGCAGATAGATGGACCTAGGCAAGCAGACCCAACAACCGTCCTTGTTGCCATGGTAATTCTTTTGATGGGATTTTTTATTATACACAGTTTGTTTACAGATATACATAGTTCAGTCATGAAACTCTAGAGGGTATAGACTGATAGGTCCTTTACATGCAATCTGCTAGTCAAGTCACCTTCATTTATATAGCGCTTCTAACAATATGAATTGTTTCAAAGCAGCTTTACAGTGATAATAGGAAGTTACAGTAACAGAGATTGTTTTGGCTTTACAGCAGCTCTAGGATAAAGTTATTGTCCAGCTAAAGTTAGTTTCGATTGATTGATTCACTTCCGTTGCGAAGATCATTAGTTATTAACTTAGGGGCCGCTAACACGACAACGTTCTAACAGAAAACCCTCAACACGCTCCGGCCTCCCATCCGCACGAAACAGTGCCTGGTGGCTCGAGAACGCACTCCCGGAAATAGGTTCCAAGGTGCAAACTGCAAGGTGCTAGCAATCACATCATTACCAGGTGGCACACACTAGCTGCTTTTCCACTGTCGGGCCAGTGCGAGCCAGGGCTAACAGCGTGTTGGTTGAGGCCTATAGCCTCGGACATCAAGCCATGGGGCCAAAATCAAGCTGTGTTTCCACTGTCGGGCCAGTTGCCCCACAGCGCTACCCTTACAAACCCTCCCTAAAAAAAACGTCACCCAACCCTACCATTTCACCAGCTGACTGAAGACTAGCTGGATTGCAAAATGAGCATGACATAATTGGTTCTTTACTTTAAGACTTAAGATTCCAGCATCGATATATGACCACTGATATACAATTGTAAACTCCTTGACCATATATTTCAGAACCAATCTGGTATTAACACTCAGGCTGTACAGGAAGAGGAAGTGACTCTGCTGCAGGCTGTCTTTAGGGCTCATCTCAAACGCAGCACTCTGAGGATGGACAGGTGATTTAGATACATAGTGTATACACTAAATTACTACTACACTGAAATTCTACATACAGTCAAACCAAAAATTATTCAGACACCAGATATCATTTTTTATTTATTTTTTTACTAGTGGGTGCAGGACACTATAGTTCATTTATAGTGAGGATAGCAAAATAAAGTTAACTTTGACATATTATGCCCAAATGTTCTTCATAAAGTGGACTACCAGTAAAATTTATACAAATTTGGGACCCTTTGACCTGACCATGTTTTGCTTAGTGTGTTTTCTTTAATTGCAAATGCGACCTTTTTATACCACAGATTGAACAAAATGAAGCATTGCTTGGTAATTGGTTGACCTAAATTGGTATTATCTAACTGTGTGCTTAAATTTAACAGCTGACAGCTATTCAACCTAACTCATTTGTGAGACAGTCTAACAGAAGGATGGCCAAAACTAGTGAAATATCAACTGATTTGATAACTCTGAGTTCTTGTCATACTTTATTACCATTTTCTAAAATATAGCAAATAAACTGTGATAATGTGAAAAATGTTGAAGGTGTCTGAATACATTTTGGCTTGACTGTATACACAGTTTTTGCGTATTTCCATATTTATGCATATTTGCACATTTATATGAAATAAATTCCATTAAAAAATAAACCTTGCACAGATGATGTGCTGGGTAGAGAATGCAAGAATGCAGTCAAAACAGTTGGTTTGAGTGAATATGATTGCATGCATGGCCAGGTGGTCTCCTGACAGACATACATTGACTTGACTTTGCAGGGCGTCTACAGTGACACAGTCTGAATCTTTCATTCATCAGAAAAAGCGGTATCTCTCCACCCCTCCACTGCTGCCCACAGCATCCCCACAGGCCATGTTTACCAACAAAACGCAAACCTCAGGTGATTATTCATCTTTAATAATGTGCTTTGTTCTCACTGAAGAGATTGATATGACCTCATGTTAGTATTCTTCTTTGTTAATCTAATAACCATAAATAAGTTTTGTAATCAAAGATATAACCCTGGCCATCCTTAAATCTCTTATACTGACCTCTCTTTAAAACCACTGTAACTTGTATTGGATGTTTTTTTATTATATTCTTCTAGGTGTAACACATAATAATAGTGAGGAGACTGAAGAGAAACTAAATCCTGCTTATAATGATGAGCTACGTGACAAGAGATCAATACCAGGTCTGAATATATAACTCATTCCTATTACACTGCCGTTCAAAAGTTTGGGTCAGTAAGATTTTTTTTTTTAAAGAAATTAATACTTTTATTCAGCAAGGATGCAATAAATCGTTCAAAAGTGACACCAAAGGCATTTAATAATGTTACAAAAGATTTCTGTTTCAAATAAATGCTGTTCTATTCATCAAAAGATTCCTGAAAAAAAAAATGTTTTATGATTTCTTTAAAAAGAATAATAAAAGACACTAAATAAGATCATATGAAATATTTCTTCCACATATTTGAAAGATTTCTGAAGGATCATGTGACACTGAAGACTGGAGTAATGATGCTGAAAATTCAGCTTTGCCATCACAAGAATAAATTACATTTTCAAATATTTAAATTTTAATAAAATTTCACAATATTACTCTTTTTGCTGTAAATAAATGCAGCCTTGACTTACTGACCTCAAACTTTTGAATGGTAGTGAATGTCGGAAAACACCAGTATATCTTTGAATAATCTGTGATAAACTACAATTATGCTTACAGTATAATCATTCATCTATTTAATGTAATGACCTATATGATTTTGTTTTCAGAAGAGCTGAAGATCCACCAACAGCAACCAGCCACTGCGATTCCAAAGACCACTGATTCAGACGACTCTGATGACATCATTGTGTCTCCTTCAAGGCCACTGAGAAAAAGAGAAAAATGCTTTAGTCCGTTCAATGCTAATGACTTGATTTAGCTCTTTGTTGTTGTTTTTTTTACAGTATGGACCTCAAAGGGTTTCATTAATAATCTCTTAATTTGGAACACACATTATTACATGAACAATTTAAAAGGGAATTAAAACAAACAAACTGTCATTTATATGGGCAATAATAACTGTACATAGAAGAACACAGATCATGGATGATAGATCATTATGGCTTTGTGATTTTACACTTTATTATTTTGCCATGGTAGACATTTCAGAAGTCGTGTCTTCAACTCCAAAAGTGCCTTGTGTTGGAAGATCATCTTTAAACGAGGATCAGGGATTTAATATGCTTCATATACTTTTCATTTCAGATAAATATACACATGACACTAAGCAACATATCTTATAAAGTATATTTAAGCCATTGTGTGCATTTAAAGGGATACTTTACCGTTTTTTCATATTAAACTATGTTATTCCCTTAACTAAGACGAGTTGATACATACCTCTCTCGTCTCAGTGCGTGCACTAAATCCCTCTGTCTTGCGGCGAAACTTTGTTAGCCCAGTTCATTTAATATGGGCCAAGCAGAGAAGCTACCAAACACCTCCACGTTTTCCCTATTTAAATACAGTTACTCGCGAAGTGTAACTCGACCTAGAACGGTGACACAAAACAAAACGTTGCGCTTTTCTAAGCGTGTAAAATGGATAACTATTTTGTATGGCGGAATACCATAGCAAGTGCTTGTAAGCACTTCGACTTGGCGCAGTAATATCTTCACTCGTGAAAAATCCTCTCACCGGCCCCCTCTCCCTCTAGTGAAGATATTACTGCGCCAAGTCGAAGTGCTTACAAGCACTTGCTATGGTATTCCGCCATACAAAATAGTTATCCATTTTACACGCTTAGAAAAGCGCAACGTTTTGTTTTGTGTCACCGTCCTAGGTCGAGTTACACTTCGCGAGTAACTGTATTTAAATAGGGAAAACGTGGAGGTGTTTGGTAGCTTCTCTGCTTGGCCCATATTAAATGAACTGGGCTAACAAAGTTTCGCCGCAAGACAGAGGGATTTAGTGCACGCACTGAGACGAGAGAGGTAGCCTATGTATCAACTCATCTTAGTTAAGGGAATAACATAGTTTAATATGAAAAAACGGTAAAGTATCCCTTTAAGGTACACCTCTGATTTATACAAAAGTACTGTGAATCTCCACAAACACATTGCTGTATAAGAGAACTTCAAGTTCAGATTGGGGAAAAATGTCAGTAAATGCTGTTAATGCAGTTAAAATATGTCAGTGTGTTCATTGTTATTATAGACGAATCTGTATTGATCCAATAATGGCACTGAAAAAAATGTGAAGCTGTTTTCTCGTTTCGATGTCTTTTCAAGACTGACTTTGCTCTAAGAGCTCATTATTTTTTGTGCCATTGTGTTTAAATTTGTGTTAGATTTTTCTTTATTAAAGATTTGATTTCCTGAACGTTTGTCCTTTGTGCTAAGAGTGTAAAAATAAAATGTCCTCATTATTTAGTCTAACTTCCTATCTAGCAATGGCTACCTGATTGTTCAATTTCAGAAATTAACATAAATACAGTACAATTATGTGATCTATTATGTTTTTTTAATACATTGGAGGCACAAACCCCAGTATATCATATATCAGTGGTTTTCAACATTTGTCCCCAACAAGATTTGATTGTCTGATATTCCCAGTTTCTTTGAATTCAATTTCAGGACTCCTGAAGCTTTAAGAGCTGAATGTTCCTCAGGCATCCCAATCTTTTTAAACAATGATTCGTTCCCAGTTGTGGTGTACTGGATAAGGTTTAAGGATAATGAATTTGTATTCAAAATGACAGATAATTGATTGCCACTGCTATCAGTGGTTGTAGGTTGGAGAAGTTTTTATTTAAGTGTTTGTAAAGCTTTAACATACTTAAGATTTATTGTGAAATCTCAACTCTCATTTATTTTTTGACCAGTGAGCATCTATTAGAAATGCATATTAGTGTTAAGTGTGCTATTATTGTACAATAAATAGGCTTACCAGAAATACAACTACAATTGTACTGTAAAAATAATCTTACTAACAATGAGCCATTTCTACAGCTGTTACTGTAAAATTACAGTAGGCTAGATATAATATGTATGTTTACTATAAATATGTGACTGGAATTACATGTCCTTATTAAACATTTTACAGTAAATTAGAGCATTTCCTGTGAAATTCAATAAAAAAATAATTACAGGTAAGATTTTTCAGTGCTGTGATATAGTAGATTTGTATAAACCTTCTTTTGCTGTAAATTCAGCTGTCACATACTGCATTAGTCTTTCCCTTTGTTAATTGGGTTGCGATTAATCGATTTGACAGCACGAAATATAACCTAAAAAAGTCTACTCTTGTATATTTACAATCTTGCTAGCAACTAAAATTGCCAGTAAGTTACTGTAAATTTTACAGTAATTTTTTTACGGTGTAGTTGTCACGACGAGCTAGAACGGTTGACATGGATCAGCTAAATCTCGAACCTCCGGGAATCACCCGGACAGAGGAGAGTCTGCTGGCAAAGAGAGAACGCGACAGAGCTCGTAATAAAACATCGGCATTGGCTTGGCTTTTCGGAGATAGCTAGAACTGAGGGATTTTAAATGTAAAAGCGATGGCGGCTGTTTTAATTCTCAACAGGTATTTTATTGAACAGATAAATTCCCTAATGTAGCTCTATAACAGACAGCTCATTGTAAAACATCAGGCTATCGATTGTGTAGGGTCATATCCCGCAGTTATGCAGAGCCGATCGGACAACCAAACAATGTTCTTCTGCAAAATACATGCAGTTTTGTCTCTTAACCGCTAGAGGGCCAAAAGTGACATGTACAGGAGTGCCCATGAATAAAAAATACTTCAACATTAGCCTACATGAAAATATAAATCTTCAATTTTGATTTCATGGTGACTTTAAACACTTTTTAATAGTACAATTTCTTATGATTTTAGGTGTTTAAAAATCTAAATCAATCAGGTAAACTGCATTTAGAGGTAAAGTTGTCTAAGGGGTTTCAACAAAACATAATATAAATAAAACTTATAAATATAATTTACAGTATAATATAATATTTTGTTAGACCTCCTGGACATTTTGTTGACAGTTATTTTTTTAAAAGACACAAAATAATAATACATCGTGCTATTTGGAAGATCACTTTGTACATGCCTTTGGCAAATAAAATATCTTGGATCAACTGATTATGCAAATTTAGAATCGCATCATTGTAGTCGGGAATTTTTCAGACTATAACATTGCCTAACGTAGGCTATTGGCTATAACGTTTATAGGCCTACTTATAAAGTTACAATAGGCCTACTTATAACGTTTATAATACTTATACAAGTCTCAGACGTTACCCTTTTTATAACGTAAACAGCTAACGTATTTAGACGTTTATAATACTTTTGTAGCATAATTAGCATTAGCATAACCTTTGAATTAAGAAAAAAATATTGTTAAAAATCAGTAAAATGGCCGAAAATTGTGGATGAGAACAATAAAAAGCAGACTTAATACAGTATTGCCAAGTGATATTCTGAGACCCAGAACATTTTTTTCTTTAGTTTTTTTTTTCTTCTTCATGTCATCACAGTGTTTAGACTAGACTAGAGCAGTGGTTCCCAACCTTTTTTTGTCTGAGACCCCCTTTTTCCCAAGAAAATATTTTAGGGCCCCCCTTCACATTTAATTATATTATCACTCTTGTAAGCTTGCAGCAAGGATGACAAAATATGTTGTTTTCAAACAAACGGTATGTTTACTATAAACAGATATGTTTATGCACAAATAATAGCCTATAATATTGAAAATACAATAACAAAAACATTAGTAGGCCCTTTGTAATTAAAAAATGTAAGCCTAGGAGTAGCCTATAAATTTGCCCTATTTTAAATGCAATAACAAAAATATCAGTATTCACACTTGTGTGTAGGTAAAAAAATAGCCTAATGAATATAGGCTATTACTAAATGACTTCTGTCTGGGGCCTCAATACTTGCATGTTATTAGTGAGGCTTTATCAATGTGAGGCTTTATTTTTGAGGCTTTTGGCGCTATAGCGAGAGATAATAAACTTGCGTTTATTAACAGAATAATGCGTCTTTCGGAAGAACATTGTAGCCGGAACTACTTCTCTCTCTGTGTGCGTCTATGACGAGTCACGCAGGTACTGGACTACTCCGCAGCGGCAGCGATCCGAACCAGGGTAAAATAGTCCCAATGAAATCACTTATTATAGGTGTACCATAGTGATTCAGGATAAGACAAAAACACGGTTTGGAAAATGGATTCATGATGAACTCGCTCATTATATAAATTTTTAACAGAAAAAGTTAAGGACTTTTCTTTAATACAAATTGCTCAAAACTTTTCAAAAATATGACGCGACCCCCCACCGAGCTCGCTGAGGCCCCCTTGTGGGCCGCGACCCCCCTGTTGGGAACCAATGGACTACTAGAGCATAAGAAACAAATGGTAAAAAAAAAAAAAAAAAAAAAAAAAAAACCTTTTTGCTAAATTATATTTTATTCTTGTTATGCTATGTCCTCTGTAGTGGACACCTGGACTCAGTTGTTTAAAAAATAAAATGACATGAAATTATATATAGGCAAAAACAATAGGATTTTTCTTTTCAATCACCAATACATTTTGGGGTTTCAGGATTTTTTGTAACCAAAATTTGTATAAAGATGATTCTCAACTATGTTATGAAAGATATAACGGAATGAATTGATACACTATTTTACTTTATGCAAAATGTGGGTAAAATGGCCATAAATGTATATTCCCATTCAATGCAATGTATCTATTCACTGTTTCTAATTTGCACACGTGTTCTTGGAGCAACATTTAATGAAAAAAGAAGTGTAATAACTGGAGTAATAATTAGCAACATTTTAATAACAATATCTAATATTTCATAGGAATATTGATGTATAATTTAATTCCATATTCACTTGTGTCTCCCAAAATGCCTGATAAACATGATTTAAGTCCTGATGTCCTCTACAGTGGACACGTATGAAATCAATGCCCTGTTCTGTGACAGAAAGTCATTTTTTTTATTTGAAACCCCATAACGTTTTCCTGAGATGTTGGTTTATGAAGTACAATTTGAAAAGTAGTCCGATTTAAATTATAATTGCAATATATTATCATATTTCCATAAGAGTGCTACATTTGATCACTAAATTAATGTCAGACATTTTTAAAGACCAAGGAGAAGTTGTTTTCATGGTGAAACCTCCAAACATTTGGTGTCTCTGAAAAGCCCTGAATGTGCTCTTTATAGACACCCAGGCTGTGACCTGTGACATGTATGGAGTCACAGAAATTCACTAAAATATAATGCCCACTTCATTGGACAAAAGTCTATTCCTGTATCCCAGGAGGATATGATTTGAATTTGCGTAATTTGGCCACCAGAGGTCTGTAAACACACTAATCCATTTGAGGATAGATGGACGTAGATGATTGACATTAACGCCCGTTTGTAGTCTTCCCACAAATCACTACTTCATCCTCGTAATGCGTGATATTATCGCGTATTTTATACATCTAAATTTTAACGCAACAGAAATGCACAAGCCCTAAACACAGGCGTCTACTGGAAGAAAGCAGTGCGGGACAACCTTAAAACAAAAGCGCATTGGACATGAAAGGCGTTTAAGGCTCTGGCTTCAGTTCCTGTGAGCGTATCGCTGGATAACATGCAGACGGCAGTGACGCAGGGCAGCGTTCGCTCGGTTCATGCTGACTGACTGCTGAGTTCAGATAAACCTGCTTTTGTTGCTTTTCGCCCAAAACATCGAAGGACAGGAGCCATTTGTCTGTTGTTGAGATCATCGCAGGTTTTTTTTTTTTGCTGGAACTATGGTTTAGGCTGATAACGGGTAAGAATGGATTCCAGATAACAAAAGCCTGTCTGAGCAAATTGCGGTTTAAATCCTAGTATATAAACAATGTATGTTAATTAATACATTTAAGAACAAATCTGTATTATCTAGTTAAGAACAAGGGGTGAGTGTTAATCACAAAATTCTAGGAAAATCTATCCATTTGTTTGCTTGGTAGTCTTTGGTGCAGATTTTAACCCCTGCTTAACTGCAGGTATGTTAGCGTGTAAAGAGACACTTTAAATGCATTTGATGCAATGCGACGTGATGTAACAGTCGAAGTCTAGAATCGGCTGCTGAATGCATCATTGTGTCTTTTACAGTCAGAGATCTGGATGAACGCTATGGCTGCAGTGATGAATTATTCTCCGCCGTGGTGGGTTAACCTTTTCCATCGCCTTCCACACTTAAACCTAGAGTTTCAGCTGACCAGCAGCGATTTCCGCCCGGAGGACACCGAATATCAAAAGGTAGGTCGAGTTCAAGTGCTAACGCACATGATTTTGGAAGTATGTATGAGACAACATCAAGATCGATGCGTGCGTGCGAGCGGCAACATCAAAGGCTGTTCTCAACATGACGTCACTCTCTGAAGGCTTTTACTGCATTGTGCCAGCTAGTTTTGAGGTACTAGATTGTGTTGTGCCATTTAGTGTCACATATTTGATAGCTAGTTATAAATAATAAACACTAAATGTGCGATTCATACGTAAATGTGATAAAACATCAAAGAGTTGTCCAAGAATAGACATTGATAATGCAGTAAGACAATACATATCTATTTAAAACACTCCGGCTGATGCCCTACCAGGCTCGATATCTTTGGTCAACCAGTCTTTTTTTTTTTTTTTACTGGTTAGTTAGTAGCATGGCTTTGTTGATTAGGTAGCTTGATCAGTACTAACCAGTTTAAACTATGATGGAAATTCCTGCTGGTCAAGCTGGGATGTCTTTTACGCCTAAAGAGTGGCATTGATTTGTAATCGGTTTGAATGACTTCATCTTTACTGAGCTTCTCGTGTTGCACATGAGAACAGACTGTCCAATCACTGAGCAGTTACTGTTCAGAAATGATGTTATGCTTAGGAGCAGTGTGGAGATAGTCAGTGTTTGTCTATTTAACCACCCACATAAATAGATATCAACACCCAGTAGGAGACATTATGAGGGTGTGCATAGGCTATGCATTTCTACATGCATATGCAACATTTGGTCATATGTATAATGTAGAGGCATTTGAGATTACTGTATCTCAGTCACAGCAATATTAAGGGAATGCTGCCAAAAAAAATTATAAACAGTATAATTGTGCATGGTTTCCCTTTCAGATGCAAAATTTATAAGAGGAGAGCATTTAAATGAATCATGCAAGGTGATTTACTAAGGTTTTCGCTCGTCAATTTACTGATATTTGTGCCATTATTTACAGCCCCAAAAAAGCAAGTTTTAAACCAGATGCTAATTTGCGCTGCTCTTGGTAGATTGCGTTGGTCATCATGGAAATGATCCGGCTGAGTCTCTCTGTTTTTTAATTTGCACGTTGTGAATAAATCATGTGCAGACCTTTCCAGCTTGTATGGTATTGCGCTCTCACGCTAATTTACAGTTTAGTAAATCCGGCCCATAGACTTCTTTCAGACTGAGATGAAGGTCACAGAGACACTTTTCAAGTTCAAATGTCATGAAGGTTTGTTTACTGTCCACTTCATAAAATGACGTTATTTTGTCAAAGCAGCCATTCTCCAGAGGACCAGTAGGAAATAGCATCCAGCTGCGTGAAATTGCAGCCATGGTTGCCTTTGCTCACCAGCTATAGCTGTCAGTGACCACATCCAGAGCACTCCAAAGCTGTATGGTAAAATGGCCAACAACAGTCACTTGTTCCCAAAAAGAAATATCTGCAATTGAAAAGATACTCAGGGCTGCTTTAATAGAAATTGATCTCTCAGGTTCAAACGTTGTTTGGAGAAATCGGATGAATGCAATACAGTGCTGCCATGTACCATCAACTATCGTTTAAGAGAAACGGGCTCACTTATCACTGCAAATTCAGTTGAATACAAATACATTTTCTGCTGTGAATAATTTTCCAAGGTCAAGACATATTATATGCGATTACATTCAACTCAGTGCTGAAAGACGAGTGAAACTTGTATGTGCTTGAATGTGAAGGTACTAACATCGTGGAAAACATCAATAAGGCCTGGTTTTCCTGGGATGTTTGTAGATGAGATTGGCCTAGTTGGTTGGCTTGGTAGGTACGAGGTCACAGGAAAGCCACGGGGTATGTGGGGGTAAATCTGTATGAGATGAGGTCATGACAAGCCCTTGGGTCTGTCTGGCCTGGCAAGAGCAGAAGGGAAGAGAGCGAGGGAGGGAGGGAGGGAGGGAGGGAGAGGAGAGGAGAGGAAGAGGAAGGGGGGTTGGGTGTTGTTATTCTCTTTTTTTATAAAAGATGAATGCACCCCTTTCTGTGGGCTTCTGTGAAAATGGGGTTTAATCCCTAATGTATCCCAGAGTGCTTTGCTGGCATCCTTTTGTCAAATGGACACATAGTCTTTATGCCAGTACCCCTTCGCTCTCATTCTCACACTCTTACACATGCATGCTGGGACATATGGGGGTCTGCACTCGTTCACACCGACACATAGGGAGAGCAAGCAAACTATTTTATTTTAAGATCACATGCCAGTACAACAGTTCTAAATGGAGAAATACAGCCTTGAAGTTAATACATAAAATTAATTCATAGTTTTAATATATTAAAATATTATGAAATAATACTATTATGAAATTTAATAGAATACATCAATAATAATTAATGTATATATTATAATAAACATTATTTTAAATAGTCTATTATGTTGAACAAGGCTGCACTTATTTGATAAAAAAAATGCAGGAAAATTTGTTATATTATTTTAAATGTGTAATTTATTCCTGTGATGGCAAAGCTGAATTTTCAGCATCATACTCTAGTCTTCAGTGCCAAATCGATCTAAAAAGCTGTTTTAGTGTTCAAGAAACATTTATTCTAATTATAACTGGTCAAAACAGTTGTGCTCCTTTTTTTTCTTTCTTTTAAATTTTTTCAGGATTCTTTGATGAATAGAAAATTCAAGAGAACAGCATTTATTTGAAAAATAACGAAATCCATTTTTTTGTAACATTGCAAAATCTTTACTGTCACTTTTGATGTGTCTTTGCTGAATAAAAACTTGTAAAAAAAACAATCTTACTGACCCCAAACGTTTGAACGGTGGTGTGTAATATATATTATAGACTGACCATTAGCAGATCACTCATTTATTTATTAGTCACCCATTTGTTGATTTTAGTGCACACAGAGAAAGAGGCGTATCGTTTCTGTACCCAAAGGTACATTTGCCACAAAACTGCTAATTTCTTTACCTTTTTGCAGTTCACATAAATAGTCCTGAATTGTGAAATAGTAATTTTAAAAGTACAAATATTCTACATAGTCTTTCATAGTTATTAATATGAGGTCATAACTGAATGTAATGTAATTATACTGTAATTTTTTTAAATAAATGTTTAAAATTAAAAAAGTTTTAGGTGGAATATAGCATTTTTTTCTAAACATACACCTTTCTAAACCATTTTTTTCAACAGACCTAACTTCCTTTTAAATGGGAAAGGGACAAAGAGGCCACATATGCACCCAAATGAACTCGGACACACACATAGCCAGTGCCAATTCAACATTATTCAGCCCCCAAGGCCTCCCTTCAACCACCTTTAAAACTGTGCTTACAACCTGGCACTGAGAAGACATATATTTGCACTTTTGGATTGAAACCATCTGTGTGGCGGAGGGTTTACTTGGATCTCAGGGCACTCAGTACAATTGTTTGTCTGGGTCTGGCCCGCCAGTAGCTGCCAAAACGTGTCAGCACTTTGTCCTCCTCTTTTCTCGGTACTTTAATGCCACATGGACCTTATCCACAACCAACACTGGGTTTTCTTATGTCTTTCTATTCAAAAGATCATCGTGATTGTCTGATTCGCTAATGAATCATTCATTTGAATCAGTTCTTTGTAATGATTTGGTCAAATCTATTCACAAAGTGCCTGTAGTTCACTTGACTTCAAGAGTTTTTTTTTTTACAATCTGTGCAACTTTATTGAGAACATGAATATAAACACTAGTATTTTATATTATAGTATATAGTATCAATATTTAGGAGTTTCACAACAACACAAAAACATAACCACACAGGGACATCTGGGAATGCTGTTAAAGGGCTAATTCACCCAAAACAAAAATGTACTCACTCTCATGTCACTCTAAACGTGTATGATACCTTATGGTCTGTGAGGATATTTTCCAAGAACTGTTTTTGTTCATTCAATGAAAGATAAAGGGATCAAACCCTGGTCTTCACTGACTGTCATTTGTATTTACAAAAACAAAAAACACACCAAAACATAGCTATTATTTACATTTGTTTAATATTTAATCTTTTATAGACCTTTTTCACAATAATATATAATAATTGTTAAAATAATTCAGTTGAATATATATATATATATATATTGAGGGTGAGTAAATAATGACAGTTTTCATTTTTGGGAGAAGTAGCTAAACTAAATATGTAGGCTAAATTTTCCTGTATTTTATCTGTACTATTTGTGTCCTAAAAAAAACTCCCTTTGTCCACCTTGGGCTAGCTGTCTCCTTCCTGTAAATGGGAATAGCAGATGCTGTACATATGTTTTAGTTGGTATCAGGCTTCTCAGCGCTACTGTTATAAAGGTCTCGGCACAACTTTTGTATGTTCCGTGTCCAAAATGAGAGGTTTTTACGACTCTTTCTAACTGCAATAGTTTGAGAGGATTTCTGTTTGCTTGAGGCGGCTCGTACAGCTGTGTTGCTATTTCTCGTTTGACATGTGGAAAAAAGCACTAGGGTTTTTTCTCAGCAGGGAATGCTGGGATAATTAAAAGCATATTGGGCAGGAAAGGGGCCCAGCTGGCAGGAAGTCACGAGTAGTGCCGATGAAACGATTTACACCAGAACACTGCGCTGTACACACAAAAACACACGTACTAATGACACATAAACACTGAGCTGAGAGGTAAATGTCATTGCGCTTAAATGACTGTGATTACTGTTTTAGCTTAACCATTATTCTCTTAGCACAGATTGAGGTAATATGGTGATTTACGTGTTCTGTGGTTTTGCCAATAGCAGTGTGTGCTACAGTGTGTATTACGGAGTAAAATTGTGCTGTCATAAACCAGATCCTAAAGATCAGTCCTGTAATTTACAAGCACGTGAATTAAATGATCTGGGTTTACCTTCTGATTCAATTGAAAACACTGAGCTGCACAATTAATCATTAAAAGATTGCAATCTCGCAAAAACCCTTGCGATCTTATTCCAAAATGACAACGATTCGGCTATGTCTATTAAAACTTTGACTAGTACGATCACAGTAGAACATTAAAATCGGCCTTCATGCTATCGCTGGGGTAAACGTTTTTAGTTTGGATATAAATGCTTGCATTCAAAATAGAGTAAGCCACCATTTTAAAGTAACCTGACTCTTCAAATGAATATTGTATCAATTACATAATTACACCAGTAGGTGGCGACAAGTGACTGTTAAAAATGTATAGACTATTTGCCATTGAATCATTCATTCAAGTTTCTTTCAATAACACTGATGCATCCAGTAACAAAATGATTTTTTTATGAGTGAGTCATTGAATCATTCATTCAAACTGATTAAATGAAATATTTAAAAATTAATTAAATGGTTTTTAAATAAAAAATTTACATTTTGTCAGAGCCTCTAGTGAATTACATATTATTTTGTTTTGTTATCTATTTAGAATTGTGGGAGAGTTCTGATCTCTATTTAAAAAAAAATCGTGATCATATATACTTGAAATTCACATTTGAGTTTTTTTAATTATTTGTATAAACAAATATTTTTATTTTATGCTATGCTATTAGTTTACAAAATATTTACTGTAAATTCACATTTGAGTTAAGTTTTACTATTTTACACTATTTTAGACCGTATACACTTAATTCACTTTTAATTAAACATTGTGAAGAAAAATTAAAGCAAATAATACAATTTAACAAATAAAAAAATATTTTATTATACATTTATCCAAACTATTAGTCTCCTAGGTAAGAAAGGATATGCTAAAGGAACAAATGTATAATTTCTGACAGTGCTGTTAATATTGCATATCCGCTTATATTTACCAATTCTGGTGCTTCATAATGATTATAGAAGACATTTGGCTTTAAAAACATATTGGATTCCTGCATGCACATTCATGAACTATTTGGGTTTGGTTTTAAGGCATTCCTGTAATTAGATAGTGCCAACGTCCTGCCATCCTGCTCTTTATTACTACTGAGTCGCCCAATACAAACTAAAGTTCAGTCTCTCCCTCCCTGTGTGTGTCTCTGAGGGCTGCTAATAAGATAATTACATCTGAGAGTTTTAGACTCCCTCCCCCACTCTCATCTTCTGCTGGATTATTTATATAGTCTCTTCTCTTTGGTCTTGATCACTGGTTATAGTCTCATTTTGTGATCACATTTTCTGTTGCCTAAACTTCATCACTTTTCCAAGAAATCTCAGCTTCATAAACTTGAGTTAGTGTTAGGTTATAGTAATTATAATAAGCTTTATATAAAAACAATAAAAGTCTCTGATATATCCTCATTTAGATTAGCTACGTGTGTGTGTGAGGGGGGGAGAGAGAGCTGATAATTAATTCTCTCTAATCTCTTTACGAATGCTGTCAGTGGTGACTGACTCAAATGAGCTTTGACACATCAACAGATAGAAGCTGACATCAACGCGCTCATAGGTCCCTCAATCTCACAGATGACCAGGATCGAATACTAATGTTGTAAATATCTCATGACTCCTGCTCTAAGCCATAGCACTAACAATAAAGCATTTAAATGTAACTTTACGGGGGTAAATGACAGCATTGTGTCAGCACTGTTTCAGTGACACTGGTGATCCTGCCGTGATGAGCGTCTGCACTGGGCCGTATCTGACTAGGTCACTCTGGGCATTTGAGGAGAAATTAGTGATCCTGCTATATTTTGCAAACCTGGGCTTGTGAATATCAACTGTTTGGAGATCTGGCTTTTTTCTTTTATTCCCTGAACTGTCTTTTTAGTAAGGTTTTTAGAGTAGAGGTTATCAACCTTTTTGGCTCGAAGGCCCCTGACTGTCCAACACAATATTAGAAGTCCCCCATATATGTGTGTGTGTATTTATATAATATTGTGTTGGTATGTATGAGCTATATTATATTATTTACAGAAACTATTGGCATTGGACAATTTCTTTTGTTGCAAGAACTGTATATATACTATATCAATAGTATATCTCTCTCTCTCTCTTTTTTTTTTTTTGCATTTTAATCAAGTTTTTAATAATATAAGATTTTAATAATATAAATATGAATTATATTAGTACTAATAATTCATTCAAATAAATTTAACTCATCATGCGGCCACCTTGGATGGTTTCAGTAGTTTGTCACCTGGTTGAGAATCCACTGTTTTAAAAGATATTCTTTTTGTAATTATTGGTAGAAGAAACTCAGGGATGGGATGTTGACTTCAGTCAGTAAGCTCCTACCTACAGTAGCCACCTCTAGTAACACCCTAGCAACCACTTTGCAACTATTGCAATGCCCGCAACCACCCTAACATGTTTGCATGAGCAAGCACCTCTCGATTTGACTTAAAAAAATAAGAACTATAGTAAGAATAGTATTGATATGAAGATTGTACTGCAAGAATAATAATTAAAAAAAGAAATCCCCATTGTATTCATTTAAACAAATTATCCTATTTGTATTCCACTTTTGGAATGCTGGAAAACACAACAAAAGATGTATTATGATGGAAAACACAAAGAAAAAGTCTGAAGCCAAACCTTTGTTGGCTATATTTTTTAAATGATTTACCCAAGTAGGACATGCTTCTGGATCAGCATCGTTGTTAGTGCTGGATGAACATTCAGAAGATAATTTCTCTGTGATTTTAAATTATGGTTGGTAATACCTTTCAGACTGTGATTTTGATAGGAACGTTGTTCCAGGACTAACAAGGGATGTTGATTCAGTATCATGTCCTACAAGAACTTGGCACCGTGTGTGTGTGTGTGTGTGTGTGTGTGTGGTTATGCAGACGTGTATACAGTAGAACTTCTGAGCTCTTACGTCACAGCTCTGAGACCAAAAGAAGTCTCCCGTGTTCAGGCTGACCTACATTTGCTGCATATGGAGATTTTCATGGTACACGGTAGCCATGGATTAAAAAAAAAAAAAATCTAGATAATTCATGACACTTCTGGTGCAGTGGAAGAGACTGTGGATGTAAATCTGGATTAAAAATGCACGACTCCTTCTGAAAAGGTCTTCTAGAAGACCATATCACACAATCACTCAATAAATAAATAAAATATTCTTAAAACGATGTTACTCCAGATTTCAATAAAAGAAAACGTGATGCCGTACAAAAACAAAAGATTGTGATTGGAAGACCCAGCCTTCAATGGCTTCTATTCATTGTATTCTTTATTGTTGTCGGTACATTTACGGTCTAAATCTCTCTAAATCTCTCTCTCTCTCTCTCTCTCTCTCTCTCTCTCTCTCTCTCTCTCTCTCTCTGCAGTCTGTGTTGTTGCTAGGTGCAGCTGCATTGGTGTGTTTGGCACTGGACCTCCTCTTCCTCCTTTTCTACTCTTTTTGGCTGTGCTGCCGTCGCAGGAAGAACCAGGACTCTCCCAATGCGGACTGCTGCTGCACCGCTTGGTGTGTGATCATCGCCACGCTCGTGTGCAGGTCTGAGAGTTGCACTCTTATACACTTCAACACAAATCACTCGTCACCTCATAATGTGGCAATACACATTATACATTCAAGTTAATCGGGCATCACGATTGAACTTCCACACAAATAAAACTGATGCAATCCATTCATCTGGGTCTGTTCCAAACAGCTCCCTTGCCGTCCGCTGTCAAAATAGGCAGCAAACTGAAATGGACGCTCGTAGTTAATCTTAAAAGCTCTTCAAGTGCACGAGAGACTAAGTGCGTGTTCACACTTGGCAGGTTTGGTTTGATTAAAATTAACTCTGGTGTGATTGCCCTGCCCTGTTAGTGCGGTTAATCTGAATAAGTGTGAACGCTGCCATCCGATCTCTGGTGCGCACCAAACAAGCGGACAGAGACCCCTGAACATGAACTCTGGTGCGGTTCGACTGAAATATGAACGCAATGTGATATCACAAGATGCAACCCTAAAAAGGACATAATGCTCAAGCATACCTGTTTTTCTCGTCATATGAGCTACGTTGCTCATTACAGTTCGGTGCAGGCATTGGAAACGTGTCTCCTCGCAGCAGATCTTCGTTTGTGTGTAATAGAGGAATTCCTGGTGCTATTTTGACTTCTTTACACACTTTATAAGCTCTTTCTGAGTTCTCAGCTGGTAAAAATAAATACCATCATATGTACGCACATACAATGAGCGCATTTAGCCCAGAACACAGCATTGGTTTAAATGTTTGGTAAGTTTCGTTGCAAAATATACGTCATAAAAGTAAAAAACAATTTCTTAAAAATATTTTTTCATGTTTGGTGTTAAAAATGACAGTGTGAACGTAAAGTGAACCAGGACAAAATGTATTATTTTCTTTTTTGATCTGGACCAAAACAAGCAAGAGAACCAAATTACAAGTGTGAACACACTGTCAAAGGGTTAGTTCACCCAAAATGAAAATTGCTGTTCCAAAGAAGAAAGACAATTTTGGGAACGTTTACACGACAACGATGTGCTAAAAACAGAAAAGTTTTGTCTTTGTACAGATAACAACGTTATCAAAACAATCCCCGTTCACACGGATCTGCAAAAAACGACTAATAACGCTGTATAATGCATGCCAGACAAGTAGTTGGTGATGAAAGACTACGCACCTGCGCACATCTGCACTCATTTACCACAGTGCCTTTGAGCCGAACCCACAATACATGCTTCTGAAATTACACAAATTTCACAAATTACATAATCTATATATTTTTTGGTCCAATATTCATTCTAAGGATGCTAATCTCTATAATACTGTATTATTACTTTGTCTTCTGGCTAATTTCATCTTTGCAAAGGCAGAAACATTCACTATAATCCCATTTTTTTAATGTTCTCCTCTAATATAAAGTCGCTTTTTACTTGCTTTAAGAAAATGTCAAAACCTTTGAACAAAAAGGCTTCGAAAACGTATATCATCTTTGAGTCTGTTGTAAGGAACCTTTAATTTTTCATGATGACCAAATGTATATGCCCCCCACCCTCACCCTATTTCTTACTGTTAATTTTTGTATCCTTTAATTTGCAAAAAAAAAAAAAAAGCCTAAGACTAAACACTTAATAGGCCTACGCATGTGCATGCCGTCACCGTTGTCACAGATTTGCAGTTTTGTAGTTTACACGGAGAAGATAATTTAAGAAGTTGCTCTGTTTGTTCTTTTGATATATTGCATGTTCAGATATTCATACAACAAAATATTCTGGGGGCCATGAAAGATTTGTGAAAATGACGAAAAATCCTGGCGGTGGCTGGAAAAAAGATGCTGACCGGGAAAGATTTAACAAAAGCCAAAAACTAAGAACAAAAGAGCACTCAACTAATAGCTGTATGACACATAATTCATGCAACGCTTATGGCAGCTTATTAAACGCCTAACCCACGCTGATGAGCGCCGGTGGCCATGATTCATATGAAATTGTAGGTGTGTGTTTCTCCTTGCGCAGTGTGGAATGGATGGTAACTCATCTGTATTTTTAGTAATAATTCATGTCTGTATCTCAATGTACACCTGACAGCATCCTGCACACACTCGGTTGTGTTAACCCATTCTTGCTTAGGATAGTTAGGACATTGCTGTAACATTTTTCACAATCCACATGCTGTCACATCTGACAGTTGACCTTGACAAATCACCTCAACATTTTAAACCATTTCTTTAGATTGACATGGTACTTCCTTTTATATGTGTTCAATCCAGTAAATATTCAGGTGTTTATATGCAGTTTAGCTTGTTGTGTACATTTGGTCTCTGGTTAAAACGTCTTTAATTATTCCTGTCAGATCTCTTTAAATATAGAGAGAGTTGCGAGGTCAGATCAGGCAGGCAGCCGTTGCACACTGAACCCTGAACACCGAGGTTAAGTAGTTTAATCGAGAGTCTGCATTAGTTGGGGGTTAAAATGATGTCGGCTGAATTGTCCTGCAATGACCCTGTTTAATAATACCAGCTGCTATTTTCTGTGGTCGTGTGAAGTAGTGGATTGGTTTTTAAATAAAAGCTTCACGGAAATACTTTGATTTTTAAATGGGAGTCTTTGCTGTAGTTGTTCACACTTGGTCAAAAATGGGTTTCAAATTATTTTAGGTTCTTTCATTTATGTAAACCATAAAGTTGCGTCACATTTACAGTTGCTCTGTGAAATTACGCTGATGAAATCGGGGAATTTCAATAGGGATCCATGAATTTGGGTGTCCCCCATGCAGATTTTGCTTATGTTCAAGTAATCTACAAGTCTATGATTTTGTACATCAACGGCCTTTGGAAGTAATCATAATGTTATCAAGTTATGTAGCTATTGAAGGGAAAACTCTTTTAAATCAAACAAAGTTACTCTAATTTGTGTAAATAATAAGCCATCTTTTTGCATATGAATTTTACATAGTTTTGTTTTTGTTAACTGTTACTCGTTATTGTTCTAATTGCTTTTGGGTTTTTGCTTTCTTTGTCTTCTGTTCTGATTATTTTCTGGGCTCTCCTCCCATTTATCCCCCCACAAGGGTCATCAGACGATCTTCTCCTCCCCTCTGTTCCACCCCTTCTGCTTTCCCTCCCTCCTTTTTTCCTCTTCAGCTCATGTCTGTCCTATATCTGACTTCATACTCTGCCGTTCATGCTGTGATTGACAAACAAAGAAGAGATTATTTCCCTTAGAGAGAGATGGATGCAGAAGAACCAGAGAAAAGGACAATGATGACTGATTGATTGAGCGAGATGCAGATAAAGCTTAACGGAAAAAAGAGAGCGAGTTGGGGATCAGACTGAGTGATGGGTCCATGGCAGAGATGAGAGATGTCATGCTGATATGATGGCTCAGATGAAACACATTGTGCCTCATGCATCATTAAGTACATCAAATAGTGCACACACTCATGGGGTGCCGAATAACGAATAACGAAAACATTTTAGCTCTCTCCTAAAAAGCTTAATCTCACTAATGTTTTGTGTTTTTTAGCTTTAGTAGCTCAATGAATGTTCAATCAGAAGCATTAAAAATACTGTAAGCAAATAATTTTCATGACATTCAGTTCCACTAAAAGAATATTCCGGCTTCAGTACAAGTTAAGCTTTAACAACAGTTAGGGTAATGTTAATCACCACAACATTTTTTTTTTTGAGCTTTCCCAAAAGTATTTTTTTGTCACATACAGCAAACATCTCCTCACTATCTGCTAGCTGCCTGTCCCCTGAACACACAGTAAAAAAACGCAGTCTCTTTAGACAGCCCAGGCTCCACAAACGGCAACAAAAACAAACTGGCCCAGCCTGGACCACGAAACATAACAAACAGTGTTCCAGCCAATAACCGACAAGAATGATTTGGGGGTGGGGGTTGGGGGGTTAGTGCGCGTGCACATGAAGGGGAGGAGAGAGAAGCATGAAGAGGAAAGTTAGCTAGAGGAGAGATGTCCACGACAACGACTAACGTTAGAATTATATTCTCTTGAATTTTGATATGGCCGACACACGGCCAAAGAAACAACGTTCCGATGAAGAAATAGCAAAGAAGAGGGAAAAGGAGAAAGAATGTGCGAAGTCCAGAATTTCGGAAAAAAGCCTGTTTCAGGAAGCACTGAAGGGAGGGGGAGGGGACAGGATGAGGAGGAGGGAGGGTCGAGCTATAGCCTCCGTTTTGTTTGACAATACTTCGAACGTGAACAAGAAGTGACATCACCCAACATCGCTTAGAGCAGCTTTTAGGGATCAAAGTTGATAGTTCACTTAATTTGAATCGCTTCAAGTTAGAAAAATACAGAAATGCTTCACTTGGTTGGTTGTTCCCTATGATTCAGATTTAAGGGCCGTTTTCAACTAAACACAAAAAACTTCTGCTTTTTGGCCATTCATTTAGACGACAATAGCGTTTTGTGGGCCTGAGGCTACGTCTACATTTATCCGGATACATTTGAAAACGGCGTTTTCATTTCAAAATGCTCTCCATCCACACCCGTGTTTTTAAAGGACAAGTTCGGTATTTTACACTTAAAGCCCTGTTTACAGATCGTATCTGATGAAATAGAACGGTTAAGATTAAAATTTGGACACATGCTCCTGTCCCGAGAATTTTAGGTTTATTTCGCTTTTGTGGACCTATTTTGCCAAACGCGTCACACCCGTGATTCTTCCGTTGAGAGCTTGAATAATAGACACTCCAGCCCAGTTGGTGGCGATAATGCACCTTTGCCAATTGCAAGCAAACCACGGGCATTTCATTGAATACACAGAAGAAGCAGAAGAAGAAGCGGCGGAGTAATACCGTAAAGGTGCTGCGGTCTCACAGCAAGTCAATGGAGTTGGACAAAAACTACGATAAAACCTGTTGGAATGCATCTTTTTCAGCGATTTTTGATGGAACATATCAGTGAACACCCCCTGACCACTCGGTGAGTTTCACGTCTTTGTAAACGAAAGTTGAATGTGTTTTTAGGACGGAATCTTCCAGTGCATATAGACAACCATTGTGGGGGTGGGGGGGGAAAGCGAAATAAACCTAAAATTCTCGGGACAGCAGCATGTGTCCAAATTTTAATCTTAACCGTTCTATTTCATCAGATACGATCTGTAAACAGGGCTTTAAGTGTAAAATACCGAACTTGTCCTTTAAGTGTTTTCCAAAAGTTTCTCGTCCACACTGAAATGTTGGAAATGGCAAAATTCACATTACTGTGTATGTGTAAACCCCTATAAAAGCTCACTGAGATGCTACAAATGGAACAAGACATAAAGTTATCACGCAATTCTTCTGGCAGGATCATTTTATTTAGCAAAATATCTCACTATTCACTGACGCGTCCGGGTCGCACTCACTCACCATTATACTATGTTTGGTCTAAAACGCATCTGCTCTCATGTTTTGCCACAGGACAGCAAATGCGAGTAAATTATCTGTCATCTTTGTAGGACTGCGATATGAAGAGTGTACAAAGTAACATATTTTAGCAGCCGTGTGAAAGTGAATAGCATGTAACAGGCACAATAGCAGTATAAAGACACATATCTATAGGTTCAATATGCGTCACATGACTAAACATGCTTCATCGTTTTCAAATACCTACATTTTGACAGTCCACATTACTATGCGAAAATGGCTTTTTCAAATTTATCAACTTTGTAAAGCAAAAAAGCTTTGTTTTCGTTCATAAAAATGCCATCTTAGTGTGGATGGATGGCCAAAAACGGAGAGAAAAAGATGCGTTTTCAAACAAAAACATATTAGCGTGTACAAGGCCTGAAAAGGCAAACTTTTGAAAATGGGTTTAAAAGTGAAGATTTTTGAAAATGATACCGTTATCGTCTCCATGTTAACAACAAAACCACAAATTAGTGACGTCAAGCGCCTGCATGTTACTTGTTCAGTCTATAGGCGCGTAGTGTTTCTTTATAAAGTGACATCACCAATTGGTGGCCTGGCTGCAGAATACAGCGTTTAGTTGTTTTCGCGGATCCGTGTGAACGAGGATCGTTTTGACAACTTTTCCAATTTTAGTACATCGTTGTCATGTAAATGTACCCTTAATTTTTATTTTTATTTTATTGTTTTTAGGGCTGGGAAAAAGTTAATCGCGATTAATCGCATCCAAAATAAATGTTTGTGTTTGCATAATATATGTGTGTGTACTGTGTATTATTATTTTGTATATATAAATGCACACATATGCATGTATATATTTAAGATTTTTATTTATTTATATATAAATGATTTATATTTATATATAATATAAATTATGTATAAATGTATATACAGTATATACATGCAAATATTTCTAAAATAAATACATGCATATGTGTGTATTTATATATACAAAATAATTATACACAGTACACACACATATATTATGCAAACACAAACTTTTATTTTGGATGCGATTAATCGTGATTAACTTTTTCCCAGCCCTAATTATTTTATTTTATTTCCATTCATTTATTTATTCTTTTCATTTTTATAATGTTTTTACAGTATGGATATTTTTATATTGGTATACACTGCAAAAAATGTCTGTTTGAAAATAAGATATAAAATAATACATTTAGTGAGGTTTATCTTCAAACTAATGAAAAATATATTTAAGAAATATTCAAAAACATCTTGTGAATTCAATTCTTATCTTATGCAGTATTGTTTCACAGATGCTGATGTTTTGACATGTTTACTGGAGAAAATAAGACAAAGCTACTGATGATAAGAATTGGTGTTTTTAGCAGTGTGTGTATGGTATTGTCCTGGGCTAAAGCGACCCGTTTCGGATATAAAAAAATTTCTTCCTCTGCATTACGTTCTCTCTTTTTCCCTCTGTCGCCCTCACGTCAGTTTTTTCCCCTTCTCTCCCTGGCGCTGCTCCCTCGGTTCCTTGGAGATGTTGCCATAGCAACAGAATCAGATTTTGAACATTGAAGCTGCGAGATGAATAATGCACTGCAGGTCTCTGCCAGTGTGTGTGTGGGGAGGCTCTGCGTATGTGTTTGCCATAGCCGCATAGTCATTATTCAATATCTCTTATCTAACAGTGCCAGATTCTCACGAAGATGTGTCTGGTTGTATCTTTAGGTATTTGGGTTCACTGTTTAATTATTTTAAGTCATTTTGCCTTGGTTTATGCATAACACTTTGGCTCAGTAATTGACCCATCAAGCCAGAATCGATTCTATTTAAAGCAGCCAGGACTAAAAAAGTAATGGCTTATTTTCCACAATAATGACATTTAACTGAGTTGATCTTGTTAAGGTTGAAAGTCTAAGGCGGCTTGTCCTGACTTTTCACATTTATGTTTGAATGTGACCCATATATGTCTGTGCCAACTGCATCTCTGAATGAACCCACACGAACTTCACAAAATTCTGTACTGAATTTCCTGTACCATTGTGTTTATATGATACTTAAAAAAATTATACTGCTAGTACCTTTGCTCTTTTTGGTGCTTTGTTTTTTAAGTGTGATTAATAATTTATTCAATATCACATTACCATCTTAAACCAACACTGTATCACTTGTGAATCAAATATTTTCATACTCATTATACTTTAACAATTAGCTTTGGTAACAGTTACTATTATCCTTCAAACAGAACTGTTAACATATGCCCACTCACAACTAACAGATAAACAAACAAACAAGCCAGTGATTGTGGTCAGTGGTGTTAGAGTGAGGGTTTCTGGGTAAGAGAGGGAAAGCCTAGTTGAGCCACGTGACTCCTGACCTTAACAAAGAATGACAGCTTGACCTCTCTCTCGATATCTCTGTCTCACACACTCTTAAGCTTATAAGAGCTCTCCTGCCTAAATCCTCTTGTATTTGAGTGACAGAGACAAAGAGTAACACATGCGGGAAAATGTGCACGTGGCATCAGATAAAACCCTCACTCTTACACACTAAAACTGCCCTGAGAATAATGTACTTTAAATAAATGCGCCATTATCTCACATTAATTCCGTTGTGTTAAAGGGGTCATGAATTAAGAGATAAAAAATGTCCTTGATCTTTTGTAAGAGGTCATTGTAATATAAAAACATCCTGTAAGTTTCAGAATTCAGAACTTCCTTGTTAGTCCAAAATCAGCTTATATATATATATATATATATATATATATGAAGAGTTCAGATGCAAAAGCCTCTAAGTGCCATCTGAAATTTTCTTCTAGAATTATCTTTTTTATCAAGCTCGTATATTTAAGTTAAATAATTTCACTTAAATGGCAATGCAAATTACCTATTGTTCTAGAAGAACATTTCAGATGGCACTTAGAGGCTTTTGCATCTGAACTCTTCATATATACACACACACACACACACACACACACACACACACACACACACAATGTGTTATACTTTATTGATGCAAGCTGGTAATTTTAGGGAAAGCCCATGGTTCTGTGTTTTAATGTCTTTATAAAAGCAAAAACCACAAGTTCAGATCTGGTAATTTTCAGGGTCTTCAAGAGTTCTTTGTAGTCTTAAGATTCCAGAATAAAGACATTTGCTTGTGAGAGAGTGTTATTACATTCTATATAAAAGAGTCTGTCACAGTCACATGAGCTAATTCCTATTTTGATGACTTTCCCGCAGTGCTGGCATTGCAGTTGGTTTCTATGGAAACGGCGAAACGTGCGATGGCGTGACACGACTGACATATTCTTTGCGCCATGCTAACCAAACAGTGGCAGGCATCGACAAACTGGTGAGTCATTCACGATTTTGTTTGTTCTGAGCTGTGGACAATTTTCTGTATCCAAGTGTTTAAAAGAGACTTAAATGCCCTTCTGTTGCCAGTGATAAACACTTTGTAACACTCTTTACATATTTTCTTTTCGTTTTCTATTTTACAGCCGTAACTAATAGTTGCATGGCGTACCGATACTAAAGTACTGTTGTACCAAAAATCTACCGCCGCCTCTACTGAACATCCCACTGCTGTTGCTAGAGAGTTCATTGCCCTTTGATGAACACTTTAACTTGAATAAACACTACTTCTCTTGCCAAATACTTCACTGCACCTCCATGGCCACAGCTACAATCCCCACCATGCTTGGTTGTTAAATGTTAATTATTTCAAAAGGTCATGAGCGCAGACAGATGCGTTTGGCGAGTACGCACTATCTAGTGGACTTTGTTTTCAAGCGCTCAAGTCACTGGCTTATGCGCTGTTGTATGTTGTTGTGCGCAAATGATGACGAAAATTACGTCACGTGGACAATAGTACGTCAGAGGACAAAGTTGGGCTTTAGAGAACCAGAGAGATCATTGAGACTAGTAATGCACTGAAATTATTTTTTTGCTGAAACACTGAAACTGAAATAGTTTCCATTTAGCCACAAACCAAAAATTGTTTATTTGATATAATTCAATAATTAGTTGTATATAAGCATTTAAATTGCACAGTGCATTTTTATATAAATGATATGTTTCTACTACAATTTGTTGTTGAAATATATTTAAACTGTGGTTGCAATAACTTGTTTTCATGACAGATTTATGCAAACAACAAACATACGATAAATAATAATGGCAATAGGTTAAGTAAAAATAAAATGAATATGTAAATATACTGCATATATTTAGCAAAATGCTTCTCTCTAGAGTTATTTCTTTCTTGCTGACTAATAAGCTATGGACAATGAATGGCTTTCCTGAGGCAAATGTAACATGATGGGACATATTGTTTACAAGATATTTTATTTCTTTGTCTTTCCTTGGTTGAAACACTGAGGGATTACATGAGTCATGCCGTGAAATGAAAACAGCATAGACTAAGAGCATTTTTAGACCTGAAGATCGTTTGCTTTGCTTTGTTTCCGAAACAGGGATTTCACAAGGCAACATCTCAAAGCATACCAAAATGTGTTTATGCAAGTCACATGAGAGTAAAACTGGCCTCTTATTGGTCAGAGTTTCCTCTGCGTCATCCATCAAGATGATTGGACAAGTTTACTCAACAAGCTTATTGTGGCTTTATCTGTAACTGTTGAGACACACGCAATCACTTATGCGAATGTAGCGATCTAGGAGTGATTGTTTTAGTGCGGATCCGAATGCAGTTGCCATGTTCATATATGCCTAAATGAACCGAACTAAGGGAGAAAACCACCAGGTTCCGAAACAAACGCTCCAAATGAACCAGGTGTAAAAATGCCCTAAAAGATAAGTTCATCAAAATGAAGATTGATTAAAAACATCAATATCGATATTGTCAACCCATCCCTAGTGCCCACAAAGCTGGCACATTTACCTCCGGTAGCTTATCCATATCATGTGCTAGAAATGACACTCACACAGCCAAAACGCACGTCATCGGATGAGCGCTAATTAAACTTCACTGTATGTAAATGGGATTTTGGTCCCTTTGAACATAGCTATTTTTAGGCTTTTTTGCCTTTTATTTAGATAGGCCAGACAGGAAATCACGGAAGATGAGAGAGGGGAATTGGACCGAGACAGGACCTCGAGCCAGGACTCAAACTCGGGTCGCCGAAGTGCAACCGTACCATATGTCGGAGCACTTGCACACATGGCTATGGCACCAACTGTTTTAACATTTCTTATACAGTAATCAGCCAGGCAGAAAATTCTCCAGGTCCTGGTCACTAATTATATCATTGTAATCTACCTATTTGATTCAGGTGGCAGGAAAAAAAAAAATGGATCTGATGTATTGAGCCTAACGTATTTCCTTTTGTGCGCGTGTTTGTATTTTAGGTATCAGAGAGCAGCAGCAGTCTGAATGAAACCCTGCAGGAGGGTTTGGTGCAGCTGGAGACTGTGTACTCCAAGCAGACAGACTACTTGTCCATCGTCCAGAAACTGCAGGGTCAGCTGGATGAGCTGATCAATCTGATGGTGGAGGTGCCTTTCTGGAGCGCTACGGATCTCTCTTTGGATCACTTGGCATCCATTACTGAGCAGTTTGACTGGTACAGGTAATTATAAAGTCCAGTCAAGTCATCTTGCTCTGTCTAAATTAGTTTCAAAGGTATTACAGCAGAGAGTGGTGGTTTCTTAAATCCTGTTTTTACAAAAATGTAGTCTAGTGTGATTTGTTTGCAGATTTTCTTAAAAAAATAAAAATAAAATAAAAATTCTAATTCGGTGGCTTTCAGGCATAAGAATGTCCAAAGACGTTACAAAGTAGAGTACACAATAGAGTTATTCAATAATAAAGTCCAGACCTGTCCCTACTTTTGGATAGTTATAAAGAAATGTAAGTGATCGTGTGTGTGTGTGTGTGTGTGTGTGTGTGTGTGTTTTGTAGGTGGTTGGGTTATCTGGGCCTGCTGCTCTTTGATGTTGTTATCTGCCTGCTCGTTTTGGTTGGTCTCATACGCAACTCTAGAAGCATCTTGATCAGGTGAGTGCAAAAATGATTAACACATGTTTTATTTAATATCACACACAATAGCCACCCATGTAATCTATCACAACAAATGCCTAATGAACCTTTTATGTACTTTTAAGAAGTGACTTTTTATCATTTTTTATTTAATTTAGTTCCAAAAAATAAGATTTTTTTAAAATCCTAAAATGAAAATATACTGTTTAACCCAATATATGTGTGTTGTATGTGTTTAATACTTAGTTTTTACAGTATTACTGTATAAAATAATTTTCATTAATAAAGCTGAGATAAAATAAAATATAAATATTAAATATTTTTTTTTACTAATTTCAGTTCAGTATTTCAGTTCTAGTTTTCTTTTTCTAAGTACTAAAATGATTTTGAAAACTCAATTAATAAATAAAAGCTAAATAGAAATATTTAGAAAAAACAAAAGCTAATAAAAATCACACGCACATAACAAAATTACTGAAACTTAAATTTGAAAACTTAAAAATAGTTGAAAACTGAAAGAAAAAAATATGCTACAATAGGATATAAATGCTACTAAAATAACACTTTGTTTTTTAATTATGTTTGTGGGCATTATTGAATTCAGCAGGGCGGTTTGAGAAGTGACATGACAATGTAGGGAAAATGAAATTGGAATATGACCCTGATTTGAACTTGTGTCAGTAGAACTTAAATAAATGTAACTGACTTTGACTATCACAACAAAGAAATACTGAAGTATAAGAAAAAAGAAAACTGGATATCAATGTTGAGCAAGATCACATGATATTTCAAGATTAATCATAAGGGCCTTTCTTGTTTTCCTGATGCATTGCAGGACGTGCCTCAGGATAAAATCCACTACCTGACTTTACAGTTTCAATTTGGAAATTTCCAGGTTGAAAATCGTTGTGTGAAAAGGCCTATTTTTAGCCTGTAACTATGCAAAATTGAGATCCATTCTCCGAAAGCCTTTAGAAATGGAGAGAGAGAGAGAGAGCACGAATCAGAGAGAGTTGTCAGTGGAGAGATGGATTCAGGCAAAATAAAATCTATTTAGTATACAGGGGAGGGTGAAGATCTCCCCTTGATTCACTCTGACTCACTTTCTCACTCCTTCTGCTGCAATAAGACACCTCTTCTGTCGCGTGTTGTGTACATGTGTGTGTGTTTGTGGTTATATTAGTGTTTGAGGGTGCATGTGTATCTAGAAGCACATTTGGTCGGTGGGAGGTTGTTTTAATCCCCAGAGATGTTTACTAACTGGGTTACTCACCATGAGCCTAAACAAGTTTAAAAAGAAGCCAACCGGAAAATATCCATAAATAACACAGATGCATTTAGGCTATGTTCACAGTAATAGCATTAAAAGAAAACTCAAATAACACCCAATTTTTGTACAGTTTTGTGCATTTAAAGAAGCCATATTATGCCCTTGATTTTGTTTTGGGGGGTCTACTAGAATAGGATTTCACGCTTGAATGTGAAACACATTATTTTGCACATATTTTACATTGTTGCAGCATCTCTAACGCTCTGTTTATTTTCGGTCTCTATGAAGCCTCTCCTTCTGAAAAGTACAAGGTGCTCTGATTGGTCGGCTGGATCAGTGTGTTGTGATTGGTCAGCCATCTTCAAACATGTTTCGGAAATGTCATGCCCCTTTACGATAACCCCGAGTTTCAACACACTACTGAGCTTCCAAAGTCTTCTATTTGTATATGTATGACTGTAAACACTGAGGGATGAGTGCAAATAATTTTCTATCGTAATCAATAATCTTTCTCTATTTCTTTCCTTCAGTGTTTGTTTGCTTGGTGTGCTGACGCTGGTGATCAGCTGGGCTTCACTTGGGCTGGAGTTTTCTGTTGCTGTGGTGTGTAAATTAGCAGAAACATCTTCAATTCTTTTCACCTTAATGCTGATATTTCTGTTTTAAGCAGTCTAAAGAGAGTTTGAATCATAAAGTAGAGCCAAATTATGTGGAGATTGTATTATTCAGGGTTCGGTAAGGTTTTTATTGATTTTTTTTAAATTAATATTTAAAATAACTAATTTCTAATATATTTTCAAATGCAATCTATTATAATTTTCAGCAGCCATTACGCCAGTCTTCGGTGTCACATGATCCTTCAGAAATCATTCTAATATGCTGATTTGGTGCTCAAGAAACATTTCTTATTAATAATCATGTTGAAAACAGTTTTTGCTGCTTAATATGTTTGTGGATACAGTGAGACATTTTTTTTAGGATTATTTGATGAATAGAAAGTTGAAAAGTCCATTTTCATCAATTGAATGCCTACTTGCTAAATAAAAGTATTAATTGCTTTAAACAATCATAATGCCCCCAAACTTTTGAACTGTAGTGTATGTTTGAAATGAGAATTATAGATAACTTAACAAACATGTATGTGGCGTTAGTCAATTAAATGTTCATAAACATTTGAATGTTTGTGTCTTTGTACCTGTATTTGAGTGCTTGTGTCTTGTTCTCTTCCCTAGACTGCCAGTGATTTTTGTGTTGCCCCTGACTCTTACATCACCAAAGTGACACGTGAGAACGCCGTTATCAACCAAGGTATGTACTCCCCAAGTCAAGTCCAGTTTATTTGTCTTTTGCACAGTTTACACAGGGTTCACTGGGCATTGAAATGCTTGTGACTAGGCTCAGATCACAAAAAAAGACAGTGTAGACAATTATATGCAGACAGATGGTGCCATGCATTTTAATCTGTATTTTTTTCTTCTTATTTGTGTTTTATTAATTACATCATGCACTGATAATTCAATGTATATCGATGTGTATCAAGTCTTGAACTCAATACTCCTCAGAAAATGTGCATGCTGACAATCGCTCTCATTCATTCATTGCTTTAAATGTTCTGAAGCATTGCTATGCAGAGGAGGCTTTCTTAAAGGGTGTTTATGTACAAAGCAGGTTTTGTATCCTGCACTCAGACCTTGGCTTTCCTGGACAGACGTGAATGTCTTTGCTAATTAGTTCTCACAAGCTGAAAATTCAGCTTTGCATCACAGGAATAAATTACATTTGAAAATATATTAAAATAGAAAACAGTTATTTTAAATAATATAATATAATATAAATATTTTGATATCATGTAATAACAGCAAATGATAAATACACAAAATTACTGAAATTAAAGTTAGTTTACACAATATTTATTAAAATTCACTCAAACGTATTTTAAAGTGAAAATTATGTTGTTATATTGTTATTATATTGGGATTTCTTACTGTGACTTTTCATGATTTATTCTCTATTTTTACATCTGCTCCTAATAAGAGTGTGATGATTTAGATCCTGAGGTTAATTCATCATTAAACCTCTGCCTGAGGTCAATCCACTGCTGCTCCTCTCATTCTCTCCTTTTTCTAGCACACAAACATAATATTGTTTGCAGTAATGTGGTTCAGATCAATCCAGCGTCTTTACAGTCATCTCTCTCACATACACTCATACTCACATTCACACAGAAAACGAACTTAATATCCTAACAAATGAAGCTAGTTGGCATTGCCAGTAAAAACCAGCTGGCTTAGTAAATAATAAACTAGTGGGTCACAGTGACTCATGAGAGGCAGACGCATGTACTGCTACCAACAGATTTGTTAGTTTGCATCAGCTGTTTATTTTTTTGTTTATTTGTTGAATTATTTCAACAATAATTCCATATCTAATCTTGAATTATCTGTTTGTTGACCAACGGAAGATGAGAGGAATGTTGCGGAAACCTATCATTGATGAGCAAAACAATGATCATGTTTATTGTATTTATTGTATTTATTATTATTTATGCTTTATGTCTATGTTAGATATCATGCAGTATTATCTGAAGTGCAGCATGGGACAGACCAACCCATTTCAGCAGGTACTTAATTAATCTCTCTCTCTGTTCTCTTTCACATTATCTCGTTCTCTTTCATGAATTATAAATGATTCTTCTGATTTGCAGAAACTCTCCGGGAGCCACAAAGCTCTTGTGGAGATGCAGGATGATGTTTCCGAGCTCTTGCGTTCAGCTATCAGAGAATTCCCTAAGACAAAGGTGTGAGATTGTGGCTGTAAAGAGTAAAATCAGATCTTTAAGAGTAAAACTGAGCGTGTCTTTACTCCGTATCGGGATGTTTATCTGTTTGTTCTTTGTCTCTCTCTGGGTTGGTTATCAGAGTAAACTGGAGGAGATGCAGGCGGTGTTAAACTCCACTGAAGTCAGCCTCCACCACCTCACTGCCCTGGTCGATTGTCGGAGCCTGCACATGGTACGCGTGTTTCGTGTAGAGCTTTTTTATGGCTCATCTCGGTATACAAAATGATATGATTGTGAATGTTAAAATGTTGCCTCTGACCCCCAGTATCTGTTTTACAAAAAAAAACTTTTTTAGATACACAATTTTATTTATTTATTTGTTTCACTATTATATCTTTTATTTCCCTATTATTTGTTTATATTATCATAGTTATTGTAAAATGTGATTTTTAGTTTAAAAATAAAGTTTAATAGCATAAAAATGAAAATATGGGTCTGGGACAAAGTCAATACGTAAAATGCTTTTTGAAAAATAGTAAACATAAATTATGGTAAAATGTTTTAGACATACACTATCGTTCCAAAGTTTGGGGTCGAGAGAGAGAAAGAGAGAGAAATTAATACTTTTAACCAGCAAGGATGCATTAAATTGTTCAAAAAGGACAGTAAAGACATTTATAACTTGACAAGTTATTTTGTTATTCCATTTCAAATAAATGCTGTTCTTTCAAACTTTCTATTCATCAAAGAATCTTGAAAACCAAATCAGCCTATTAGAATGATTTCTGAGGTATCATGTGACACTGAAGACTGGAGTAATGATGCTGAAAAGATGATGCATCACAGGAATAAATTACATTTTTAAATATATTCAAAAAGAAAAGAGATATAATAAATGCTTTTGTGAGCTTGAGACTTTTTTCAAAACCATAAAAAATTCTTGCTGGCCCCAATACCCCCAGTATATTTAAATGGTAACGTAAAAGAAAAGGCGCTAGTTTTAATAAAAATCAACCCTTGGGACTGAAGTTGAAGGAACACTCATATATTGCTTCCCACTATTGTGTTTGTACATCCTGTGCAAAAACATTTATGCCACTTCCTTTACAGTGTGCAAAGACTTCTGAAACAAGAACAAGTTCATTTGACTCTTCATCTTTTTCTTTGTCTCACAGGACTATGTCCAGGCTCTAACTGGACTGTGTTACGATGGAGTCGAGGGTCTCATTTATCTGGTCCTTTTCTCATTCGTCACTGCGCTAATGTTTAGCTCCATCGTTTGCAGTGTGCCTCACACCTGGCAGAGCAAGAGGTGAGCGGGCAAGGGTCAAAAGAGAGAAAGGAGGGGGGGTGCAGGAGGGCAAAGTATCTTAATCTCAACTCCAGTAGATAGACAAGGACTTCATTTCATGGACATAGAATTGACTGCCAGTCACGTGTGTTTAATGCTTTTTTTCACACATGCTCCTTCTGTTTTCACATATTAATCATCTTCTCATGATTGTGTGTAGTTTCTGTTGTCTTGTCGTTCATTCCTTTTTGTGTCATAGATTTGGAAAACCCACTGCCCCATAGTATGTGAAAGCGACACGCTTGCTTTGGTAGTGGTTACGGGGTTATCTAAATATAGCTTGCAATTGAAAGGAAAAATAGTAGTATATTTTGAAAGGAGTAATTTGAATTAAGGCGATGGAGGTATTTGCTTTTTGACTCACGGTTTAGCATCTGTCTGCGTCAGTGCGTGTGTTTCTCTGCAAAGGGAAAGAACAAAGAGACCCTATTTCAAATTCTGTGCAAAAGCAGACTTATATTTCTGTGGAAGATGTTGCCTCCCTTTGGACTATTATGAAATTGCAAGCAAGGCTGATGTGCATTTGAAAAGAGTATCATCATCATTGAAACTATGTTGGTGATGTGAAACTGTTCATTTGTCTAGATTACACACTCGGCAAGGTGGTTTGGAAAAGGTCTGTTAAGAGTTACACGAACAAAAGATATGTTGATCAAAGTGGCATCCAAATCTACACCTTCACAGATCCACTTTTTCTTTTTTTTATTTCTTTCCTTTAAAATGCGTTCCTCCCCTCCCCCCTTTGTTATGTTTCAAATCCGATTCATAGTGGGTGTTTGTTGATTTAATGCATGACTCCAATCACTGAGAGAACGTTCAGTGGTTACTGAGGACAATCCATTGGACATGCAATGGACATCCACAGTAGTTTTTGTGAGTTTTAAGTTCTCTTGAATTGCTTCTGACTAGCATCATTTTAGTACTTTTACTTTTTCTATGGCTGTAGGATTGTTTTGACTCTTTATTTTACTTATTTATTTTTTACATTGACTATGCACATGTATTAAAGCAAAGACAAACAAAAAATGAATGGAGACGCTGCCCTATTCCAAATTGACCACAAGTTTTTTGTTTGTTTTAGCATCCTGACTGCCAATTTTACATTTAATCTAAAAATGCCCTGATGTCTATGATTGGTTTGGAATCGGTGTAATGAGCCTAGTTTTTCCATTAGTTGGCAGATAAACCATTTCCTAATTCGTTCAACCACAACATTGAGTAAGCCATTAAAAATCATGAATAAAAAAATCAGTTGAGAGCATCAAGATTTCATGTACATTAGATTTCCCAGTAAATAGACTGACTCTGAAAACTTAATTTAAATTATTTTAATTCAACTTTTTTATATATATAAATAACATCTCAAATATAATAATGTACACTACCACTCAAAAGTTTGTGGTCAGTCATTTAAAAAAAAAATATTTTAGAACAAAATCTCTTATGCTCACTAAGGCAGTATTTATTTGATTAAAAAAAGGTAAAAACAGTAATATTGTGAAATATTACAATTTAAAATAACTGTTTTCTATTTGAATATTTTGAAAGTTTAATATGTATTTTAATTTAATTTAAATATATCTCCAAAAGCATATTGCTTGGCTAAAAGGTCTTGAGAGGATTTTATTTGTTCTACTCACTGTAAGTGTGGAGTTGAATGAGATCAAATTGAATCTGAATGCATATAATTCATATAAAACATGTGAACACTAGCTTGAGTAAGTTGGGATTTTTTCTCTCCAAAAAAAAGGCCTATATATTCCCTCATAGTCATGAAAATTCACTCTCAACAGAACTTTCCCTTTTGTCATGTTAACCGACAGAGATGAAACTGGGAAAAAAACCTAAAGCATTTGCCGTGAAAACTGGTTTTAAAGTTGTCTTCACCAAGTCTAGTGAGAGGAGAGACTTTTGCCTTGCCCTGCCCTCCCCTCCGACCCAGGGGCACGTGTTTGACCTGTGCTAATTTGTCTGAAGGTCTGAGGAGGAGGATGGCGATGAGACTACGGCCACACTCGGGCCGCGAGCACCGCACGATAACCTGTACCGCGTGCACATGCCCAGCCTGTACAGCTGTGGCAGCAGCACCTACGGCAGCGAGGCTAGTCTCCCCGCTGCGGCACACACTGTCAGCAACGCACCAGTCACTGAGTACATGTGAGTGTAGCCACGCTAAACTCATCCTAATGCATGGGCTGGATCTGAAGGACCGTACCGGTATTACAGGTCCTGTAGTATAGGTTCGCAAGCATAGATTACTGCATGGGCTTTGCTGTATTTACCGTAGGTTTTCAGATTTCAGTTGTTAATACTGCATGGGTTTTACTTCTTGATTAAAGTTATTATAAATATAGAACTGTAAACTGCGTGTAGAAACAAACATATTATGGCATGGGAATTATAAGCAGATTAGGGCTGCACCATATTGGAAAAAAACTACATTGCGATATTTCGTTTTTCTGCGGCATATATTGCGCGACATGAAAACTATTTCACCAGATGACTTGAATAGCTCTATTTGGAAAGAATGAATAATTGTAGAATGATTGGGATGATTTTGTAGGGCAATGAATCTGCATAGAATGTAATAAACAAATTACAAGCATAGATAAATACAATAGAACAAAGATACAAATGAAATAAACAGTGCTTTGTTTTTCAGGTAAGTCTAACAGTATTCAGGTACAAAAATGTAAAATAAAACTGCTTAGTCTTCACTGTATAAATTAAATATAATTTTTTTTTGTATTTTGTTGTTTAATTAACATTAATGACTCAGGCAGCAGCGGGTATATTAGGCTGCTGTCACTTTAAGATGGAATGCTCAGATCCAATATAATGATGCGCATCTTTTTTCTTTCTCAGTTGTTTTATGTTCACGTAAGCCATAAGTGACTATTTACGAGGATTCTCCGTGAGACAGGCATGTCCGCTCAAGCACAAATAGACGTGAAAGAGAACTAAATTCGGTGTTCAAGTGTGCGCAGCACAGAAAACAGTGCGCGAGTTTCAAATTGAGTTCTCTTTCGCATCTTCTTGCACTCGAATGGTTTAAAATAGCTTAAATGTTTAAACTGACAGGATCTAAAACAAGTGTGCATAATAAACCTGCGCTCTATGATGGTTAAACTTCGCAATAAATCCGAGAATCACATGCCTGGTCCGTACGGATCAACTACGATCCCTATACTTTACATACGGATACACACATCTCAATATCGATGCTAAAACAATATATCGTGCAGCCCTAAAGTAGATAATTCAGCTTGTGCAATTAGTTTTACTCTGTAAATATAGATGATGTTTCACACATCCTAAGCGATATCTATAATGTACCTCTACATATATAGTGGATATGACTTAATATAGGGCGTAGTGGTATCACTCAATGGCTTTGCGCATTACTCCTACCCTGCAGTTCAAAGCTTTGTCAGATTTGTAAAGTTTAGTGCATCGCGGTGTGGAAATCCCTCCCATGAAGAGGGAGTCAGAGTAACTGGTGTCTCGTTTGTGACGCAGGAGCCAGAATGCTAACTTTCAGACCCCTCGGTGCGAGAACACGCCACTCATTGGCAGAGAATCCCCCCCGCCGTCAGTAAGTGCACAAGCACATTTACACAAACACACATGTCTGTAGATATACAGTCGCTTTTTAGCGTACTGTCACACATTCAGTTACTCTTTTATTAGATAGCATGGATAATCCTGCAACCCTGCCCCTTGATTGACATAACTGATTTGTAGTTGCCCTAAGTTGCTTAGATAATCCAGAAAACTGGATGTTACAGTGGTAGTATTTATGCCTGTCTCTTACTGATAAGTATGTAATTACCAGCTTTGACAACTGTCAAACTTCGATTTTAGCATAGTTGAAGTATATTGATTAACACTGTCAACTCAAACACATACATAAAAAGAGCCTGGAAGGTCATTTTGGCAGCCTGTATGCGACACTAATTACAAGTCGTCTGAATAATCGCCACAAAAAAGTCCTCACAAAGAACAAGGTGAGATGGCACAAGCCAAATTTCTGTCATCATTTGCTTAATTTCTTCCTTTGAATTTGATTGATAGGTTCTCTTTTCCATACAATAGCCAATGGAAATGACATGGTCCAAATATGACAAAAAAGCACTGTAAAATCTATTTATACAACCAGTGTAGTCTTATGATAGCTTTATGTGAGGAACAGACCTAAATTGTAATTTTTAGATGTAGTGTTTTTACAATACCTTGAAAAATATTGATATTCAATACCATGGGGAATTATTATTATTATTAGTTGTAGTAGTAGTAGTAGTAGTAGTAGTATTATGGCAGAAATATATTACTATTGTAATACAACTGAACTGTAAAAAAAACAAAAAACTTTATATTTAGTAGATTAATTATTTTACTTCACAAATGCAGATCGTTTACTCATCGCTTCTCATTGCAAATCTGCTTGAAAGTATGAAATTCTATGATCATGCCCACAAAAATCCGAGAGGAGAGCGAGCGTGTACCAGTGCGAGGTACCAGTGTATCGGTGCTGCGGAAAAGGAGTATTTTTAATAACACTAGGGAAGCTTCTCTGCAAATAACTTACATTTCAGTCTGTTCCTCACACAAAGCTTTTGTATGGCTTCTGAAGACTTGGAATATTATGCATGGTTTGTATAGACTTACTTTTAGGGTATTTCTATGGTGCCTTTTTGTCTTTTATTATTTCATTTTTTTGGTCCATTTCCATTCAAATGTATTGTATGAAAAAAGGGCTGCATGAACATTTTGCTAACTTTCTCCTTTTGTGTTCTTTGGAAGAACATTGTATGGGTTTGGAGTAAATTAGTAATAGATTATGCATTTTTGGGTAAACCTTTCCTTTAAAGCATATTCTGAGACGGCATTCATTTTTCTTATTATTTTCAAGTCAAGGCCCCTCATTGAGTGGAAGTGGGTTTTGCAATGCTTTTCAGAATCCTGGAGTTTGCATGATTGCATGTATAGTCAATGACGAGACCAGAGAATGCCTCTCTTGGTTCAAGTGCGGTGAATAGGGGAGCATGGTACTCTTTTTGAAGTAACAGCGCAGCTCTTTTAACCAGACTTGGCATGCAAGGGCATCCTTCATCCTCAGTTCAGAAAACAAGAACACTCCGACTTCTAAGCGTCGCGCTCACTCAGTTTTACTTTCTAGGTGTTTTTTTTCCTTTTGAATCTGTGTTCATGGGCCCTGGACGTGACGCATGCGTATTCAAACTCCAGACTGGAGAGACCACCCAAGAAACTATGTTTCTTTGAAAGGATGTAATCTTATTCTCAATAATGTCATGGTCCAGGATGCTGCTTTTTGGTGCCTGTTCATGCTGGAATTGGAATAGCCAATATATTATGGAATAGTCTCTCCTTCTCTGGATTTTATAATTCAAAATATGCATGAATTTTGTCTCTTTCTAACCCATCTGAAAAACATACCTCATGCATGTCTGTTTTGTAAACTGTCTCACATTATCACCCCAGTTGTTAATATTCCCCCACATATAGCTGCATTTTCTGTATCTATGTGTCATTCTCATTCACTGCCGTTTTCTTTTCCTATTTGTTAGTGTCAATTTCTCCTTTTCTATTTATTTTCACATTATTTGCACTCTTTTTAAAGGACTCAAAAGCCGATCTCGAGGAGAAAAGTACCTTAGCGCTTAATGTTAATGTACATCATCACAGTAACTTTTGGCTTTAAAAAACCATCAGGCTGTCCAAATGACTGTCAGTTTGTCTGTAACGCATGTGAGTGAGTTAGCGGGAGCGACAGAGTGAGGTTCATATTTATATGTGCTTCATGTTTGTAAGACGCTATGGCTATACTCTGTCCTAATGGCCATGTAGACGCTGTAACTTTTCCTTACTTTGATTAAAAAAATTTTATGAACCATATTCTGAAAAAAGGTTTAGTATTGTACTGTAAAAAAAAAAAAAATGAAAGAAAAAAACTTCTTCAGAATGATGTGATGGTGTTTTCCCTCCCCTTTTCCTTGTTTTCTCACCCTGTTTTGCAGTACACCTCAAGCATGAGGGCCAAATATCTGGCAACCAGCCATCCAGACCAGTCCAGGCCATCAGAATCCCAGAACGGTCTGGAGCCCAACATGCGACCAGACTTGATCAGCCGCTCGGCTCCCAATAGCCGACCAAATTCAGCTATCCACCGACCCCACTCCGCCATCCATTAACCATCCTCAAATGCGTAACCAATATTCATCTACCTGTCAAGTCCACCAGTACAAAGTTTGTCTCCACCTCGATGTTCAGACATTTGCTAGTAAAGATATTCACCCCAACATCTTTATCCGATTGGAATCAGCCATCCATGCTTATATACTCTGGCTTTTTAAAGATTCCATTCAACCAACTTTTGTTAAAACTGCCAGTTTTTACTCCTCTAATCGCACACAATGCATCACAGCAACTACACTGCCCTCTTCTGGAGGACTCCTCTCAGTTGTCTGCACAGTAACTCCCATACTACCCTCACAGAGAGTCTCTCAGGGCAGCCATATTGGCAAGGACTGCAGGACCACATTACCACAGCAAGATAATGGTTTACACCACTGTCATTTTTAAGAGTCTTGCCTTGCTGTGCAAGAAATGTCACTATGACATTTGATTTTATGATGGAGTTCTATTTTTAAGTATTTTGCAAAATTACACTTGTCGATATAGTTTAACAAGGTTTTAACGATGCAGCTTTTGCGCTTTCTCTGCAGTTCCTGACAATATGGCAGTGTTCTACTAGTACAGCCACAATCCAAGGTATCCATCATTGCAATTTAATGTAAACGGAGATGTTTACAAATGTTCATGAGTTCACTGCATACTTGTGACTCTGTGGATTAACAAATGTTTCTGTCATTGAAGGCCATTCTTTGTATTTACAGTACAGTGTAATCTATGGTGTTCTACAGTGAATTGACAGCCATCAAGCCTTTGAGCCATTATGCACATTCAGTATCTTATTCTAGAAGGGAAACAATTGCACAGCACACTAACAGTGTGTTTGCGTGCGTGGCATGTTTGCCTTGTGCATTAGTGAGTGTGTTTTAACTCGGCACAACTCACGAGCTTTGCTCTTTGTAAATAGTAAGTGTTTTTGTACTTAAAAATGTCTAAATGATCAACACTACAAACTTGGTGCACTAATCTTCTGTGTAACAGTGCAGTGCAACATTTGCCGTGGCTTAAAGCTGCAGTGAAGAATACCTGTAAAAAAAAATTGTCAATGAACTCTGTGATGAAATAATAGTACATGTTTTGTAGACATATCACTTGAATTTGTGAATACACTCGTGGGTGCTTGTGTGTATGTGCACACTTTAAATGTGAATATTTCTAACGGAGGAAAATTTGCTCAGTGGAAAAGGAGAAGAAGGGATACTTGGACAAAAAGAGAAATGCCTCCCCACTGCCCCACATGTAAATCTTTTTTTTTTCTTTTTTTTTTTCTTAGTTGTCCAGGCTTTACATTCTTTAGGAGATTTTTCTTTGTCTTTTGTTTTGTAGTGAATCAGATTTGATTTTCACCATGGTCAGCCTTTTTCTTTATTTTTGTTTTACATCAATGGGGAAACACTTCTCTATGGTGTTGATGAATCTGCAATATGGACACTGGACTTGTGCCACCAACAGGACTTTTGTGGTTTCGCCTCCTTTCCACCACAGGATAAAGATAAAAAAATAAAAATAAAAAAATGGATAGGGAAAAAAAACTGATGGGACAATGAAACTGAGGAAAGTTCCTCCTTGTCATGCAGTCACTAAGTAAGACTTGTGTGGATGTAGTGTAAGATAACCTAGCTGTCTTTACCAAGTGCAGTATTGTTGGTTTCATTTACTTGCATCCAGTGTCATAACGCTTTAATAAGTGTTTAAACATTGTCATGACGCCAATCAACCGCTAATGTTATCATGCGTAAAATGTGGCATCCAATGCCACTCTCGAGACATCGCGATTCTTGAACGTAGGTGTTTATGGATTTTTTTGATTTGAATAAATATCATAAATTACATTAGCACATAGAAATGTCATTTCAAACTGGAAAATGCTATAATGCTGTATCTTTTCTGACTTTGTGACACCCTCAGTCTATTGAGGTTGCGTGTTGTTTGAATAATCTTTTTGTGTAAAAGAAGTGGATGCTGTGTTTGGATGCAAACAGGAAAGGGCTTGTATCCCTAACCCTTAAAACTCATGCACAGATATGCTTTGACCATGTAGTGTCAGGCAACCACGGTTACAATCCTAGAAAAACACTCATGCACAAAAAGCAACACTAAACGTTTCACATAAACACAGAATATTACAGAAAAAGTCATAGTGGATAAAAATGCACCTTACCACTCAATAGACACAATGTAAGATTGCTTTTTACAGTATTTACATGTATTCAACAACTAACCATTATATAGAGACAATCCAAAAGTTCAGATCTATGATTCTGTACCATATGATGCAGTTGCATGACTGAAGGAAATATTAGGAAGAAATATTCTGCCTTTCTTAACATTTTCATACAGTAACCTTTCTTTCTGTAAATGTACACATTTTTTTCTAGCGTATTGTCAGCTTTCAATTGTATAGACCATAACAGATGAGCCTACTCACTCCTTTCTAAATGTGAATAATAATTTGTCATAAATTGATGTTTTGATAACAATTCTTATGGATTTTTCATGTTTTTTATTTTTATTTTATTTTTCATTTGTGATTTAAGATGTTGTACATGTCAGGAAAATTGATTTTCTGAGCCTGGATTTAATGTTTTAATAATATATTAAAATGAACTTATCTGGTGCAGGGTGTTGAGCATCAGTGCCTGAAGACAGAAAAATACTTTATCGAGGTATGTATTTATCAAGGTATGCTCTTAAAAAAATCTTGGCCCTGGAATTTTTATGCTTAAAATGGAAAGATAAGCTATGAACGTATGCCAAAGTACTTGAATAGAGAATTTGTACACTTGTTTGTTTGAAAACTGCATGAAGTATGTGAGCAGGTGTACATTTAAAAATAGATCATGTAGTAGAACAACAAAAAAATGCAGTTGGGCTGTTAATAAACTGCTATATGTTTAAATGCCATATAGAAAAGTAGTTTAAACTTGTGTGTTGTTCCTGGATGCTATCCAAAGCCATTATAATAACATGCACTAGACACTAAAGTAGGCTACATTGATATTGCTTGTAGCTTATAGACATTGTTTTAGTGTTAAAGGGATGGTTCGCACAAAACGGAAAATAATTTTTTCATGTTGTCGTTCATTTTTTTTTATCATGTCGTTTCCAGGATTCCAGAATTGCCCGGGCTTTTTCATATAGCTCACCTACCGCAATGGGGAGTTCGGTTTACAAGCAACAAAAGTTGCAACCAAATATATTTATATTTTTGTGAATGAAAACAAGTCTGCAATACATATCTGTTCAATGCTTGTCTGTGTTCAGTTCCGTTGTCACGTCTAACTTTCGCCACACGTTTTATGGCACCAGGATTCGATCGTTGGAGAGACGCATTTTTAATATTGCGCCAACTGGTCGATATGCAGCCTCAGGGGCGCTGCTAAGGATTTTGGGCCCCATGAACAGAATCTTGACAGGGCCCCCAACACAGCTGAGACTTTTTTCATATTAATTTACATAAAATCATGGTTTATGGTATTTTGACTATCATTCTCATATATTTAAGTCAATCAGACAATTGAACATCCCATGTCCACACCCGTAATTTGTCCTCTGTAATACTGCACTACTTCAGTACTGTATAATGTATATACTGTGCATAGCTGTACATGTGTCATATAGTGTATTCACATATATTTATATTTGTATGTATGTGAGGCAAAGCCGTGCACCCGCTGCACCCTGCTCTATCGAAACGTGCTAACTTGTCGAAAAATGCTACCGTCGAGACCTGGGGCCTCATGTACAAAGTGTACGTACGCACAGAAAAATGCCGTAGGCTACGATCATTGTCACGGGCGGTCCACTAACAATTTAGGCCTACTTACAAACCCACCTTTTCTTATGAAATATTGGGTAACATACTGTCCACCCTTTGCCTCTTTCCAGGGTTTCCCCAGGTTTTATCACCCCAAATTTAAGACTTTTTTAAGACCTTTTTAAGACCACTTTAATGAAACTTAAGACCTACATCGTAAAACACCAGATCAAATCCCAATAATGACTATTACTAACAAATGTTTTAATTAAAAATACATTTATTATAAAAAAAAACTCATTCAGCACACTGCAAAGTGATGTTTTTGGTAAATATCAAACATTTATAACAATAAACAGATAAACTAACTTTTCAAATCGTCTTTGTAAAGTTTCTCAGCATTCAAATTGCTTCAACCATTGCTTCAGAGGGCTAGACAGATAGGTAAGAGAGATATAGATAGTAGGGGTGTAACGTTCACAAAATTCACGGTTCGGATCAATACGATACACTTGTGTCACGGTTTGGTACGTTTTCGATACAGCAAAAAGAAATAAATGCCAGAGAATTTTTTTTATTATTATTATTATTATTTTATTTATTAAAACTAATACACTTTGACCAATGATGGAGCTATAATAGACTTTTCTTAGGAGCATAAACAAAACAGCTCCTTGGAAAAAAATGAAATGTAACCTAATATTGTAGTAGTTATAAACAAAGGTCTATTTTTAGGTCAGATTAACATTTGAGGGCAGCAATTGTATTCATAATGTCAAAATAAAACCGACGTAATGTTACTTGAAGCCATTATAGCCTACTATTCCTGCCAAACTTCCATGGTTGCAGTTAGTGTTACTACAGTAAATCCATGGTGAATGTTGCTGATCTGTGGACACTGTTTCTTCCTGGCTTCCACGCCCTGTTTGATCCGTTAAAAACGGAGAAATGTGAATGTTTCTCACTAGATCTCACAGCGATGTTATTACTTCTGTGGCGAATTCAAATGATTTATTTACTGGATCTCTTATTAGCGCTGTGTAGTAACCGTGTCGCTTGATCAAGATCGCTCGCGCTGCACTGGTCCAAACTGATAAACGGTCCTTCAACCACACAATAACGAGTAGCCCAGTTTCGTTCCGCTTACGTTTGCACATTTGATGTTGGACAATGTTGTGGTCGCGCCGGCGTCTCTTACATTATGAGCGCGCTTGCCACGCGCAACGCGCCTGCATTTGAAATAATTAAATTTTGGTCGGCAGGAAAAATGGTCCAACGAAACGTTCGGTTCTATGATACTTCATCACACCGGCGCTATAAGTGAAGTCAAGCTGTTAGTGTTGCCTGGATACGATTTGGGCGGACTGAACCAATTTATGATAATCGAGAGGGGGAGAGGGGCCCACGGACGTTTGTGTTTCCTAAACAAATACATTTTTTGACACCAGGAAACAGCAAATAGAATAATTTAAAGTTAATAATTTTTACTATCAAATATTTTTTTTAGCACCACAATTTTATTGGGGGCTTCTCTGGGCCCCCTCTTAGTCATGGGCCCCGAGAATCGTCATCGTTTACCCCCCCTTTACAGCGCCCCAGTGCAGCCTCATTTAAAAAAAAACAAAAAAAACTTTTAGGTTATTTTCAGATAATGTTATGTGTAAAAACTATTTAATTAGCCAAAAAAAAATCTCTTTAATTAATTTGAAAAACTGTGAAAAATATGAAAAATTCATATTGTGTGAAGTTGGTGAGTTGATCAGTTTAGCGCGTGCGGCAGTTTTGTCCTCTTTAAAGTTCCCATGAAACCAAAATTTAACTTTTTTGGCTCTTATATGATTATGTTAGCCTTACTGTTATCTATAAGCTAGTTTGCTCCAAAACAATATCAAAATTCGCATTTGGAAGATAAGCATTCAATTTTGATGACATCACTACTTCAGCTTCTCATTTTCTGTCCAATCAAATGCTCTCTAGAATCTGAAGTGTCCCGCCCCCTCGGCTCTACATTATAAATCGGTCATTTTTTCATGTTTACTATTTTCTACATGGTAAATGGCACATTATATAGGGCATATAGGGAATAATTCAGACTGTGTAAATATGGGCAAATGAAATCTAGTTTCACACAACTGTCGCAGTGCGCACACAATGGCTGTGCCGGTGAAAGCGAGAATGAGAGTAAATTATTTGGATTAATAACCTTGATTTTATAACTTATGCACTTTGGCTGCAGTTTGTATAGTTAGCACCACTGCGACTCCTTAGAGTAGCCTTTGTTGACATTGATGAATATTTAACAATTAATCAATATCTTGATATTTCATTTCCATATATATATATAAGGGTTAGGAGACCAAATTTGTTTAACTTTTGTTAATCTGTTGTAGAGGCTCCAAGGACGTTATTCAAGTCTTGGTTGTTTAGTGCGTCCTTATAAGGACATTTATGGACATTTTTGCTAATGCCAACTGCATAACTTTTGGCACAAGTGTGTATTTTTATTGGAATTTTACTATTTCACCCCCATTACCTTTAATAAATCTATTTTACACAAGGTACACAAAATAGTTACACTTAGGATCTTAAGAAAAAAAATGTCCCGATTGAAACCCATTAAAACTGCAATTTTTAATCCCATGATACAGTCTTTGTTAATAGGCTTTCATTCTGTTGGCAAGGCTTCAAAATAAACATGTTTACTATTTTTTACCAGATGGTGCCTTTTTCTCAGATTTGGCCTATAAAGCAAATCACTTTATTCCTGTTTTCTGCTTCTGCAGAGCCAATTGGATAAATTATTAAGCTATAATTTTTTTTTAAATGAGACCAAACTTTAGTCTGTGCTCCAAAGCTTAACATTTTTATGACAGTGTTTTTGTTGACATTTTTGTCCTCTAAGGACCTCAGAGTAACTTTTTCAAATTGATGCACAAGGGTTAAATTATGACATGGTGTATTGTAATTGCATCTATATCACAGGGGTTATACGAATAATGGCCCATGGTAATTGCAGTAGGCACAGACGGAGCACAGGAATTCTGCACAGATGGTGTGCCAGAAAATGGAAACTCTTCAGTATAATGAATTCAGAAAAAGGAGAAATATCACATGAAATGTGCTGACAGGTGAAAGTAACATTGTCGTCCAGAACAGAGTGTGAGTTAATTAAGGGATGAAAGGGTGCAGATCTACAGTATGTGAGCTTGGTTTCTCTCTCAATAGGCTATTATTGCATAAAGAAATTCTTCTTTTTTGTATGCAACATGCAATATTAGTTTTTATATGTGTAATGATGAAAAAAAAAAAATAATTTTAACTTGCAATTTATTTAAGGAAGTAGCCTACTGATTAAAAAATAAATAAATATATATAAATCACTGTGTCCAGACTGATGTATTTCAGTAAAGTCTAATGAGAGTTAAATTTTTTATGGTAGAGCAGAACATGACTGGGGTGGGCTTCTATTATTAATTTCCTTCTATTTACTACATTCCATCACTTTACAACTTAAATATTTAAATGATTCTGCTAACTTAAGCATCTGGACGTGCTCTTGCCTCAGGAGGAAAGCACAGCTGGTGACCGGAGGTTGTGTCAGTGTCTTCATGCTGCCGCGAGGGGGCGCATGTGCGCAGCGATCGAACACAGTTAAAGACAAAGCTCTAGCTTGCCTTGAACCTCAACCGATAACTCACTCATCTCCTTTACCAGAGGTCGTGAACAGGTAACTGACGCCTCACCGCGCTGGATTTAATGGAAGTCTGTTGGAAAATGTTCGTTGATCTTTTCCTGGAGGGCATTCATTAACTTTTGACCTATTGGAAGATACATCCGAGCGTTTTGATCGTTTGAGTAAGTCGCCTTGGCTTTCCATTTCCAAATTCATCTGTGTGTAAAATTAGCTGTGTTCTGTGTCGACTGCTTAATATGTTTCGTCAATTATATATATATATATATATATATATATATATATATATATATATATATATATATATATAGTTTTTTTTTAATCTACAATTATTATTGATAGCAACAATATTTATATCGAGGGCATAGTGTTTTAATAAATTAGGCTACTTATGAATCGTGTATTTCTGCTTTTTTAATCTTAAATTATTTACCTTCATCGGCATACTATTATTATAAAATATTATGTTTTATGTTATTTTATATTCATAAAATAAAGTAAATAAATGTAATGTTTTTATGAAGGGATTAAAACATTTGCAACACCATTCATGATTATACATCAGCATGACTGCAAATCAGTTTGACAGGTGAATTGGGGAAAATAAAGCTATTGATTTACACAAAGTAAAAACCTTTCTGTCTTATTTACTGCTGTTAGCACTTATATTTAATATGGGAATCTCAGCTTCCCTTACTCACACACTATGCAGCGTGAGACTGAAAGCATGAATAAATCAAAGGATATGGAAAGCTTTTACTTGTTCGTGTTTGTGGCTTTTCTACATTCTTTTAAGGGGTATGTGAATAAATGTGTATGTCCGTGGCGTGTATATCTATGTGTGTAACTGTCTCTGTCCTTTTTCAGGTCATACATGAAGATACAGATGACCTCAAGATGTGAAGGAAGAAAACAAAGGAATGAAGACGAGGTATACATATTAGATAAAGAAGAGGATCTTATTTGCTTTTGTTGTCATCTATATTGTCTGGGGAGGTAAAAGTGAATTGTGTAGTCAGTACTGTGTGGAAGAAGAGATGCATTGGCTTTGAGTTAGTGAAACGACAAAAGGAAAGAATGGATTTCACATCATCTGCTTTTTTCTGTCATGGCCTTCAAGCTTTTTTGTGCATGAATGGAAACGTTAGTACCTGAAAAGTAAAGTAAAAACTTCAAATTGTTAACATGTAGTTTAGTCATGATGTAGTTCTGTCATAGTTGACCCACTCAACATCACGGGAAAACCACTATGAATCTGACCCCAGATCAGACACCAACCCAGTTCTACACCCTTCCCAGGGCATTGGACCTTCAGCGTGAACCTCAAAACAAGAGCAGGTCGACTCCAGCCAGCTTCTTCAACAGCTCCTTCTTCTTCCAGGATAATGCTGCTTTAGAATGGCAGCTGTTCCTCACCATCCGAGAGCCTGGCACCATTATATTGACTGTCCTTTACTCTATTTCCTTCCTTGTGGGTTTCTTAGGAAATGTCATGTCCCTCAAAGTCCTACTTGGCCAGCATGGAAGCATGCGTCTGTCGGGTGCGAGCGCCACCCGCTGCCTGCTGATAAACCTAGCGGTGTGCGATCTAGCAGTTGTTTGCGTGTGCATGCCTGTCACCCTGGGCCACCGCATCTACACACCATGGGTGTACGGGGACTTTCTGTGCCGCGCAGTGCCGTTCACGCAAGCGGTGTCAGTTTCAGCCAGCGTCCTGAGCATCACTGTCATCAGCATCAGCCGGTACTATGCTGTTCACTCGCCGCTACAATCCCGAGCCTACTTCACTCGTCGACGCATCCTCGCCTCCGTCACAATCGTGTGGCTCGTCTCCTCAGTGATCTGCATGCCCGTTGCAATAGTCACCAGGCGTGATGAAGTAGCTTTGATCGAAGGGCTGGCCATCGTGCTGCCCGTCTGTGGAGAGGTGTGGCCTCAGCCACGCTTGCGACAGGCGTACAACGTCCTGCTGTTCAGCGCGCTCTACTGCCTACCTGTTGCGTTTAATCTCACTCTAGCCTTCCTCACGTGTCGCCGGCTGCGCAGCACTGGCACCGAGGGTCAGTTCACAGAGCTGGACCCCCGTTCTCAGGCGCTTCATGAGACGAGGTTGCAGGGGCGCAAGCAGATCGCACGTATGGTCGCAGCTTTGGTGCTGCTCTTTGCTCTGTCATGGTTGCCTATGTACGTGACTGATATTTGGCTGGACCGTGAGCTCCGCCATCCACCGGACTGGCTCCTACAGACCAGGCCCTTTGCACAGTGGTTAGGCCTCACCAACTCTTCTCTCAACCCATTTTGCTACTGCTTCATTGGTGACCTCCACCGCTCAGCCAAGGCTTTGCGTTTGCGCCTCTGTGGCCCGTCCCCAGCCTCAGCGCTGGCTCTGGCCTCCCTCCCAAAAATATTCAACCTGCAGAATCAAGACAAATCTCCAGGGAGCGCCGCTCTCAACACAACCAGCTCCTGTGGAGAGGATAGTGGAAATCTGAATCTGTCGATATGGTGGACTCAATCTCGCACGTGCGAGTCTGTGAGCTTACCTTATCACTTAGGAATGAGCGAGGCGATTGCACTGGACACATAGCAGGCCTGATGCACCGCTGTGGACATTCGCTCACAGATGTGTTGTGCTTTGTGCTTCTATAAACCCTTCATTCCAAACCTCTTTGACTTTCTTTCTTTTTCAAACAGCCTTGGACCCCATTGACTTTCATTGTATGGACAAAAAATTATTTTGGATTCCACAGAAAAAAAACTAAATCATACCTGTTTGGCTGACTCCTATGGAAGCTTGTTTCCGCCACAGAATAAAAACTAAAAAAGGTAATTGCGACTTTTTATCTCGCAATTCTGAGTTTTTATCTCTGAAATGCTTGATATAAAGTCGCAATTGCGTGTTATAAAGTTAGAATTGTGAGAGAAAAGTCAGTCTTTTTTTCTTAGAATTTGACTTTATAACTTGCAGTTTTGAATTTATATCTCACAATTCTGAGAAAAGATGTCAGAATTGCAAGAAATAAACTAGCAATTGCGTGTAATAAAGTCAGAATTGCGAGATATAAAAGTCGCAATTATCTTTTTGGAAACAAGCTTCCATAGACTCCAACGACACAAGGATGAGAAAATGATGACTGAATTTCACTTTTGGATGAAACATCTCTTCATGTTTTGAAAAATAGCTTTCAAGGTTTGAGGAAAAATTGGCAAACAATTATTTTGTGGAATATTCTCAAGTGGGAATGGGACAGTCATGTGTGAGCATTGTGCATCTTTTTAATCATACATCATTGTTTAACTGCATAGTGATTAAACCATTCATATTACAGTTGGAGTAGATGTAACTCTTAGCCATGTTTAGATCTTCTGTAAATGTACTAATAATATATCATAAATATCTTGCCATTTACAACTTAAGTACCATGTAAGAAATCCATATTGTGAAGGAATAAAGTGGTTCAATGCAGAATGTATAAGGTTATGCTGCTAAGTTTTGCCTAGAGCAGTGTCTAAAAATAAACCAACCGTCTAGCAGAGCAGCAATTAAAATTATCATCCGAGTGAAACCGAGACACATACATAAGCACTCACACCTACGATCTCTGGTGAAGAAACGTCATGGAAGCGTCTTTCTGTGAACACACTCACAGCTTCTCACCTTCTCTACTAAATGTGGAAACCATCTGCATCTCAAGTCATCACCCTCTTCTTAGTGTTATCTTTCTGAAGTCAGAGCAGAAACTTAGTTTCTAAACTACACTACAAAGGTTTAGGGTCAGTAGGAAAGAAATTAATACTTTTATTCAGAAAGGATGGATTAAATTGATCAAAAGTGACAGTAAAGACATGTATAATGTCACAAAACATTTCTATTTATTTTGAACTTCAGATTCATCAAAGAATCCTAAAAAAAAAGAAGGTAAGCAGCAGCAACTGTGTTCAGTATTGATAAGTATAAGAAATTGTTTCTTGAGCACCAAATCACATTAGAATTAGGGATGCACGATATATTTGCCACCATATTGGTATCGGCCAATATATATACATTTTTTAATGTTATTGTTATAGGCCTGATAAGAAAATTTAGATGACATATTAAAGCCGATAAATAATGGATTATTTCCTTCAGCTGAGACACTTCATATTCGCACTGTTCACATTGATGGTTTTGAATTGATTGAAATATGATTAGAATCACTTAAAAAAAGGAAAATACAGTTAAGTGCAAGTCTGTCATATAGGCTACATAACATTATAATGAGAACATTATAATTGTGTGCTTGAGACATGGATTTTAATGGTGAGACCTTTGTTTTTGTAATCAGGCAAAAATTACATACAAATTTGGATTTAGATTTATCGGCCAATATATCGGCTATCAGCTTTCAAATATAAAGAATTATCGGTTATCAGTATCTACCAAAATTTTCTTATCGGTGCATCCCTAATTAGAATGTGACACTGAAGACGGGAGTGGTGATGCTGAAAATGCAGCTTTGCATCACATGAATCATTTCCATTTTCAAATATATTATAATAGAAATCTTTTTTTTTGTGATAATAGTTCACATTATCACTGCTTTACTGTATTATTGATAAGTAAATGCATCCTTGGAATGAGTATAAGAGACTTCTTTTAAAACCATGTAAAAATGTTACTGGATGTGAATGTAGAATTTACAGTGACTGCAACTTCAACCTAATGAGACAAAAATGATGTTTGGATAATATCTTTGGTTTAATAAAAAAAAAGAAGAAGCTGTGTAATGTCTGTCACTATGTCTTAAACATATTCTGAGGAGAAATGCCCTCTGGTGAAAATGCTCAATATTTTATTGACTTCGAAATTTTATAGCAGCAGTTGCATAAGAAGCTTCGGCAACTGAAAATAAATTTGACAGGTATGATGGAGATATAAAAACAGATATAAAATGTACAGATTTTTTTAAATATATATATTTCAGTCATTAGCTTACAAAAATACACCATGGCATTATAGTGTATGCTGTTATATAGGCTATACTTCCCTGTCCTACTTAGTTTTTTTTACACACACATTTATACGGGTACATATTTACCCATGAGTTTTGTAAATATTCATTGTTTTCTGCAATATAGACATGATATGTGTCTTGTGTATACTAGTTCCGCTATCTTGGCATTGCTATCTATGTTCAATTAAGATTAAGCAATCAATATAAAAGCATTATGTCTCAGAGAGGACATGACCTCAGATTTGTAAATAGAATTTATAATAAACAACTGCATTTCATTTTGTACTACCAACTGCTCTTGCTCTTTGTACCCACCTTCTCTCTCTCTCTCTCATGCTCTCTTCTAATCAGCCAGAAGCTTTCAAGTGACTTGAAGTGGAGTCAGTGCACAATTGATCCTGACTGACTGAATGTGGGTAGTGGAAACTGATAACATATTCAGAGACCAAACTGTTGTGCTGCGGTTTTTCTACGCATGTACATGCCTTATCTAGTTGGAGGAAAGTGCTACATCAAAAGCATTGAATTTATAAGACACTGTGTCATCTTCTTTGTTTTTCTTTCTGTTCCATTCTGTTGCGCTCCATCCACCTCTTAGCAGTTCAGACAACCCACCGACTAGGTAATTTGGAAAAGAATCTTCCTTAGGCCCCTGAATACATTTAGCCGTGAAACTACTGTAGGGATTTTTCTGCATCTGTTTTCTTCACGCTTACTGTTAGGTCTTGTTAGTAATAAGCACGACACTGTATGCATATCTTCAAAGACCTTGTATTTATTCTAAACAGTAACTTCACGTTTAACACTAAGCACACTTCTTCTTCCCTCTTCCACCCACTTCTTCTTCTTCTTCTTACAACACAGCGTCTCTAGAGGTAGCATTAGGAATTATACTACAGGACACAACATTTCCCCTCTTTGTAAAAACATTCTTCTTAAAGCTGCAGTCCACAGTTTTTCCTCTTTGTCGCCATCTCTGTTCGAAATCTGCAATTGCAGTTATTCGCGGAATTATCAACTTTACGTGCGTTGTGACTCGGCATGAAACAGCGTGGATTAATCCAATGTTTTGAGGAGAATGTGCGGCTGTCAATCACTGCGCTGGTGGTGTGGATACTGTCATTCGCAATCACAGATTCTACTTTTTGGAAGTATGACCAACATAGGAATTTTCACTGGAAAATGGCGTCTGAACAAGTAAGTAACATCCACTTTTGTTCTGACCAACTATGGGGAAAAAAGCATGCAGTAAAGCGTGCTGATTAAATCTAACGATCGCTTATCATATCATGTCAAACCGTGCAAATTATACTTTGTTTTCAAATTGTTAATGTTAACAACATCAGCATTGCGTGACTACATTTAATGCCCTTCCGATATTTGTCCTTGTTTTCGCATGGGCCTGTTGCAGTCTCTTTTTTTCTCCGAAGTCCGAAGTCTTTCGTGTTTTACAATGGGTGAATCTCCAGTTGTCACTGGTGATTGTCGTTTGAATCTTTCTGGATCCGCCATCAAATTGATAAGTTTAATTGTATCAGAGAAAAGGCTATAAATCTCCACCTCCAACATCCTCACACTCATAGCCTACTAGCCGAGACTCCTTCTTTATGAGTACAGATGTGACGTAATGACGCAAAGACATGCTCGAATTTCCCGCGGAAATCCACCAGTACCACTGAAATTAAAAACATTATTACAAGCTTACCATTTTGAATCGAGCTATGGCAAGCAGATAGTTTTGAACACTGGCTGGTTATGTACTTGCTAAAAAAATTATTTTGGATAATTTTTAACCCAAAAAAGCTACGGACTGCAGCTTTAACTCAACCATAAGGAAACATGTACTCTGAATAAAGTTATCTTACAACATAGTGTCTCTAGAGGTAGCATTAGGAATTACACTACATGACAAAACACTTACATTACTTATACAAACCTATAAATAACTGCATCTCCGTTGCCAAAGTGGTGTACCGTTGACAGTATTTCAGTATGATGTAATGCAGGGGTGTCCAATCCTGCTCCTGGAGTGAGGTAAGAAATCATACGAATTCGTAAGATCTTTGCTATCGTACATATTTTACGAGTTGCCCAATTCGTATGAATTAGTACCCCGGGGACCCCTGACCCCGCCTCTAAACCTAGCCAGACAAATCGTACGAATTGGTCGTGAGATAGCGTCTCCTTGCAGCATATCTCAATTTGTGTGTGTAACAGAGGATTTCCTGCCGCTGTTTTGACCCCTTTACACATTTTGTAAGTTCTTTGTGAGTTCTCAGCTGGTCAAAATACCATCGTATGTATGCACATACAACTGGCGCATTAGGTCCAGTACACAGCCTTGTATTGGATGATTGATCATTTCTGTTGTAAACAATACTTCATCAAAGCTATTTTGTCATTTTATATCTTTCAATGTTAATAATGACAGTGTGAACACTAAGCGAACCAGGACTAAATATATAATTTTCTTTTTTGGTCCTGACCAAAAGAACCAAGAGAACCGAACTACAAATGTGAACAGACCCTAAAAATACTCAAAGAAACATAAGGAGTTTGTAAATACAGCAGTATTGATTTTGTTAACTTTGGAGTGTTTTCTATTTCATCAATCAAATTCTTTGATAAAGCATGCACATACATATTGCATCTTAAAATTAATAATGACTGTCTGTGAATTCTGCAGTCCTGGCTTTCTCATACATTATTAATGAGTTCATCTTCATCAGCACAGTCTCTGTGTAGATTGATAGTGACATTTTGCCCAAGGGATATGTGGGTAAATTTAGTAGTTGTGTGTGTATTAATAACTATGCACATGGCCAAAACTATGTGTACACCCAAACACACCCATATGAGCTTGAGAACATTTAAATGAAAAAATCATGGATGTTAATCAGGAGCGCATTAACGCACTCAAGCACAGGGGCCTAGGCTGCTAGATGCACGAAAATAATATTCTTCAAATAATTATTTTTATATATGGGAGTTTACAGCAGTGACAACCGCATTCTATAAACAAACTCACACACCCATACAGTAGGTAGTCAACCAGAATTTTTATTTTTAGGACAATCGTATTTTCGGCAAAGCCTGGACTGGAAAGTCCAGTAACGATCCAGATACTGGAAAATCTGTAACGACACTGTGCACGAGAGCCACTCTGCGAGTGTTATCTAAAGGTTTTATACATCTCTTGTCTTCAATTGCTGCTGTGATTTAATTAAATAAACGTGAGCACTGCATGTTTCAAAGTAAAAACGAGGTGCTGTTGCATGTTCTACATACTCACACTTTCAGAGCAGTTTGCAATAGCACACATTTTTGCTAAACGATTGCTGATAAATTATGACTACTTTGTTTAATTTATGGTGTTGATATCATACCTGTAAACTCATCACATTTCAACCAAGTTTCAGTTGCATTTTCCTTTCATCCTTAACTACCGTAATGTTGTAACCCAGAGGAATCTGATTATCTTCTGGCACCCCTGGGGTAGATAGTTGGGCCTCCCTTATTTGCTGCTTTAACAGTTTCCATTCTTCTGGGAAGGTTTGACACTAAATTTTGGATGTTTTGCCAAAACAGATTTGTTCCCATTTGTACACACGAGCATCACTGAGTTCAGGCACTGATGTTGGGTGACTGGTCCTAACTCGCAGTTTGTATTTCATTCCAAAGGTCTTCAGTGGGGTTCATGATTTTGTTCTTGTCTTAGAACATTATTTGGCAGCCAGTATGCATTATTATAGGTGAATTTTTTTAAATGGATGTGCAATCTGTGCATGCACATACTATAAGTCTGACAAATGATGTAACGTGTGTGTGTGTGTGTGTGTGTGTGTGTGTGTGTGTGTGTGTGTGTGTGTGTGTGTGGTGTACCTGCTGTGGTCCTAATTCTGCCTTCCAGTCTCACCATCAAACAGTCAGTGTTGTGTAACTGTGAGGTTTGAGCAGCTAGTAACACAGGCTACTGATAATTTAAGGTAGTAAGTAACTACACTGGCTCAACGTAGGTAAAATCTTTTTTAAATATATTACTATCAGATTTATATTTTTCACCTCTGCAATCAAATCTTTGTTCATATGGCACAAGTTATCTACTCAACAGAATTATGGCAGATTAAATATGAATAAATACAGCTGTTTAGAATCAATTATATATCAAATGAGCAGCTTGACAGTGCATCATTTAAAAAGTGACTGCAAATAGATCATATAAAAATGTAACTGATTAAATAGCAAACTGCAAACACGTAGCAAACTGGTACGTGAATTATTGTGTTCATGTAGTTCTAAATTGTTTAGTTCCAGACTTTTTCAAATTATAATACAATTAAAATAAGTTAAATAAAATATAATAATATTATTTGAAATGTACATAAATATGTTTTTAGCTCCTATACTTAGACAATGTTTAAACATTAATCAGTGTTTAGCAGAATCAAAGTTGATTTGATCTGAGTTGGATAATTAGTTGGTAACACTGAGTTTATATATATGTGTGTGTATATATATATGATTTAACATACAATTATGGATATTTAAGTTTATACAGAACATGAATGTAAAAGAAAACATGTATTACATTTGGATATACAGAGACATGTTAGAGGATACACGACTACAACATCAACTGAGATTCTAAAGGCTGATAGTATTCACATCAAGAGAAAAAGCTGCAATGCCATTTAAAGGTTAAGGTTTCATGAGTCTTGAGTGAGAATGAAAAGTTGAAAATTGCCTCTACACTTTCAAACACATGCTGGCATCAGATATACAGCAATTATATTACTCGAATCAGCCTATTTAAAATATTGGGTAGTTTATAATGCATTCAATATCGACGTCACACGTTACTTTAACAGATTGTCTCGAGACTCTAGAGGCTTCTTGTATTCTTTCAGTCTGTCTAGACAATGAAAGAAAGTGAGAGAAGAGAACGTGTGATCCATATTCCCCATAAACACCACAGCTGTGAAGTCTGTCACAACTAATCGTATGGCTGCCAATCTCACTATACAATACATCAGCGCTGTATCTGAAAATGATGCACACAAGATGCAGTCTGATTACGTCTGAAAATCCAGCAAATCGATGATGATGATGGTGATGTGTGTGCTTAAGCTGCACTGTTCTCTATATTGATCTGTGACTGTCGACTCAATATTTCTCTTCAAGGAGCTTTCAAAGTGTATTTTCGCTTTGGACTGATTAAACTGTTCTGCCTTGTGAAGTTAGAAATGTAATTAAGATAATTACGCAACGTTTTTTATTCAGCAAAAACTTTTATATACTGTTACAAAATATTCCTGTTTCAAATAAATACTGTTCTTTTGAATTTACTCTTCATTAAAGAATCCAGAAAAAGGGTGTCCTGGTTTCCACAAAAATATTAAGCTGCTGTTTTCAACTTTGAGAAAAATAAGAAATGTTTCTTGAGAACCAAATCAGCATATCAGAAGGATTTCTGAGGGATTGTGACACTGAAGACTGGAGTGATGATGCTGAAAATTCAGCTTTGCCATCACATAAATAAATTACATTTTAAATATATATTAAAATCGAGACAATCGTAATATTTCACAATATTATTCTATTTGTGATGGAATACATGCAGCCTTGGTAAGTATTTTTTTTTAAAACATTAAAAAATCTTACAAGTGATTGTGTGCGTTTCACAAGTGTGTGTTTATAAAAGCAAATGAAGATAATTTAAAGACATGACAATATTATCACAAAAACAAAGCGCAGAGGGACCATTAAATGCTTGCAAGTTAGAGCAAAATTACTGAACTGTTAATTAAAGTTTTCTAAATTCCTCAGGGCATGCTGTGTGATCTCAGCATTTCTCACTTTTTAAAAATCTGATGAATAATGATCAAATTGGCATCCAGCAGCATTTTGATTAGGTAAAAAAAACAAAAAACCTTTCACCTAGTATTTGAGATAATTACTGATCCGTATGAGTACTTTGCTCAGCTAAAACAGAGTTCTTCTATGGGCAAAAAAAAAAAAAAAGAAAGAAAAAGTGTCCACAGGACCTCTCTGTGTCTCAAACATAAAAATATAATTATTTCATAAATAATCAGTAAAATGATAAAGTGAATCTGAATGATAAAGTAAATCTGAAAATATAGTCAATTTAAGTGATGTCTTGCATGACAAACACTTTTATTTATTATAAGTTTTATAATACCTTTACAAGGTATAAGTTTTCACTCACCCTCATGTCGTATTAAACCTCTATGACTCTTTCATTTGCAGAACACATATTTTGAAGAATATTGGTTGCAGCCAAATAGAGTTGGTGATCATTGATTGACACACTGAATGGACAAAAAACACACAGAGGGCCCTATCTTGCACCCAGCGCAATTGACTTTTTACATCAACGAATGTATCATTCATATTTTGATGCACAGCGGACTTTTCCCTCAGCAGACACACGTCGGTAAATTAGGGAATGAACTTGCGCTCCCGGGGGCGGTTCAGTGAAAAGAGGAGGTGTGTTCCGGCGCAAATGTTCCCTGGTGCTATTTTGCAATTCCAGAAAACAATTCCGCCACAGACCAGGAAAAACCTAGTCTAAAGTCAGTGGCGCGTTTTCAGTGGCGCATTCAGATGCTATTTTAAGGGCGCATGCTTGGCCATAATGTAGCATGTGCACAACGTGCATACACTCTGCTTCTCTCATATGCACACAGACGCAGCAGTTGACATTTTTGCAAACCGTACATAATTACAAGGAAAAAATATTCCACATGAGGGAAATCATTGTGGTGTCCATGAAGATGTGAAAAAATAGCTATAAATCTAGCTTACACATTTACCAAAATTATTATACGCCTGTTTAACCGAAGCTTATTTGGGTGGGTTTCTCACATCCCCATACAAAGTCACTTCTCTGTCTTTTACGGCCCTGACGAGAACGTCGGTCTCCTCGGCTGTGAACCGCTCCTGGCGTGCGCCAGGCAAATCCGCCGTTATAATAGCAGTCCGCCATGGAACAAGCGTGCCTGCTCTTTAAAGGGAATGTGAGATGATGCTCTGATTGGTTTATTTCACTAATGTAGCTACTACAGACCAACCCATTTTAGATTTGCGAGATCCGCCCACAAAGTTACTTGAGTTTCCTGTTTGATACTTGCGTTTCAGATCGTTAAAATAGGGCCCAGAGACATTTAGCCTACAAATATCTTATTTTGTGTTCCACAGAAAAAAGAAAGTCATAAAAGTTTGGAATGAATCATGGGATGAAGAACTTCATTTTTGGGTGAACTAGCCTATCATCATTGTGAAACATGTAGGCCTGTCACGGTAATCCAGGTAAATTACCGTAAAATGACCAGAATGACTTTTCTGGTAAATACACAATACTGTTCACACAAGCAATGGTGTTCTGTCTTTTTGCTGGTAAGATAGTTCACTGGTATTTTTGTACTGATGTGTGAATAGCCTATGTGATGCAAATCATCAGAAATTATTTTAAAATGCTGAGCCGTTTTCTTCATCCTCATGGATGAGGAAAAGGGCTTTAGTTTCACTATCTGTCCAGTTTGACTAAATTTTTTACATCTGAGTATGACCACAAACCAAAACCGATTTGTATTTTTAAGTCCTGTTCACACTTGATCCAGTGGCATGCAGTGGTGTCTGAAATTATTTATTTATTTATTTTATTTTATATATATATATATATATATATATATATATATATATATATATATATATATATATATATATATATAAATCAATAAATTCATGTCCCAGTTCAACTCAATCTTGTCACATTTTCCTGGTTAAATAAACATTACTTTACATTACATCAAAAAAGAAACCAAACACAATTCTAGTTTTAGTATTTTTTTTATTGTTCTGTTTATTAAAACCAAGTATAAATCTCAAGTTAGTGTTTTAAGCATTTTTACATTTATTCCAAAGGAATAACTGAAGGCAGTTACTAACATTTTAAACAATATTTTATTTGTGTATTGATGTTCAGCTGTTCTTTTTTAGTACTCAACCTATTTTCCGATCATCATTCATGCTTGGTAAACGAAGATGTATCTTTAATTTCACCAAGCTGATTGCTTATTAACGGTAGCCTAAATTACCATTAAAGACTGTAATGAAAGGGGCTATATATAGACTGACAGATTCCATCATTCTTTCTTTGAATTTCAATTGACAACATGTCTTTATGTCAGTATAGTGAATATGGCACCACAGTTCAAACATACTTCATCAGGTCTGTTGATGGGGGATGAAAACCTGAACCTGTATACAACACTGTGTCTTGCTTTAGTGCTTTTTAAAGTAAGTCTTGCCATTTCAAACCCGTCAAGAGGAAGCACTGAGCCAGTCACAGGAGGCGTTCCTGCCATCTCTGTCAGCTTGGCCCTTTTAAGATGAGGTGACATCAACCAGCTCTGTCTCCTCAGGGTGTAAACTTTATCTGGATGTGTCTGCTATCGTGATCACAGCTCCTGCAGTCAAGTCTCACGAGTTTAAGGGTGTAAGATTGGCTATTGTTGAACACTGTTGTTGTGCGTCACTAAAGCAGAAAGTTATTCTCTGTAAACTATATCACAAAATATTCTTCTTGCTCATAAGAGAATGGAGATGATGATTAAAGGCTTCTGAATATGCTCTTATGTAGCCTAAGTCAAGTCAAGTCAAGTCAAGTCAAGTTTATTTGTATAGCGCTTTTCACAATACAGATTGTATCAAAGCAGCTTCACAGTATTAAATTAAAATAATACAACAAAGTTTGTTTCAAGAGGAATTTATTGATTGATAAAATTAAATTAAATGTCCCCAAAATATCCCCAACTGAGCAAGCCAAAGGCAACAGTGGCAAGGAACCGAAAAACTCCATCAAGTGACCTAATGGTGTCCTAAAACTCCATCAGGTGACCTAATGGAGAAAAAAAACCTTGGGAGAACCCAGGCTCAGTCGGGGGCCAGTTCTCCTCTGGCATTTATGAGCTAGAGGCCGGATTGTAGTTTGAACTGTAGGATTATATGAATGCCTAGACTTTAATCTAGTTTTAAACTGGGAGAGCGAGTCTGAGCAACGAACAGTATCAGGAAGACTATTCCAGAGTTTTGGAGCCAAATGTGAAAATGCTCTCCCTCCTTTGGTGGTTCTGGATATCCTAGGTATGACCAAAAGCCTTGAATTTAGTGATCTTAAAGAGCGCGATGGATTATAGGGCGATAGAAGATCCGTTAAATAGACTGGAGCTAAGCTGTTTAGGGCTTTATAAGTCAGTAGCAATACCTTATAATTAATACGGAGCTTTATAGGTAACCAATGCAGTGATGATAAAATCGGTGTTATATGATCATATTTTCTTGATCTCGTAAGAACTCTAGCGGCGGCATTTTGGACTGTAGCTTGTTTATTGAGGATGCAGGACAACCAGCTAATAAAGCATTACAGTAATCCAGTCTCGAGGTCATGAATGCATGAACTAACTTTTCTGCATCAGAAACTGATAGCATATTACGTAGCTCAGCAATGTTTCTAAGGTGGAAAAAGGCTGTTTTTGTAACATGAAATATGATTTTCAAAAGACAGGTTGCAATCGAGTATAACACCCAGGTCTTTTACTGTGTAGAGGATAAAGTAACAGGACATCCTATGATGTTAAAGTTGTATTGTGCGAGGTTTTGTGGGTGGTTTTTTGAACCGATAAGTATTACCTCTGTCTTGTCTGGATTTAATAAAAGAAAATTACGCGTCATCCAATCTTTTATATCTTTAACACACTCTGTCAATTTGGAAAATTTAGCGTTTTCATCCGGCCGTGATGAAATATATATTTGAGTGTCATCAGCATAACAATGGAAACTAATTCCATGTTTCCTTATAATATTTCCAAGAGGCATCATATATATTGAAAATAACAGAGGGCCTAACACAGATCCCTGCGGCACTCCATAGTTTACTGGAGTTATGGTCGATTTTTCTCCATTTAAATAGACAAAATGGTAGCAGTCAGATAGGTATGATTTGAACCAGCTTAGTGCTTGTCCTTGAACACCAGTATAATTTTGTAGTCGATCTAAGTGTAATGTGTGATCTATAGTATCGAACGCAGCACTAAGATCAAGTAAAACTGAGATACAGCCTTGGTCAGAAGCTAAAAGTAAATCATTTGTGATTTTAACGAGCGCAGTTTCAGTGCTATGATGCGGTCTGAATCCAGACTGAAACTTTTCATAGATATAATTTTGTTGCAAGAAAGAGCCCAGTTGAGCGGACACCACTTTTTCTAATATTTTAGACATAAATGGAAGATTTGAAATGGGTCTATAATTTGCTAGATTATTATGATCTAATTGTGGTTTCTTAATGAGAGGTTTTATAACTGCCAGTTTAAATGTTCTTGGAACATGACCTAAAGATAAAGACGAGTTAATAATATTGAGGAGAGGCTCTTCCACTACAGGTAACACTTCTTTCAGTAGTTTAGTTGGTATAGGATCTAATAAACATGTTGTTGTTTTAGATGAAGTGATAAGTTTATTTAACTCTTTTTGTTCTATAGTTGTAAAGCACTGTAATTGTTCTTGCGGGGTGATAATTGAAGCTGAATTATAAGGCGCAATTGAAGATTGAACGTTTACAATTGTGGTTCTGATGCTTTCTATTTTCTCAGTGAAGAAGTTCATGAAATCATTACTACTGAACTGCAACGGGATATTTTGCTCGGGTGACGTCTGTTTATTTGTTAGTCTAGCCACGGTGTTAAATAAAAACCTTGGATTGTTTTGGTTGTTTTCTATTAGTTTGCGGAGGTGCTCAGCCCTGGCCACTTTTAGGGCCTTTTTATAACGTGACATACTGTCTTTCCACGTGATTCTAAAAGACCTCTAAATTAGTTTGTTTCCATTTACGCTCTAAAATACGTGTTTCTCTTGCTTAATGCTTTATCGACATTGACTAATAGGTCTGAGAGAAAATCTGCAAACTCTTTTAGGAAATCAGCGTAAGGCCCTGGCGGTCTATATACGGTCTATATACGATAATAGGGATGTTTTTCTAACATCTAAGAGCGTAACATTTAGTACAAGTACTTCAAATGAAATAAACTTATAACCCGTTTTCTGAGTAACATTGAGAATATCTCTATAAATGGTTGCAACACCGCCGCCACGACCAATCAGACGGGGCTCATGCTTATAACAGTATCCAGGAGGAGTAGACTCATTAATACCGAAATAATCATTTGGTTTAAGCCAGGTTTCAGTAAGGCAAAGTACATCGAAGCTATTATCTGTGACTATTTCATTTACAATAACTGCCTTAGGTGTGAGTGATCTAATGTTTAGAAGACCTAGCTTTAGAAATAGTTTTTGTTTACTAATAGCAACATTTTCTGTTTTAATAACAATTCGATTTTTCCTAGATCCTGCAGTAGATTTATTATTTGATCTCACTAAACGAGGAATAGACACGGTTTCTATGCAATGTTCTACACTAGTATTTATATCAGTTAAATTGGTGCAGCAGAGACTATGATTTGGACTTTTGGTTACTAGTCAAAGGGTATTTAACATTTTGGAGATGTTATCCGACAGAAGATCCGCTCCGAATCTGCTTGGGTGTAAGCCATCAGCACGGAAAAGCCTAGGACGCTCCCAAAACAGATTCCAATTATTTACAAAGAGCAGTTTCTGCTCATTGCACCATGACATTAACCATTCATTTAGCGCAAATAATCTGCTGAACTTTTCATGCCCTAATCGGTACGTGGGAAGCGGTCCTGACACAATGATCGTTGTTTCAGGCGATGTGCTGCGTACCGTATCGATTAGATTCCTGAAGTCTTTCTTCAGAATCTCCGTCTGGCGCAGCCTGATGTTGTTCACTCCCGCGTGCAGGACCACAGTTCCGATGCGCTCGTCACCGTTCAGGATCTCGGGAACGCGAGCAGCGATTTCAGAAACACGAGCACCAGGAAAGCAGTGACTGTGCACCTTACTTTTACCTAACGTAGCGTGTACGTGCCGAACGATGCATCGGCGCGTGATGTTTCAAGAGCCAAACACCGGTCTCTCAGCTCGGCCTGTCTCAATAAAAGGTCGTGGATCTGTTTCTCAACAGCTTCCAGCTCAGACTGCAGTGCGTGCAGCTCAAATGTGTCCTCACCTGCACCAAAAGGTAGACTACTTACATCTGATATATTCACCATTTTAACAGATGGACAATGAGTTAGCAACGAATTTGTCCATTTTTTTTTAAACGATTTTAAAATCGATTTTTTTTAAATTACAGAATCGATATTAATTCAAATTAAATTGCTTTATTTTTGTCCTTGCTTATGAGGTTGACAGAAGTTTCAACAGAGGATGAAATGTGTCGTTCTCTTACGAGAGGTCTCTCGTACTTGCGTAAGTATCTTACGCTAGGGGAAAACCTCTTTTCCTCAAGATATTGAAGCCAAAAATTATCCTTAATTTTGCAATAATGTAAAACGCATTGCAGCAGCATGCAGACATGGGCGAGACAGCTCGCGCGCCCATTGGCTGCTCTGCGGCAACTGCACCAGCCTATCGATAGAGGCCCCTCATGACGTCAGAACCAATGAGGGTGCTTCGCGCCCATTACGTCATGTCCCGCCGAAAGCGGGTGGGGCTAGGGCTATAAATACGGCCCAGAGAGGCTGGTTTGGTCAGTTTTTCATCGCTGAAGCGAATCAGAACATGACGCATGCATGGCAAGATACGCAAGTACTCGTTCCCTCTTCTAGAGAGAACCGAGGTTACGTTAGTAACCGAGTACGTTCTCTTACGAGAGGTCTCTCGTACTTGCGTAAGTATCTTACGCTAGGGGAACACAATGTAAAACGCCGTGCGTGCTTGAGACATAACACTAAAGTCCCAAGGGCAGGTGCCCGGGGCTCATACAGTGCCTAATCACAAGGAACTCACAGAGAATCCGGGAAGAGGGGCTAGAATAGCATCATTCCTGTAATATGGAGCTCTGATAAGAGCATGTTATATCAAGTGTTCCACACAGCCAGGGCGAACTCGGCCTGGACTGGTAAATATGGGGGACTTACGCACTGCCCACAGAAGTATACAGACGATCAGTGATCGACGCTCTAGCAGTTTCAGCATCCTGAGCCGATAGCATCGGGCGGGCAATTCTGAAAAATTAAACCGAGAGCAACCTAGCTTGTAAAGCGGGAACCTCGAGGTTATAAAACCTTATAAATGTAGACGGGGAGGCCCAGCCTGCCGCCGTACAGATATCTTGCAAGGCAATCCCACTGGACCAAGCCCACGACGAGGCCATGCCTCTTGTGGAGTGCGCTTTGACACCTATCGGGCATTGCAGGCCCTTGGATGTGTAAGCTAGCGCTATAGCGTCAACTATCCATCTGGATAGACTCTGTTTTGATGCAGCTAGTCCCTTAGAACGTCCGCTGAACAAAACAAAGAGCTGCTCCGTCTGTCTGAAAACAGATGAGCGAGACACCTAGGCTCTTAACGCCCTGACCGGGCAAAGGAAGCCTGCGTCCCCTTCCTCTTCAGATACCGGCAGGGCCTACAGGGAGATAACCTGTGCCCTAAACGGTGTATTGAGGGATTTAGGAACATATCTGTGCTTTGGTTTGAGTATGACTCTCGAGTCATTAGGCCCAAACTCCATACACGTCGCGCTCACTGAGAGCGCTTGCAAATCCCCTATGCGCTTCACTGAAGCGAGAGCCAGAAGAAACACTGTTTTGAAAGACAAGAGTTTCAGGTCTATTGACTGTATTGGCTCGAATGGGGCACCTTTCATGGCTTCCAGAACCGTGGAAAGGTCCCAAACGGGAACTGAGGAAGGTCTGGGAGGGTTCAGCCTCTTAGCTCCTCTAAGGAAGCGAATGACCAGATCGTTCCTTTCTAATGACTGGCCAAGCGGTGGTTCAGCGAACGCTGCTATGGCCGCCACATAAACTTTGAGCGTGGATGGGGTTCTGCCCTTATCCAGAAGCTCTTGTAAAAAGGAGAGAACCTCCGGCACCCCACAGCGTGAGGGTGAAGTGCCACTCGCTGTACACCAGCTAGTGAACACAGACCATTTTGAGGAATAGAGCCGCCTCGTAGATGGAGCTCTTGCCTGTGTGATCATGTTTAACACTCCCGCTGGGAGGTTAACGGGTACCCGTTGATGGCCCACACATGTAGGGACCAAAGCTCCGGGTGAGGATGCCAGATCGAGCCGTTTGCCTGCGACAGGAGGTCCCTCCTCACCGGTATCGGCCACGGGGCGGTACTCATCAGCTGCATCAGGACTGGAAACCAGACTTGGTTTGTCCAAAAATGGGGCGACGAGTAGCACCGGGCATCCGCTCTCCCTGATTCGCTTTAACACCTGGGGTAGGAGCATGACAGGGGGAACCGCATAGAGCGGGCAGCGGGGCCACGTGAGCCAGCGCATCCCTGCTCTTGGAGAAAAATTCCTGACAATGAGCGTTCTCTTAAATATGGTCTATTTTCGCTCTGCCAAATGTCCTCCATAGCAGTTTGATTGTCTGTGGGTGTAAAGACCATTCTCCTGCCGGAAGATAGTTTCTGGACAGTCTGTCTGGTCCCACATTCAGATGGCAGGGCACATGCGCTGCCCTGAGCGAGCGCAGATTGTGCTGAGCCCAGACCAGGAGGTGTTCCGTCAGCCTGTGAAGGATTCTGGATCTGATACCTCCTTGGTGATTTATATAAGCCACCACTGACATGTTGTCCGAACGGACCAAGACGTGGTGTCTTATCTGGGGACAAAAAACGCCTCAGCGCGTTGTCGACTGCCATCATTTCCAGGCAGTTTATATGCAGAAGCTTCTCCCGTTCCGACCACTGGCCGAATAACGGTCTGCCCTCGAGCAGCGCTCCCCATCCCGAGGTTGAGGCATCCGTAGACACCACCTTCACACTCGAGGAAGTCCCCAGGCTTACTCCTGACCGGTACCAGTCGGTCACTTTCCAAGGTTTCAGAGCTGCAACGCATTTCTGATCGACCTTGAGGCGCGCGAGACCGGAGGTCCAAGCTCTGCGCGGCGCGCGCTTTCAACCAATACTGCAGCGGGCGCATGCGAAGCAGACCCAGCTGAAGCACTGAGGATGCTGAAGCCATGAGACCCAGCATCCTTTGAAACTTTTTGAGCGGGACTAAAGCGCCGTGGCGAAAAATCTCTGTCATGCGCTGAATACTTAGTGTGCGCTGCGGCGACAGCTGTGCTGTCATAGACAGCGAGTCCAGATCTGTGCCCAGAAAAGATATTTTCTGACTGGGAGACACCGAACTCTTCGCCCAATTGACTGTGAGACCTAAATTCTCGAGGTGATCGAGTAATATGGTCCTGTGTTCTATGAGCTCCGACTGTGATCGAGCTAGAACCAGCCAATCGTCCAAATAATTCAGCACTCGTATGCCTCGGAGCCTGAGGGGTGCGAGCGCTGCATCCATGCACATCGTGAATGCGCGAGGTGCCAGGGATAGGCCAAATGGCAGTACTGTGTACTGATATGCCTGACCCTCGAAGGCGAATCTCAAAAATCGCCTGTGACGTGACGCTATTTGTATTTGAAAATAAGCGTCTTTCAGATCTATCGACATGAACCAGTCCCCTTGGCAAATTTGCCAGAGGATTTTCTTGGTCGTGAGCATTCTGAACCGTCGTTTCAGAAGTGCTTTGTTTAGTCGTCTTAGATCTAGAATGGGTCTGAGACCCCCGTCTTTTTTGGGTACCAGAAAAATATCTGCTGTACATGCCCCCTCCGCTCTGAGCTTGTGATAAGGGTTCTATAGCCCCTTTGCTCAGTAGCTTCGCTATTTTGGCTCGAAGTAGGTGTGCTACTTCCTTTTCACCGTAGTATCGATTCGCGCCGCTTTGCGTTGCGGGCGTCGATCTAACTGTAGCGAATAGCCTCTTTCTATAATGTCTAGCACCCACTTCGAAACCCCGGGTAGCCTTGCCCATGCGTTTGCACGAATGGCTAGGGGTTGGATGCGAAGCGCGCTCTGGTCGCTCAGCGACAGAGGGGCTTCAGTGTGCTGCAACATAAGCGTCGCGCTTATGACATTTGAGGCAGGGGGCGCGCTGATAACAGCGGGCAGATTGCCCGCGCTCGACTCCTCTGCGGTGGTCAACCGAGAGGGGGAGGGCTGGGCGAGTCCCGTAAGACCTGTCATGTCTATGTGTGAATGTGGGCGTGGGATAGCGGGCACATTTACAACACTGAGAGCATTGTCCGCCTGAGCAGAGCGAATGCATGTTGGTTTCGTTTTACAGAAACCTTGAGACATGCAGAACGTAGTGTTTGTGGGCACTGGGCAGTGGGCACATTTACCACATTTAATGCGCAATCGATCTGGGTCGATTTCATGTGCGCGAGCCCTGTGTGACGGGCTGTGTTTCTGTGTAGGAATGAGCACTGGGCAGTGGGCATTTTGTCTACACTCATAACACCATCGGCCGTGGCTGGAACACCAGAAAATACACTCTTATGGGATTTATCTGGGAAGCTGTAAAAGCGGCGTTTGTGTGCAGGCAAGCGGGCTGTGTCGCCGACTTGTTTACTGCAGAATACACTGGAACAGTAGCATTTACTGGAACTGAACAAGCGAGAAGTTGCCATAGAAACAGAGAGCGTCAACATGCTGGCGTTTGTTTGCAGGCGTGCGTGTATTACAATAGGCTCGTCCACTGCAATATTGACATTTCCAGAGAAATGTGTGAGAATGGAGGTAGATCCAGCCGCAGCTGGACTAGGGACACTCTTTTCTCCTTTCGCCAGTGACGGAAACCATAGAAACGGTGCTTGGGTGCAGGCGAGCGGGTTGTACAACGCGCTCGTTGGCTGCAAAAATACACATCTGCAGTCGCCTTTTCAGGGAACTGACAGAGCGAGCATTGACGGCATAATTTTATCTGCCGGTAGACCCGGGATCGAACACGGGTCTCTCGCGCGATAGCCTGAGAATCTGCCACTGGGCCACAGGGGAAGACACATAGGCATTTAGTTAGCACGAGTATTATGAGAGAGTGTCAACATGCTGGCGTTTGTATGCAGGCGTGCGTGCGTGCATTACAACAGGCTCGCTCACTGCAGTATTGACATTTACAGTCGCCTGAACTTCAGAGGGGAATGAGAAATGTATGAGAAATAGAATTCGGCCCGGCCACAGTGGGACATAAACGCTCTTTTCTCCTTTCGCCAGTGACGCACGGGAACCATAGAAACGGTGTTTGGGTACAGGCGAGCGGGTTGTACAACGCGCTCGTTGGCTGCAAAATGCACATCTGCAGTCGCCTTTCAGGGAACTGACAGAGCGAAGCATTGGAGGCATAATTTATCTGCCGTTAGACCGGGATTCGAACACCGGTCTCTCGTGCGAAAAACCAAAGATTCCGCCACTGAGCCACAGAGGGGAACACAAAGGCTTTCAGATGCACGAGCATATAAGAGCGTCAACATGTTTTCTTTGGCGTTTGCTTGCAGGCGCTGCAATATTTATATTTCCAGTCGCCTGATCAGGGAACTGAGAAATGTGTGAGAAAATTCAGGTCAGTCCAGCTTCGGCGGGACAATAAACGCTCTTTTCTCCTTTCGCCGGTGAGTGACGCATGAAAGGGGCGCAGGGGCAGGGTATAGCTTTCTTGTACGTAAAGAAAAACTAACCCCGACCGTCCGCTTCCAGCCTCCCCTGTGAACGGCGCAGTTTGCGCGGCTCGAACAGAGGGAGAGAGAAAGCTAGCCCCGTGACCGTCCGCTCCTGACATCCCCTGTGAACGGCGCGGTTTGCGCGGCTCGAACAGAGGGAGAGCAGTTATCATCCTCCAAGCAGGCAAGGCAAGCGGGCGCACCGGCGAGCTTTGCGTGTTGGGGGGGCGGAGGCGCAGTCTCGGAGAAGGATGCCAGGTGAGTCCGCAGAGTCACCATAGGCAGTAACTAGCTCGCAGTGAGGGCAGTCGCCGTCAGCGAGCGCGAGAGCTGCGCGTCCTCAGGAAAGGGGCGTCTTGAAAAAGACGCCCAGCTCTTTTAGTGCAATGGGAGTGTGTGTCGCGGCGGCGAACACACACATACACAAAACACAGTAGCAGAGAAAAGGATATGTACGCCGGCAAGCGTGAGCAGGAACGGCGACTGAAGGCGGCGAGTTGTCGACCGGCAGCTTCAGATGCAGACTAATCCCGCTGGGTGCTTGAATCAGACGGCGCGGCTTCCTCTCAGGATCCAGCGATGCGTAGGCCCGCTGAAGAGATGAAAAACTGACCAAACCAGCCTCTCTGGGCCGTATTTATAGCCCTAGCCCCACCCGCTTTCGGCGGGACATAACGTAATGGGCGCGAAGCACCCTCATTGGTTCTGACGTCATGAGGGGCCTCTATCGATAGGCTGGTGCAGTTGCCGCAGAGCAGCCAATGGTAGCGCGAGGGCGAGCTGTCTCGCCCATGTCTGCATGCTGCTGCAATGCGTTTTACATTATTGCAAAATTAAGGATAATTTTTGGCTTCAATATCTCGAGGAAAAGAGGTTTTCCCCTAGCGTAAGATACTTACGCAAGTACTCGTTCCCTCTTCTAGAGAGAACCGAGGTTACGTTAGTAACCGAGTACGTTCTTTTTGAGTGTTGAGTTGAGTAACGTAATTCCTTTCAAGTGGACGCGTGGAAGTGAGACTGAATGCATTGAAAAGCCCTCGCGCTACTCATATGCTGAGAGAGAGATAAGACACTAGAGCTGCACGATTAATCTTTAAAAGACTGTGATCTCTCGATTCGTCTCATACTAGTATCATTATTTCTGTGATACAATAGTTCAAATTATCATAGAAGTACTGGGATAAAAGTTTAAAGTTCAAATATAAACACTGATTATAAGTCTACGATAGCGATCCAAATAGAGTAAAACAGCTTTAGATAGAAACTTGGCGCATTTATCGATTACATTGTTTCGCCACAAGGTGGCGGCAAGTGACTTTTAAAAAATTGATTTGTTATTGAATTATTTATTAAAGAGAATGTAGTACTGTATGATGCTTCTGAAATAAGTCAGAAAGATGTGATTTAGTTTTGTAAATATGACTGTGTTAAGTTAACAACATGTACAGTCTGTATAAGTGATTGATTTAACTTTTGCCTATGGTCTAGTGTAAAAAATAAAAATAAAAATTCGTAAGTATCGTGATCGGGAGATAGGTGTATCGTCCCAGCCCTATAAAATAACTAGTAGGCCTATGTTCATTCTTAAAATTATAATAATAATTTTCTTATGTACAAATATTATTTATAACATCATAATTGCAATTATTAATAGTAATTAATTGCAAAAAACAAAAAGCATGCTACAGTCATAGTATCAGATGGTAATACAATAGTAATTTGATATATATCATTGTAGTGTATGATTACCATATTCATATCCCACTTATTGGTATGCACATAGTATAGTAGTCCAAAGATTCATGGTTCTACCATGGTACCATGTTCAAAACCAGGTGTAAATGTGTAATTTGTTCTCTGTGGTTGTCCTTGGATTTTTGTGATACTTCCTGTTTTCGGTCCCATGTGCCATTTTGTAGTCAGCTTGTAGTTTTTCCCCTTGATTGTGCTCCCCAGGTGTGTCTCGTTATATCTCAACCTTGTGTTTCTCTTGTTGCTCGGTCAGTCGTTGTTTTGAGTGGTTCCCAAACCTGTCCTGAAGGCACCCCAACACTGCATGTTTTCTTTGTCTCCCTAATCAAACACACCTGATTCAACTCATCAGCTCATTATCACATGGGTTAATGAGCTGATGAGTTGAATCAGGTGTGTTTGATTAGGGAGACAAAGAAAATGTGCAGTATTGGGGTGCCTTCAGGACAGGTTTGGGAACCACTCTTGTTTCAGTTTCCCTGGTTCTTGTGTGTGTATTGGTTAGGTTTATTTTTTGCTTGTCTGTTTATTTCAATATAACCTCTGCAATTAGAACTGCATCTTTGCCTGCCATCTATTCAACCCCCTGCATCATTACAAAATGAGAGACAATTTTTTGTCCAAAGTAATTATCATTATTATTATGGTGCTTATTAATGTAAAGAATAAATCTGACATGTTTCTCTTTATTTCAGATATTCTATAAAAAAAAAAATGCTATCATTAATGACTTGGTGGTGTATTTCATCAGTCATTAGAATGATTAGACTGCATTAATGATGATGTCTATGAGTCTAAACAGGTGTGACCTTCAAACACTGGCTGCATTCGAAATCGCATACATTCCTTATTATATAGTAGGTGAAAAATATTATGTAACGAAAATGTCTGAATTCACAGTAAAAGAGTAGGCAAAAAGTACATGGGTGACCTACTTCTTCCGGAGAGATTCTGAAGTGTGCGTATGATGGACACTTTACTATCCCATGAGGCCACAGGAGAGGATTTAAGAATGGCAGTGAAGCGACGCTGGTAGGTCACATGATAATGACAACATGGCGAATAGATTACATTCATACTATACACATTCATTTGATATAGAACATACCATTTTAGCAGTCGTGAAGTAATTACTTATTCAAAATAAGTACTCACTCTAGAGAGTATGTGATTTCGGTTCTGCCTCCTCACACTTTCAAATGAGACACCTTCCCACCTGTTCAACCATTCGTTCGTTGATTGCTTGGAGACCCCAGACTTCCTCTTCAAGATTATAATGGATATGCGTGAGTGGTGTCCACTTTTGGGTAATTTGAATCACAGCAAATACTGCAATTCACTTTATGACAAATACGACTGATAAACACAACTGCAACGATACGAAAAGATCTTGATTAAATGTGACATGTGCTTCCCTTTTTACAGGACAGAAAATGATGGCATTGATAGACAGATTCGTTAGGGAATGTTTTTTCACTCACTCATTATAGGAAATTTATGTAGATTACCTGTGACAGATGATGTGTGGAAGGAAATCCAGAGAGGAAAGAGCAGGAATATTTCACTTGAAGACTCAGATTCACACGCACTCTTCATTTCACATTGACAGGAACATTTCTATTCGAAGGTATTTGTGTCAGGGATATTTAGTTATGTTTGTTTCACTTTCATGGACTTTTAGTTAGTATTCATTGGTTCCTGTTTTCCATTATCCAGCTGCTCCTTGTTTGTGGAAGGAAATCCAGAGAGGAAAGAGCAGGAAGTTCTCTTACGAGAGGTTCTCTCGTATTGCGTAAGCTAGCTTACGCTGCGGGAAAGTCTCCTTTCTCGAGATACTGAAGCCAAAAATTATCCTTAATTTTTTTAAACCTTGTCAACGCAGTGCGGCAGCCTGCAGACCTAGGGCAGGCGAATCGCGTGCCCATTGGCTGCTCTGCGGCAACTGCAGCAGCCTAAGGCTGAGCCTTGCGCGTGACGTCACGTCCAATGAGCGCGCTTGGCGCGCTTAATGCGTCACAGCCCGTCATTAGGGGTGTGGCTTAGCGTATATAAGCAAGGAACAGAGGCTGCTTCGCTGATTTCTGTCTCTTCAGCGAAGCTCTTCGCATCGCTGATCTCCGAGGAAGCCGCCGTCGAATCAAGCGACCAGCACGCCGAGGATTTCAGCCTGAGGCCGCTCGCCGCCTTCAGCCTTCCCTGCCTGCTGCGCCATCCGGCATATATATCCTTTTCTTGCTCTGTGTTGTGTGTTTGTGTGTCCGCCGCGACACACTTGCATCTAAAAGAGCGCGAGGCGTTGTTGCAAATGCCTCGCTCATCCTGTGGCTCGTGCAGAGCCGCGCTCAGCGACGGAGACCGCCACGTGGTGTGCACTCTCTGCCTGGGCTTCGACCACGCAGCCCGCGCTCTCTCCGAGGGCGGCTGCGATCAGTGTGAGGAGTTACCGATGTCCCCGCCGTTGAGGAAGCTGTGGCAACGCACCTTTGCCCGCCGTCTGCTAGATGGCGCTCAAAGTCTGCCCTGCCGTCTAAAGCCTGCATGACCACCCTGCACTCAATGGCCGTTCTTTAGATCCTTCAAGCCGACCTCCTCCGTGAACTGGACGAGAAGGGCTCGGATCAGTCTGCCTTAACCGATCTGCGCAGCGCTACGGATCTTGCGCTACGCGCTACCAAGACCGCTGCTCAAGCCATCGGCAGATCCATGGCCGCGCTCACCGTCATCGACAGACACCTCTGGTTGACGCTCGCTGACATGAGTGACTCAGAGCGCGCTGTATTTCTGAACGCACCACTCTCGCCCACCGGCCTCTTTGGCCCTGCGGTCAGCGGAATTGTGGATCGGTTCTCTGAAGTACAGAAGGCGTCACAGGCGATGAACCTCTTCCTGCCCCGCCGTTCGAGCCCAGCCACAGGCCGCCCTCAAACTCAGCCTCCTGTGCGCAGCTCTAATCAGCGCTCTTCCAGGCCTCCCAGCGCTTCGCAGCGACGCCAGGGCAGTCGCCCCAGGTCGCGCTCGACCAGCCGTCACAGACCGCCGCCCCCACGGGGCCCGCGGCCCAAGATCGCGTTGAAGCCCGAGCCCGCGAAGTCCTCCTAGCATCCGCAAGGAGGAAAAGATGGTTGAGTCCCGCTACGGCCGGACCGCCATCAAAACGCACAGCTCTGTCAGTCCCCTATGTTCAGGCTACTGCAGCAGCACACACCGCAGCCAACGAGCCAGTAATAACACTCGCTCGCCTGCACACAAACGCCGTTTTCACGGCGACTCAGATAAATCTCAAAAAGAGTATAAGTGCTTTAAGTGTAGAAAATGTGCCCACACCCATGTGCTCACTGCTTCACACATGTACAATCCCCATGGTAACGCGCTCAGAGCGCTCTCTCATAAAGCGGCCTCACACCGCTCGAGTACTAAATGTAATAAATGTGCCCACACTTCCGTGCTCACAGCTACTCGCTGCTCGCTCTGTCACTCAGTTACCTCAAGTTGCTACGGCTCAAGCCGCAGGGATATTAAGTGTGGAGAAAGTGCCCACTCCCGTGTGCTCACTGCCTCACACAGACCAGGTTCCCATGGCAACGCGTCCAGAGCGCTATCTCTTAAAGCGGAAACATTCCGCTCGAGCATCAAGTGTAGAAAATGTGCCCACAGCATTGTGCTCACACCTGCCCACTACCCGCTCTGCCAGACAGGTTGCAAACCTCATAAAGCTCCCAAACACTGGCCGTGTCATAAGTGCAAATCCCGCGCCAGCTCACGAGCACGCGCACCCACTTTCAGACACCATTATCCCCACGCCGCTCTCGCGCCTGGGTTATTTGGCAGCAGTTCACGCTCCATCGTCCGAGATCGAGCTTCTAAAATCTGCACAGTCGGCCAGCCCTGTTCTTCTGCCCTCGTGTCCGAGCATCGGCGGCGCGCGCGCCGCCCCATCCTCTCTGGTACAGGTTCCCCATCCCGCGCAACGCGGCGATCTGAACCCAGAGACCATTCGACCCCTAGCTATGCATGCAAAAGCATGGGAAGCTATTCAGGGCGCGTCAGAATGGGTGCTCAACACCATAAGACACGGCTATTCGCTCCAATTTGCTCGTCGCCCTCCGCGCTTTCTAGCGCAGACGGAAACGAAAGTGAGTTTGGAAACAGCGCATCTGCTTCAAGCAGAAATAGCAAAGCTGCTGCGAAAAGGGGCCATAGAACAAGTTCATCCTTCCTTGAGCGAGTCAGGCTTTTACAGCCGTTACTTCCTCGTTCCCAAGAAGGACGGAGCATTAAGACCTATTTTAGATCTGAGACATCTGAACAAGGCTCTCATGAGACGGCCGTTCAGGATGATTACAACCAGACAGATCCTTACGCAAATTCGCCCAGGAGACTGGTTTATCTCTCTCGATCTGAAAGACGCGTATTTCCAGATCCAGATAACTCCCCGTCACAGGCCATTCTTGAGATTCGCCTTCGACGGTCGAGCTTATCAATACACAGTCCTGCCGTTCGGCCTGTCTTTAGCACCCCGTACATTTACGAAATGCATGGACACGGCTCTCGCTCCCCTGAGGAGTCAGGGAATGCGAATTCTGAACTATCTGGACGATTGGCTCGTTCTAGCGCAGTCAGAGACAGAACTTGTGTCTCACAGAACAGCGCTACTCGACCACCTGGAGGGTCTGGGTCTAGCGGTCAACTGGACCAAGAGCTCGCTCTCGCCCCGGCAGTCGATTTCCTTTCTCGGAATAGAACTAGACTCGGTGGCGATGACGGCCAGATTGTCGGAGCAGCGCGCGCGCCGCATCCAGCGCCTCGCTGCATCCTTCAAAGAAGGCAACCGGGTTCCCCTGAAAGCATTTCAGCGCATTCTGGGGCATATGGCCTCAGCTGCAGCAGTGCTTCAGCTGGGTTTACTGCGCATGCGCCCGCTTCAACGCTGGCTGAGAGCGTGCGTATCCCATCGAGCCTGGGCGACCGGCGGCTCGCTAATCAGAGTGACTCAGGTCTGTGTCTCAGCCCTGCAGCCCTGGCTAGCAGCCGAATGGTATTACACTGGAGTGACTATGGGAGTGGTTTCACACCGGAAAGTTGTCTCAACAGACGCGTCCAACCTAGGTTGGGGAGCGCTCTTCGAAGGCAGACCGGTCTATGGCCACTGGTCAGACCAGGAGAATCTCCTACACATAAACTGTCTAGAGATGCTCGCGGTCGAGAAAGCGCTCATGCACTTCCTCCCATTCCTCCATGGTCACCATGTTCTAGTCCGCACGGACAACACTTCAGTAGTGGCCTATGTGAACCGCCAGGGCGGTGTCAGATCAAAGCAACTCTGCGCCCTGACGGAACGCCTCCTCGTATGGGCTCAGCACTCTCTGCGCTCTCTGAGAGCATCGCATGTGCCTGGCCATCTGAACGAGGGCCCCGACAGACTGTCCAGGGACAACGTTCCCCCTGGGGAGTGGTCTCTACACCCCCAAACAGTCCAGTCGCTGTGGCGCCGCTTTGGCAGAGCGAAAGTCGACCTCTTTGCGTCAAAAGACAACGCACACTGCCCAGTGTTCTTTTCAAAGAGCGAGGACGCGCTGGCCCAGACATGGCCCAGCGGCCCGCTATATGCGTTTCCACCGGTCTCTCTGCTGCCTCAGGTCATCGAGAGAGTCAGGAAAGCGCACCACACAGTGCTCCTCATAGCCCCGTTCTGGGAGAACCAAGCTTGGTTCCCGGAACTCATACAATTGGCAGACTCAGCCCCCTGGCCGATTCCGGTGCGGAGAGACCTTCTCTCTCAAGCCCGCGGCTCGATTTGGCATCCCCACCCAGAGCACTGGTCTCTGCATGCGTGGAGCCTCAACAATTACATGCTGACCTACCAGAAGGGGTGATGAACACGATCATACAATCTAGAGCCCCCTCCACGAGGCGGCTCTACACGTCTAAATGGTCGGTGTTTAACAAATGGTGCACTACCAGAGGGCTCAATCCACAGACATGTGGGGTCTCGCACGTATTGTGCTTCCTTCAAGAGCTACTGGACGCGGGCAGGTCCCCCTCCACGCTCAAAGTCTATGTAGCGGCCATTTCAGCGCTCTCTGTCTCAGAGCCGGGCCGCGCATTAGGAAGGAACGAGTTTGTCATCCGCTTCCTTAGAGGAGCGAGGAGGATGAACCCCCCGCGACCCCCTTCGGTTCCTATGTGGGATCTTTCACTGGTCTTAGACGCACTGAAAGCACATCCCTTTGAACCCTTAGAAACTGTGGATATGAAATACCTCACGCTCAAAACCGTTTTTCTGATAGCTCTGTCTTCAGTAAAACGTGTGGGAGACCTTCACGCGTTATCCACTAACGCTGCGTGCCTCGAGTTCGGACCCAATAACTCTAAAGTTATTCTCAGACCGAGGCATGGGTACGTCCCCAAAATTTTGGGCACTCCCTTCAGAGCGCAGGTCATTTCCCTTTCAGCCCTGCCGAATGCTGGCTGCGAGGCAGATAGTAATCTCCTCTGCCCAGGTTAGAGCGCTGAAAAGCTATATTTCACGCTCCGCCGCCTTCAGGCGTTCAGAGCAGCTCTTTGTTTCGTTTGGTGGGCGCACCAAGGGTCTCGCCGCCTCGAAACACACCCTGTCCAGATGGATAGTTGATGCTATCGCAGCTGCTTACGCATCTAAAAACCTGCAGTGCCCTTTGGGCATTCGGGCACACTCCACCAGAGGCATGGCCTCATCGTGGGCGTGGTCCAGTGGGATTCCCATTCATGACATTTGTGCGGCGGCAGGCTGGGCCTTCCCCTCCACATTTGTTAGGTTTTACAACCTGGAAGTTCCCGCTTTGCAGGCCAAAGTGTTATCAGTCTAAGTCTCGCGTAAGCCAGCCCACTGTCTGTGCGCGGGCTATGTTGCGGATTTAGCTCTACTGGTTGAGCTACACTATGTGGGAAGTGTTAGTTGGACCGGCTGTGCCGCTCCCTGCCCCATATTATGTGCTTGTGTACTGTGGTATCTTGGCCGCCCAGCTCCGCTTCGCGTTCCCTGGACCCCCCATGGGATTCATTCAGGATGCTGGGCGCGCGCACGGCGTTGACAAAGGTGTTCCCGCAGCGTAAGCTAGCTTACGCAATACGAGAGAACCTCTCGTAAGAGAACGTACCCGGTTACTAACGTAACCTCTGTTCTCTCTAGAGAGGGAACGAGTATTGCGTAACCCGCCGTGCTCTCGCCACGAGCTCATTTCGCTTCATGCGACAGAAACCAGCGAAGCAGCCTCTGTTCCTTGCTTATATACGCTAAGCCACACCCCTAATGACGGGCTGTGACGCATTAAGCGCGCCAAGCGCGCTCATTGGACGTGACGTCACGCGCAAGGCTCAGCCTTAGGCTGCTGCAGTTGCCGCAGAGCAGCCAATGGGCACGCGATTCGCCTGCCCTAGGTCTGCAGGCTGCCGCACTGCGTTGACAAGGTTTAAAAAAATTAAGGATAATTTTTGGCTTCAGTATCTCGAGAAAGGAGACTTTCCCGCAGCGTAAGCTAGCTTACGCAATACTCGTTCCCTCTCTAGAGAGAACAGAGGTTACGTTAGTAACCGAGTACGATTTCACCTGAAGACAGATATACACACAGTCTTCATACATTTCACTGAACATTCAAAAGTATATTTGGAAGCAACAGTGAGTGTGCCTTTTGTTTTATATACTGTACACACATACCGTTCAAAAGTTTGGGGTCAGTTAACTGAAATTAATCATTTTATTCAGCATGGACACATTATCAAAAGTGACAGAAAAGACATTTAAAATTTTACAAAAGATTTCTATTTCAAATAAATGCTAATCTTTTGAACTTTCTGAATCCTGAATAAATGTATTAGAGTTTCCACAAAAATATGAAGCGTAAACATAACTTCATCCCAGATTTTTATACATTCTCGCCATGTAACTGGGAGTGGTTTCCTTGGCATGCCATGAAAAGAGTTCTTTCTTTGATTTGTTCAAAATAATTTGTGTGTGTTTTGAGAATAATTTGATAAACACCATGATTTCCCTTATTTTCTTTCCTCTCAGCAATCTGTTTTCCTTCCTGCCTGTTAAAGCACAAAGATTTACCACTCTACCTTTCCTTGATTCCACATTTTCCTCTCTCTCTTTCCTGCCTCACTGGTTGTTTGTTTAGGAAGGCGCCTACAGCTCCGTCCGCACTGGTGTTAAAGCATGCTAAGAGGGTGAGCATCTAATCGCAGCCTAAAGAAACCTGAAAACAAACGCACAGCCTCAAGACATCACTTCCCACACATTTCAAAACGCATATACACTCACCCAAAATAAGCCTGAGACGCATTCGGTCACCACAGTCACCCGACTCACCAGTGATAACACTTAAGGACAGGAAGCAGTGAGAACCACCCAATGACCATCCAGAGCCCTCAGGCTTTGTCTGGGACGGTGTGCTGCCCTTATCTTCTTCATGATCGCTCAAGTGAAGCATTACCTGGCACGCAGGTCTCTAAATCTTGTCAGTGTCTTTTATTCGCTTATCTTCATTCACAGTTTTGGTTTATTGGTGGATTTATTTCTCAGTATCACCACTTAAAATTGATGTGAACAATCTTCATGGTAATTCTGAATAAGACTATTGCCGCAAAGACAACGTAAAACTCTAGAAAGATCAAGCCTCTGACGTGAGTTCACGAGAGCGTCACGACGCACGCACGAGAACTGAGAAGAAGATGCTCACGATCATTTGATGGGAAAGTGTGAAAGGTAAGCCATTCATTTTGCGGCATTGGTAAGGCACTTTTACATTTTCTCGTTGGTTTCTCACTATTCGGACATCCAGGAAATGCACACTTTAGAACCATTTTAAACACTACATCGAGACCCATCTGCGTCGTCATCTCAGTTCTCGCGCATGCGTTGTGGCGCTCTCGTGAACTCACGTCAGAGGCCCACACAGAAGAAAATGAATAGTTGAATAAAGTCGTTATTTTTATTTTTTTATTTTTGCTCACAAAAAGTATTCTCGTCGCTTTATAAACTTAAGCTTGAGCCACTGTAGTCACTTGGACTATTTTAACAATGTTTTTACTAACTTTTCTGGACCGGCAGAGTGAAATTGCCTAGAAGCCTATGAAGGAGTGAGACAGCTCTCAGATTTCATAAAAAATATCTTAATTTGTGTTCTGAAGATTAACAAAAGTCTTACGGGGTTGGAACAACATGAGGGTGAGTCATTACTGACAGAATTTTCATTTTTGGGTGAATTATCCCTTTACCCATCCAAGTTAGAGCACACACATTAGAAGCAGTGAGTAGTGAACACAAACACACACACACACACACACACACACAAACACACACACACACACACACACACACACACACACACACACACACACACACACACACACACACACACACACACACACACACACACACACACACACACCCAGAGCAGTGATATTTGCTGCTGGCTCTGATGTCCCTGTTGTGGTTAGCATGAGATGTAATTCGCTTTGAGTAGCCTAATATCAAACGAGTAATCTTTGGTCTCAAAAATCTATTATTTGTTACCGGGCAAATCGTTTTGGCTGAGGGCAAAGTTAGTTCATAACCTGATATTTAGAGCACTAGGCTACCTTTGCACTTTTCACCAAATTGTTTGCTTTTCTTTATTTCCTATTCTAAAAGCTTCTTATAGGCTACATATAGGCCTACTCTTATAATAGTTATAATATATTTATTTTTTTAAATGAAAACAAAAAGAAGCAGGGTTGTTTTATAAAATACTTCGTTTTTTTGTAAATATTCATTACAAGATTACTAAAGGCACGTTTAAGGAAGCTTGTTTCTGCCACAGAATAAAAAGAAAGGTAATTGCGACTTTTTGTCTTAGAATTGCATGATATAAAGTCGCAATTGTGTGTTATAAAGTCAGAGTTGCATGATATAAACTTGCAATTGTGAGAAAAAGTCAGAATTGCGAGATATAAACTTTTTTAAATTGCCTATAAATGTCAAAATTAGCACAATGAAAACTACATCATGACAATATCTTTATAGAAAAATCCTAACACTAAAAATTATATTTCATTATTATGACTCATATTTTTGTTGTTGTCTGCCCTATAGCTCCCTCCAAACCTATACTATAAATGTATGTAAATATCTCTGCTAAATTACTACTGTAACTTTACAATATAATAATAATGTCCTTTAGCATACAGTATTTAGACCAGAGTAGAGTGACTAAAGTAATGTGGTGCTACTGCTTACATGAATTAGCATGTTGCTAACATGTTCTAACACGTTGCTAACATGAATTAGCATGTTACTAACTGTTCTAACATGTTGTTAACTTGAATTAGCATGTTGCTTGCATGTTTTAGCACGTTGCTAGCATGAATTAGCATGTTTTAACACTGCTAACATGAATTTGCATGTTGCTAGCATGTTTACATTTTGGCTCAGAAGAATAATAATAAGCTTAAAAATAGTAAATCAGTATGTTGGCTTTGTCAAGCCAAAATAATAATAATAATAACAACAACAATTGTCCTATGTAATACTTTGAATATAACTAAAATACATTTAGGTTATGTGCAAAAAATTACAATGAGGTGGTTGTTTTGCAACATGGGGGAGAAACTTCTGTTCATAGCAGTAGACCTGCTGATGAAGAAGTGACTGGTACAAGAAAATTGTGCAAAAAAAGTACACACACACACACACACACACACACACACACACACACACACACACACACACACACACACACACACACACACACACACACACACACACACACACACAAAGGGAGAGAGACAGAGAGATATCAGGGAAAATGAAGAGATGGAAAATGGAAGTGCAGTTCAAGAGATAACCTTTCATTATTTTGCACAGCCTGAGGATTGAAACCTTTTTTTATGTGATGGCCATACAAAAAATAGGGTTGTCCATGGTTCCAAAATTTGTTGTGGGTATATGGGATGGCCTGGATGATTGTGAGATTTCTCTGCCTGAAATTTCGTCGGCCCTGGAGATATAGACATGTGATGTGTGTGTGATTTTACCCCCCTAACATATAGCCTATGTGGAAGAACATAAATGTATGCTGCTGGTGTAAATTACTTGGGACACTACTTCTAGTTATGGGATTTCTGCTTCCTGTTTTTCAAATAATTAAAATGCTTTATAGAAGAAAAGGAAAGGCCCTGAGGCCAGTGGTCACACAAAGCACACACACACGCTGCATACTTGTTCCATAACTGTTGCTGACACATAAGCAGGAAAGCACAATAAATGTACGTCACTATGTTGAAGAGGTAAAAGAGCAAGGTATTGATTCTGTCAGTGCACATTTAGTTGCCCTGAAATCAGGTCTGAGAGGTTTCTGTTTCTTTAAATGGTTTAAGGAAGAGCAAATCTCTTTAGGTTGGACTAACAAGACCCTCATTTGATACTTCCTCTCCCAGACACAAAGTAACATCAATATATCTGTTTTATATTGAAAAACATCATTTTCTTTAATTCTCCTCATCTAATAGTAGCATTTATTGTTTTTATAAGTAATAGCTAGGCTATAGCTACACAATATAATTTGAAACAATTGTCGCTGTACCACACACAATATAGCCTACATGTTCCTGTTATTGCTTTCTGTATAGGAAAGTATACTTGGCAAGACATGAAATGAAAATCTAATTTAAATTGAGCTATCCGAATATGTATATGTTAAAACCTTTAGGCTTTTTTGTTTGGTTCCAAGAACAGCCCTGTTTTTTTCCTAACACAAAAATATTTTATTAATGGTATTTGTGCTTATATTTGCAAATTACTTATGGCATTTGTTTTCAGTGTCTGGTCACGTTTTAATTAATGTTTCATCGCACTACACTTCAGGCAAGGCGAGTTCTCATGACGAAGCAGGAGCACGGGCGCAGGAGCGCGCACAGTCTGAAGGTTTATGGGCATGTTGAAATTACCTAGATTACGAGATTACAGAAAAATTGGATTTAAAGGATTAGTTCACTTCAGAATTAAAATTTCCTGATATTTTACTCACCCTCACGTCATCCAAGATGTTCATGTCTTTCTTTCTTAAGTCGAAAAGAAATGAAGGTTTTTGAGGAAAATATACAATGGTTTGAAGGTCCAAATTGCAGTTTCAATGCAGCTTCAAAGGCCTCTACACGATCCCAGCCGAGGAATGTCTTATCTAGCGAAACGATCGTCCATTTAAACATGTAACGTTAGGCCTATACCTTTTAACCACAAATACTCGTCTTGCACAAGCTGCCATGCGCCAGGCATTACGTAATCACGTTGAAAGGTGATATGTAAATATAATTATACATATAGGCTACTGTATAATCGTTTTTGTGTGTGTGTGTGTGTGTGTGTGTGTGTGTGTGTGTGTGTGTGTGAAAAATTCATAAAGTTATGTTAGGGTGTGGTGGGTATAGTATAACTATCTGTAGGCCTATATTTAAAGGAACCGTATGTAAGATTGTGGCCAAAACTGGTACTGCAATCACTTTCAAATTACTGTAGAGCGGTGTATCCCCTCCCCCTCACAACTCGAGGTTGCCAGATAGGCTGCTATTTTTTATCCGACACATTTGATTCTGCAGCTGTGGTAACTAGAGCAGAGCTGGCAACCCGGATGCCGAAACACTAGCAGCTACTGACTTCGTGATTGGTAGATAGGTGGAGGGTGGAGCATCAGGCCAAAACACAACATCAACATCAAGCTGCAACTTCACTTTTAAATGACAATATCCTGGCCGGACTACTGTTGTCAGTGATATAAGTATTTGAAATGAACATGATTTCTTAATGTCTAGTGACATATCAGGGCCATTTTATGATTAATTGAAATACATTTCTTACATACGGTTTCTTTAAAAACAAAGGTCTATGGGATATCACTTATTTAGATAGTTTGACCTCTTGAGATGGATTAAGGTCAAGCAGTTCCTGACCACTTGGAAAAGAACATCAATGTGTCTTTTCAGGTCCTATTTTGTTCACCGTTAATGGAAAGTGCAACCACACTTTCTCCATAGTCCTTTTTTGGGCCTATTCTATTTTCAGTTCATTTACTGATCTACATTTTAGCAACAAGTAGGATCCCTCTTGAGGGGGACCAAAGAATGTGCTGAACTAAAGTAAGAAATAATGGGCATGATTCAGCATGGACAGGGGTCACAGGAAGCAAAAATGTACTTGCATCCTGTTCTTGTGGGCGACTACAGTAGGCCATTAGTATTGACCTTTATTCAAAAGCATCTCATAGAGGGGACAACATTAAAAGGACCTGCCACACAACCTTTCAAGCTGTCATACAGCAGAAGCGCAAGCAAGCTGAAGAGGACAGTTAGTTCAGAAGATTTTACTTGGCGGTGAATTCGCCCTTGACCTTTCAGAGTAGACCATCCAGATCTAGTCAGTTTGATAGAGAATTAAAGAGAGACGGAGAAAGAGGACAAGACAAAATAGTTTTTTTTTTTTTTTTTGTTTTTTTTTTGCATGATGGTATTACAGTGACCTTTTCATCTCCTCATTTGTAATGAATATGACTGAACAAAACACCCAGTACCATTACTTATCGTAGCTTAATTAACTAGAGAACAGATTATAACAACAAATAATGTGCTTATTAAAATAAAATTTATTATTTCTTTTTATAGTAACATTTAGAAATGACTCACACCGGTTTTCAGCAGATAGTCCCATCCAAAACTCGTGCCATTGGTTAACCGTTGTTAATGTGCTTGGGATGCTCATACAAACAGAACAATGTTGGCAAACGTGTGCGACAATGAGGGAATTTATAACCTATATATTATGTTTAAAAGTATTTTAACATCAAAAATGAAAACATAACCTGAGGAATCTGGTAAAGTTATGCATGCTGGTTTTCAGGTTAGTGATTTTCAGTGAAGGTAATATATTTGACTGCTTTTTTTTGCCTGTTGAACTGAAGAGTAAAAACTATATGTGCTAAAATCATATCAAAATCTATTCCTGAGAACATTAAATGGAGATAAAACATCAGAAATTGAAATGTCATAGTTTTCCCAGATAAGATTCCACTTTTTTCAGATGATGTGAAATGTCAATTTCTGTCCCCAATTATTTTTATCGTCTCTTACTTTTGCTCAGAGATGTCTGGTTTCAAACAGGAGCCCCTATTTCACATGTTCCACTGGACCTTGGAGAGCTGTCTCAATAGGCCTCCACTGGCTGCAACAAATCAGTTGAGAAACACTGTCCCCTTGTGGCCAAAACAAACCAATGCACTGGATTGGTAATTTCCAACCATTTCAAAATTCATTACATTTAGAATTTCACTACATTAGTCCAGTCATTTAATGAAAAAAGGTTGAACAAATTGCAACAGAAGCAAACTCAACTGATTTTGTATCCTTAATATGTCCTGAGTAAGGAAAAAAAAAAAAGCCCAGAAGAATCCCATTAGGGGGAAGTTTCGAAAAAGACCCAAATATAACTTATTCATACACATATTCATTCTTTTTCTTACGTGAATAGGGTAAAAAAAAATTAACCTTTAGATATCACCATGAAAATTACTGAGTTGATTACTTACATCAAGACAAACAAAAAATGTATTACAAGTTTTTTAAAAATTGTTTGTTAACATGGACAAACAGTGCATAATCTAATTACGTATGTGCTAATTTGCATAAATACCACAACAGATCTAAACATTGGGTAAAGCCAGGTGAAAATGTCTTGTTGAATCCATTTAGGCTACCCATGAGCATTAATACATAGAGGCAGGAAGAAGTACTTTAAACCAGCCTTTATTAATTATTATTGCAGAGATGGGGTTTTGGGCTGGGTCCGTGGGACTGTTTCTGGGGATTCACTTTTTATTTTGCCTACCTTTTGTCTTCTGCATTCTCCTTACCATTTTCTCCTGTTCTTCCCTCAGACTCGTCCCCCAGAAACAGTCCCACGGACCCAGCCCCAAACCCAATCTCTTAAAAATTAATAAAGGCTGGTTTCTAAAGTACTTCTTTCTGCCTCCATGTATTAATGCTCATGGGTAGCCTAAATGGGTTCCTTTTTCGAAACTTTCCCCTAATGGGATTCTTCAGGTTTTTTTTTTTTCCTTACTCAGGACATATTGAGGATACAAAATCAGTTGAGTTTCCTTCTGTTGCAATTTGTTCAAGGTTGACCCCCATTACATGCGCCTGTACTGCTGTCCAACAGTGTTTGTACGAACAATGAAATGTTACTGAAATTTGTATGTGGGCAACATTAAAATCTAATCATTGAGCAAAGCCATACAAAACAGCAACAATTTAACAACAAATATAAAAATGTTTTAGTCAAACAAATTAGAATTATGTTTAAGTACCAAAGTATCTGTACAATTTTATTAAATAATCCATCAATGTCACTTATGCAGAAGTGTCTCAGGTTTGTCATATCCAAATAATCTAAAGTCTGCTTCATAAAGATTGTAAAGTTTGCTCCTGTCAGCTACTGAAATGTTTGCAAACCAGTCTCGCTCCCAGTTAACAGCTGTCCTATTGCGGTACCCTGGGGGAAAGTGAATCTGATTATCCAGACCAAGAATCCTCAACAAATGTTCTGTATCCTCATCAAGAGTTTCCAGCTTCCCAACAAAATCATAGTCAATTTGGCACGGATGGCAGAGTCTGTACATCTGCTGCCAGTGTTCATTGAATGGTTTTACTTTCTCAGTCTGTGGATCTAACAGGTACTGAATAAAGTGAGTAAAGGACAGTCTGATACCTGCGGCGAAGGCCTCTTGAGCAGAGTCAGGGGGGGATGAAATATTAGCATATCGCTGAAGCATTGTGGAGGCATACTGCCTATAGAATTCCTCATTTGGCAAAGCAAATTTGTTCCGGAAAGCAGAAATAAGGCGTACAAAAGGATCCCGTACAAAAAGGAACTTAGTGTAATTCTGTAGTCTGTGATGCATCAAAGGACGTGAGAAACGACCAAAGAGCCTCCAAAACTTGTTAAACGTCAGATGCAGAGTGGCATTGTGGGATAACGCTGATGGTATGTCAAGAGGATCCAGATATGGAGCTCCATTAGGTGCCTTCAGGTTCTGGCTGAGCACAATCATGACTCGTTTCCAATTGGTACATGCTACCTTCGGTACAAAACAGTAAATAACACCATGATGATCATCCACAATGAGATGGTCCAGGGCTTTTCTTGGAATCTGGTCAAATGTCTTAAATTTCCCTGGGAAGGTCAAGCTGCTATTGGCTGAGCAATGTTCTCTTATATTACGTCTACGATGTGCTTGACGCAGTTTGAGTTGTGTGGGAGAAGTCTGCAGAAATGTGTGCATTAGGTTGTTTGGACCCTGATCATGCTTTAGGTGAGGTGTGATGATCGTCAGGTTTGGTTTGACTGACCTGTTTGACTGTTTCCAGATAAATGAATCTTCACTTGTCCTACGTTCAGAGGACGTCATGCTTGCGGGGACTTCAGGTAATGATGATGCCACGTGCAGATAAAAAGTCCCATCTCTCACGTCATCCCAGTGAACTATTGTAAAGAATATGATGAATACTGTTCCTAGCAGAAGGAAACACTGGAGCTTCCTCAGCATTTTCACTGAAAACAAGTCTGTAACAGATCCCGACTTGAATGCATATCATTATCATCAAGTCAAGTTGGGACTTCTGGAGAAAAACATAAACATTTAGGACATTCATGTTGAAGTTTCAATTCAAAATTTCTCCCACAAAAGATGATCCATCACTCACCCATATGTTGTCCTCTTGTGCTCTACATTTCAGAATGTTCCACATGAAAACTTTGAAGAGGGCAGGAATGCTTGAAGTTACATATGTAAACTCACACTAGGGTGTGACTGTGAACGCAGGAGAGAAACGCTCCGCCTTTCAGCCAGAACTAAATCATATGCTGCTGTTTTTCCAGAGGGTTCAGCTAAAACTAACTACCACAACCATTCACAGGAAACCACAGCTGAAAATAAACCAACACGCTTGCAGCATCAACTCCAGACATGACAAAAAATATGACCAAAAACAACATTGTCATAAAATACCTTTTACTAGTTATTTCATTTCAAAATAAATTCAAAGGTTCACCCGTGTACTAGGACTAGGTTATAAAAATAGCTGAACCCCTGAGATCGAGTGGCCTCTCGTGGGTTTTCAGAGGGATTGTTTTATGTGAAGGAGAAGGGACACAGACACAATCTACACACAGAGATTTCTCTTGATTGTTACAAATGATTGATTTATTACATTTTTAAATCTATATTCATTCCCATTTAATTTTCTTTTATTTGCACTTTGATTTATATTCATAATTCATGTTATTTATATTCTGTGAGTGATTTTTAACCTTTCATTTCTTGATGTCATCTTATTTGTCTTAAGTGCTCTTAACAATTTTGAAAATGTTAACATTCAGTTTTTGAATTTTGAGCAAAAGCATGCCATACGTTCAAGTGACAAGGTAGACCAACATCAACATGTCACCGGTGATGAACATTTATTTACTTTGTGTCTAAATTCATTCCCTTTGTATTCTATGTGATAATTTTCCATGGTTGGCTATATTATCAATGCTGTTCAACTTTTGCCAACATACCCATTTTCACTGAGCTTGACCAGCCATCAGTGTGTGCCAAATTTTCATTTAGTTGATATTTCCAAAGGATGATCCCCACTGGAGAAACAAATATAGGCTTTCACACAAATTTTTATATAATTTAATTTTTATTATAAAACAATCAATTAATCACAATTGATCATTTATTTTGTTTTAGCAGCTTACTCAATACAGAGAAAAAAGAAGCCATTCTGAATCATGCTTTATTTCCAAGCTTATTTAAACTTTTTTATTTCTAAGATTTTCTCCAAATAAATTAGCTTCAAATGTGATTTATCAAAAATTGAGTATGTGTTCTGTAAACCGTATAAAATCTATATTTAATATCTCAAAAAGTGTTTTTTCGAATTATAAGATTTTCAATACATATCTGAGAAATGCTATAATAAAATGAAAATAACATCAAATCGCAACATAGTCTCAGCTGTACAATTTAGTGCAAAAAAAAAAAAAAACCTTCTCTTGTTTAAGAACCAGAAACTCAAACATATGACCTTTTTACAGTATGTTTGTTTTTTTGCCGTGCTCCATTCATTCGGTTGACATCGGCCATTCCTTTTTGTCTAGGATTTTCATTAGTGGACTTCTTGTAATTGCCTGGTTGCTGTAGGAGATTGCTGGGGTAAGAAACATCTCCTGGGCCTGAAAACATTTGTATTAACTTAGATTGGACTACAAAACAATCACAGCCTGCCAACTTCATTTCACAATTACAAACAAAGGAAACATGTTGTTTAATAGCAAGAAAAAAAATCTCACCTCGCTGTTGTTTGTAGATTGCCTGTCCTCGTTTGACATTGGAGTGTTTTTGATGGATGGTGCTGGGTGGTGTTCCCCTGATCTCTAACTTCTGAAGCTGCACTTCTCCTAAATTCAAATTGACAAAATATTAAAAATGTGCTAATTTTTAGGCCTGTTTCACACATCTCACGTCTGCGACACGAGAGCAACAAGCTGATTTTGGTACCCATATTAAAAAGCCGGAAAAAATCAATGAAATTTAGCATTTTCTAACAGAGATCCAAACGCTAGCCTGAATCTCAATTTTGCTTGAGTTTGAAAAAACAAGTAGTTGTAGTTCTGTACCTGTAAAGTGAGAGACGTTGTTCTTCATTTTAGCTACCGGGGGTGTCACAGGGTTTCCAGCACCACCGTTGAGTTGCTGGGTCATGTTTAATGCTGGTTGCACAAGGCGGTTGTCGGAGATGCTCTCCAAAGCTGGATATCTCGAAGGGTTTTGTCTTGGTTTTTGTACGTGCTGTGATAAAAACATATCAAATTAAGGCACCTCCTTTGAGAGTGCCACCTGAAATTGACAGTTTTTGCATCTATTTACATAGAAACCTATTTTTGTTAATGTAATTATTAGGTTATCACTTGCCATGCGTACCAATGAAAATAAAAAGCAAAAGCACACTGTAAAAGTGATAGGCCTAGTTTGTCTGACATGATGAAAAGTGTATGTGATATTAGACAAAGAACAAGAAAGAAACATATAATAAATGCAATAATTTACTTCACATCACAATGATTTAAATACAGCTAATGACTATACAGTGAAGTAATAAAAATCATAAAATGCCAAATTTGAAAACCGCACTATATCAAAATATTTTTACATACCCCATATAATTACCGTTCAAACGTTTAGGGTCAGTAAGATGTTTTTGAAAGAAGTCTCACAGAGGCTGCACTTATTTGATCAAAAACACTGTAAAATGTTTAAATATTATTATCATTTTAAATAACTGTTTTCTGTTTTAATACATTGCAAAATGTAATTTATTCCTGTGATGGCAAAGCTGGATTTTCAGCATCATTACTTCAGTCTTCAGTGTCACATGATCCTTCATGAATCATTCTAATATGCTGATTTGGTGCTCAAGAAACATTTCTTATTATTATCAATGCTGAAAACTATTGTGGAAACCATGATATATTTTTTCCAAAGTCTCTTTGATAAATAGAAAGTTCAAAAGAACAGCATTCATTTGAAATAGAAATCTTTAGTAATTATATTATAAAAGTCTTTATTGTCACTTTTGATCAATTTGATGTGTCCTTGCTGAATAAAAGTTTAAAAAAAAAAACACACACACACAAAATCTTACTGACCCCAAACATTTGAACAGTAGTGAGGGTACATATTTAGCCTAACCAAAACTCACTGACCCAACAGATGTGCTCATACCCTTTTGCTTGCTTCAAAAGATCTGGACCGCTTCTTGCGCTGTTGTTTCTCAGGCAGCTCCATTCTGCCTTCTGTTCTCTTTGAGTCCTGCTTCAATTGGGAACTGCCTCTATGTCTTGGGGGGTTTCTTTTGACCTCTGCGGACTCATCTGCCAAAGTAGAAACTAAACTGTCCATGCTCACCGAAGACTTGAGTCCTGTGGCCAAATTCACACCAGCCACCCTGGAATTGGACTCCTTTACCCGAAGGTTTGAGCGGCGTTTTGCAGCAATGACTGAGATGCTCTTGGTGTCACTGACAATTTCCCTCAGAGTGTCTGGACTCACAGCTTCAGTAGGACATACAGGAGTCGAATTCTTAACAGCACAAGCCTGCTCAAAGACATTCAGCCGCATTACAATCTTCACAAAACTGACTTATGACGCACAAATGCAAAACGTCAACGTATCACTATCGATCAACATGCTTTGTCATCTAAATCAATTGTAGACTCATTTCAAAATAAAGTAAGATTTGGGAATAATATAGTTACATCAAGTTGAGTTCATGTTGACCTGTTTGATTTAATTGACTGAATATTTTCATTCTGATAGTCAAAAGTGTTTCTAATGTAAAGTTGTTTATTTACACAAATTAAAGGATGAGCCTGACAGTCAGGATGGTTCAGTGTTTATGAACGATTCTGTGTGTTTACCTTCATCACAAGAGTTGGGCTAGAAGATAAGTGGAGGGTATAGAGGTAGTGTATATTTAAAAATCAAAAGAGACTGTTGAAAAGGGACAAGAAAAGGAGAAAGAAAGGAAGAGATCAAATAGAACAAAAGACGAGTGTTGCTTACTGCTCTGGGGTTTGTGACGAAATGGTGAAGGTTGAAAATTTGGTCCGCGCTTGCATCACTTAATTCACCAAAGTATAGTGAATAAAGCTCTTGTAACTCTTCAGGTACACAGAGTCCTTGATCTGTGGAGAGAATTAATAAATAAATACATCAGATAATATATATTTATATCTGAAATTTCCTAATGTTTATTTAACAAATAAAGTTTAAAAATTTTAAATAAAGTTTTACAAATTGAACTTTTTAAAGACATCTGCCCATTTCAATGACCCACACCTTCAATCAGAGCCTTTTGCTGGTGTATGATGTCATCACAGAGTGTCCGCTGCTGCTCGTGCCGCTGAATGATGAAGTCTTTTGTTCGGAGAACGTTTTCTTTACAGAGAACAGCTGACTGGATTTCAGTTTTTTCAAGCTCCAGCTCATGGACCTTACAAAGCAGTGTCAGAATGTCTCTCTGCTCACTGTTACTTATGCGTTTAGGGAGCAACTCCTCAATCTTTGATGACTTCAGTTTCATGTTCAATAATTTTTCCTCCAGTTCACGCTGAAAAACAGAGTGGAAAAGCAATAGGGAAACAAATTTTGGCAAACAAAAATAGAAATATTTTAAAATGCCTACTAATTAAGCTTAGGTCATAAAAGTCCTTTTGCTTTTATGACTCATTCAAAATGAGTCTTAAAGGTGCTCTAAGCGATGTTGGGTGACGTATTGTCAAACAAAACAAAAACTCGACCCTCCCTCCTCCTCATCCCGTCCCCTCCCCCTCCCTTCCGTGCTTCCTGAAACAGGCTTTTCCGATGTAAATTCTGGACGTTGCGCGTTCCTTTTCCTTTTCCCTCTTCTTTGCTATTTGTTCATCGGAACGTCGTCTCTTTGGTCGTGTGTCGGCCATATCAAAATTCAAGAGAATATAATTCCAACGTTAGTTGTTGTCGTTGTCTAGTTGTTAGTTGTTTACATCTCTCCTCTAGCTAACTTCCCTCTTCATGTTTCTCTCTCCTCCACTCCCCACACCCCCCTTCATGTGCACGTGCACTAACCCCCCAACCCCCAACCCCAAATCATTCTTGTCAGTTATTGGCTGGAACACTGTTTGTTATGTTTCGTGGTCCAGGCTAGCCCAGTTTGTTTTTCTTGCCGTTTGTGGAGCCTGGCTGAGACCGCGTTTTTTTACAGAGTGTTCAGGGGACAGGCAGCTAGCGGATAGTGAGGAGATGTTTGCTGTATATGACAAAAAATGTTTCAGCCTAAAAAACGTGACATCGCTTAGAACAACTTTAATTAAACTTGCTTACTTTCAGCTCCATTGTTTTTCTTTGTTCAGCCAGTAGGGGGCCGATCTCCTCTCGAGCTGATGTAACATACTGTGGCTCCTCTTGCTCTTCCTCATTATCTCTCTCTCTTTTCTCTTCGGTTACCTCGTCTCTCCCTCGCCGGACACGTGCTCGATCACGCTCCCAACTACCAGATGAAGAAAAGAGAAAGTGGGTAGATGTGAGATGAAAATAATAAGAATAAGATGTAATACTAAATAATGTAATCAGGAATATTTTTTAATACTTAAAATAAAAAAAGAAACATTTAATTTCCTGGGAAATTTCAAATGGATTTTGGTATAATATGTGATGGTGTAGATTTTTAACTATGTGTGAGATGGCAATGATGTAAGGTGGTAGTGACATATTTGGAGGACAAGCCCAAAATAGACACTCTGTCAAATATACCACTGCAACACTCTTAAAAATATGGGGAAGTAATTAAATAGATAACATTTTAAAGTGATTAAACTTTGAATTATTGTTAAACTGTTATTAAACTTTAGAATTAAATTCAAATGAATAATAAAACCTAATCATTGTTGTTTTAGTATCTTTGAGATACTATTATAGTTTTAATTCATATTTTTTATATATTTAAGTACTTGTATATTTATCAAAAATATACGTTTTTGTAATTTTGTGTTTGTCATTATAATTATTATATATAAAAAAATGTATTTATTTATATTTCCGTTAATTTAATACATCAAGTTAAGCTTAACGAAAATGAGAAATGTTTAAGTTTTTTATATTTTATTTCTGTATAAGTCGGCATGAAACTAAAAACAATCATCCTTTTTTTCCTATAGTGACTTATAACTGACTTTTCAAACAAGAAAAAATGTAAAAAAAACTTGATGTTTTCCATCAGGAATTGATTGGGTTGTAGTGGTTTATTATTGCTGTGATGTCATGCGAGTGACAGGTTGTAAATACGTCGTCAGAGAAGAGAAGAGATGTTGCTGCAAGAGGCAGGCGAAGCTATTTTGATTAAAGATTATGAGGACACATGAATTTAAAAAAAATGCACAGATAAATCATTTATAATAAAAACAGCAATATTACATAAAAAATAAGAATTGTGAATTTTGATTTCAAGTTGACTAACGTTTAATAATTTTTATTGTTTTTGGTAACTATAATAACCCTGCCCCTAATTGAAAACTTGCTGATCAGTGTAACTGTTTATATGTGTAAGTTTGTGTTTACTCTGAGATGGTGAGCAGATGTCTGGATGTGTCTATGTGGAGTTCCATAGTGCAGTTCTCCAGCTCCATCAAGCTGCGTCTGATCTCCATCTGCTCCCTGAAGGCAGACAAGAGCTGCTCCTGCAGTAAAGCCATCTCACCATGACTGTACTCTTGCACCTCAGCTAAGAACAGCCCATTCAGAGAAATCAGTTGGCAATCATAAAAATGACCCTTTTAGTGCTATTTCAAGAAAGAATGTCCTCATTGATTGTTCTAACATGGCAAGATCTCATATTATTGCTCATACTTGCATACTTTAAGGATTTGAACAGAAGACTAAGTCTTAAACACTGGTCCGTAACTTGTAAAGTGTGTACATTTTTAAGTCTAAAATCCCAAAGATACACTATGTAACTTTTGGACCTCTAACGGTTAAAAAACAAAACTGCATGCATTTTGTGGAAGATAATTGTTTTCGTTGTGCTTCGGCTCTGCCTGACTGTGCGGATGAATATGGTTCTTTCTCATAGCTAAAAAGAGAGAGAGAGATTATCATACTGCTCATAAAACATTCTCTACTAGGCTTAAGAGACACAACTAGTTTAGATAGAAAGGATCTCAAACTGACTAGCTGAAGATGTAACTTTAGCTATACCCATTAATAAACATGGTAGCTACTTCCTTGAAAATAAATTCCAGCACAGTGCTACAACAACCCATAATGAAATGACCCTTCACAGTAGATAGTGCTTTGCAATGAACTCTACATGTGGCAATTTATCTGTTTAATAAATCATTGTACTAAACTGTTGAGTAATAAAAACACCATCTCCACGTCGCATTTACAACCTTTCAAATCCCTCAGTTCTCGACATTTCCGAAAACCCAAGCGAATGTTGATTCTTGTTTTATTACGAGCTCTGACATGTTCCCTTTTTGCCAGCAGACTCTCCTCTTTTCTGCCTTTTTTAAAAATTGGTGATTCCCCAGAGCTGAAGGTAGGAGATTTAGCTGCTCCATGTCAAACTTTCTCGCTCATTGTGACAACTAATCTACGCCACTCCCACACCGTATATAATGTCAAAGTAGCCAGAGCAACTTTTCTCTAATTACGGATATGATGAGACCAACCCGATCTCACGGGAAAACGTACAAATTCTACGAGGTGGCTTATTCGTACGAATTCATACGACCTGACTCGTACGAATTAGTACGATTTTTGCAAAATCGTACATATTTTACGAATTTGCCAATTCGTATGAATTCATACGAATGACCTACCCCTGACCCCGCCCCTAAACCTACCCATCACGTGGGTTTAGACAAATCGTACAAATTCGTACGAGTGAGGTCGTACGAAATAGTACGAATTAGCCAACTTTTTATCATTCGTACGAATTCGTACGAATTGGTCGTGAGATAGCGTTGGATGAGACACACACGGGTGAGTGACACATATAAGCAACTTCCTGTGAAATCATCCTGACAGGTCTAAAATATAAACCCTTATAACAGGTTTACCATAGTGAATCAGGGTAAGACAAAAGCACATTTTGGAAGAGGGATTGATAACGTATTGACTCGTTTAAATTTGGTTAATTTTGACCAAAAAAAGTTACATAGTGTACCTTTAATAAAACTGATTATTTCAATATTAATTGTCAGCTACTGTACCCAAATACAAACACAAAATTGAACACACCTTGAGTGTCACAAATGCCTGCTTTCTCTCCTTTTTGTTGCTCTTGACTCTGTTGGTCAATCTTTGCACGAAGTCGGTCAATTTCACTTCGCAGATCAGCAATAATACTGGTGTATTGGGCAAGGTGATATGAAACATTCATCAAATTACGCTTCACCTAGAAGAGTTTAAACAATTGGGCAATCAGACACTGAACATTAAGAGAATATATCATTAACATCCATAATATTTATGGAAGTGTAGGTGTTTGTGTGAACTGGCCAACGCTTTTACTAATCCGAACACACTCAAAAGAAAAACGTCAATCCATTAAAGGGGACCACGTCAATCCACCACAGACAACTAACATTCCTAAAGGGGAAACCTAACAAGCACTATATGTGAATTCTGCCACACCTTTAATTGATGTCACCACAGAGTACAGATTGTAAACATAATTATGAAAAATTATTTCAATATAATGCTGAATTAACCATGTTAAACCATAACAGAAAATTATTTATCAGTGAAATATACACCACCGTTCAATAGTTTGTGGTCAATACGGTATTTTTTAAAGAAATGTAAAATTTCTTTTATTCAGCAGGGAAGGATTAAATTGATTAAAAGTGACAGTAAAAGTTTTTACATTTTAAAATGTAATCACAGTTTACACAAAAATATAACAGGAATAAATTACATTTTAAAATATATGCAAAAAATTTTTTTCATTGTAATAATATTTTACAATATATGAAATGCAGACTTGGTGAGCAAAGTAAGGCTATGTTCACACTTAGCGTCTTTTTTCAAACTGCCAGCGTCTGTTCTACATTATAACCCTATGGAGTAAACCGTTTTTTCAAAAAAGTCCTGAGCGCTTTTTTAGACGCCAGCGCCGGCGTCTTTTTCTGCAGCTCAGAGCGTCTTTTTAAGTTGAAAAAAGTTCAACTTTTCTGAAAAGAACGCCCTACGTCAAGCGCCTTTTTGACAGCTGACCAATGACAAGCGAGTAGCGAGACCTGTCGTTTCCATAACAACAAGAACAACTGTCTGTCGTGCACCCACAAACGTCTTTGTGAACCGACATTCTCCTCCCCGGTAACTTCAAAAGCCAACGCAAGAGCCAACTTTCTCTTTCTCGACATTTTTTGCATCACACAGCACTAGGCTACTGTTGCAGCTGTTGTTATAGCAACAAAAGACGCGCTCGGCTGCTATTTGTAACCGAACGCTGCCAGCGGTTTTTTTTTGCTAAAAAAACGCCGTTGTCAACTTTTTCTTGTAAAAAAAGACGCTAAGTGTGAACAAAGCCTAAGAGACTTTATTCAAAAACTTTTTTAAAATCTCTGTGACCTAAAACATTTGAATGGTAGTGTACTATAAATATCCTAATCGAAACTTAACCTAAACTTAACTCTGTCCCCGCCATTGACGAAAATTTCTGTGTTTCTGTTTTTTCACTGTTATACACTGTTTCACTATTACACATAGGCTTGGGTATCGAGTATCGAGTATCGATTGGAACCGGGACTAGCTTTGCGATTTTCCCGGAATCGTTCAAAAGTTTAAATTTCGATTCCTAGTTTCGATTCACAGTCCACCGACCGGAAGAAGAAACCGCTGTCTAAGTCATTTCTAGCCCTATTCTGAACTGAAGTAACAACATAATCGATTTCAAACTGCCAAATGTTAACTCGCTGACACTTTAGTTAAACATTTGTAACGTACACACGGCATGGTAAATGCGTGTACTAGCACAGGTGTAAGCTTATATTGATTGTTATGCTAAACTGCGAACCGACACATTTTATGAGACGCTGTGTGAGTTGCCTTATTAACTCACACAGCGTCTCATAAAATGTATTCAGAGCAAACAACCCTGACGTTAAACCTTAAAAACGTACATATGATGTTTTCTTATTCTTCGGTATCTTGCAAGTTGCAACCATATTCTCTCGTCCTCTGCTCGTCCGTTTGAAAACTGCACGCGATGCCGGCGAACGTAAAAAAAAATATATATTCATGAAAACACATTTACGAGCTGCCATCTCTCACGCATTTACCGTGAGACACACGCAATTGACACTTCTCACACCACACATCCATTTTCTCACGCACAATAAAATCGTGAAGCAAAGAGGACACGGAGACCGACAGACAGAGCAGTTACTTTATGATATGCAAAAAAATCTCAGCTCTCAGATTCTGTCAATTTTATTACGAAATTCAAACAATAAATACCGTTTTGGCGCTTGTAAATGTGACGCGACAGATCCCTAGCGCACGTGAACCGATCATCTCGACTAGCAGCTAATAGTACAAAAAACACGAACACTGTTGAAAGATACAGTAGACTACAACTTACCTAACTGTATATTCCTCATATATAATATCGATCAATCAGTGTTTTTTATCAGCGTGAAGAGGTCAATAACATAGCTGGAGAACAATTATGTCATATTTACCTCAGGAAAGCCATTTAATGAACATATAGGCTGTAACACATAGGCTAGTTGGCAAGAAAAAAAGAGCTATAGAGAGTATTTTGCTAAATATGTGTACTATATTACATATTTATTATATTTGAACTTATATCATTAAATAAAGTTGTTATTATAATAAAAAAAAACGCATTATATTTAATTTGAGTTATTTTTAACCTTAAATAATACTGCCAGCTGATAGGGCTCTCTGTATGTTTACAGCATTAGGTGAGTTGTTTTTTTAACAAATTTTTTTATATTTCAATTGATGGAGAAGGTCAGACTATTTCCTTCAGAAAGACCGTTGGTTAGCTAGCTCATTTAAAATGTCAAAAAAGTTGTTTAAAGTAGATTTGATATTTATATTGTAGTTGAAAACAGCCCTGTGAGAAATTCATAGTAAATTTCATAAAAAGTAAAAAGTTAATATAATTAAAATTGATCTAAACTTTTTTGACCCTGCCAAAGAATCGGAATCGAGAATCGTTAGGAACCGGAATCGAAACAAGGAATCGGAATCGGAATCGTTCAAATTCAAACGATACCCAACCCTAGGGTACTGAATCTCCTGATCAAAACACAGGCGAAGAAGAAACAGAAACAAGCGATATAATATGTAAGCAGATGAATATTTAAAATAACAAATTCATCAACAATAAACTGCATATAAATCAAAACTGCTTAATGTTACTGAATGAAATGTCGACCCAGGGCATAGGACTGTGCAAGCTTTGAGGGTGTTTATGGACTCAATCTACTCCATGTTCTATGTTTTATGATCTACTCAACATCTATGTTTTGATCATAGTTCTGAATCCGATCCAGACGTAGTGTTTGACAAAAACGCGATTTTCTCAGCTTTTTACTTACTCACATTCAAGTGTTAATAAAAAAAGAATTCATGAAGCTAGAATAAAATGGAGCAGAGAGTCTGTTCTTTCTTTTGATATATTGCATGTTCAGATATTCATACAATAAAATATTCTGGGGGCCATGAAACATTTGTGAAAATGATCAAAAAAATGTTGACGCTGGCTGCCAACTTTTTTTTCTTTTCTTTTTTCGCTGGCGGGGAAAGAGTTCATCCATTTTAATACTTAATTCTGTTTGTGTAATATTTATTCAATGGTTATTTAAAAATATTATCATCAACAGTTTTAAGTTGTGGTTGATGCAGACTTTCTAAACAAATACTATTACGTGTGTTTACCTTGTTTCGTATATTTTTGGCTTTGTCGGCATAAACCAGTGTGTTTCTTGACTCCTCAAAGTTGGAGCTGGCAGGACTAATATGGGTAATCATGACTGTGCGACTGTTTCCTCCTAAAGCATCCTGAAATCCACATCAAAATTTGCAACTATGTGACAACTGTGCAAACCAAGACTTTCAATGATTAAGGCATTTGTGAACATTGTGGGATACAGTATTCCATGCAGTGTGCTCTGGTTGTACACTTCACATTTTGGTAAATGTAGTAGTTCATCTGGATTTTCAATGCAGAAATACAGAAATCGTATGATATATTATTTATATCTTGTCATCTTGACAACCCTCTGAGTGTTTGTCAAGTTAGGACATATCAGTCTGCGCCATATATATATTATATAAATATATAATGCTATTTAAAATATACAATAGCCTGGTTTTTACAGTAGGCTTACAAAGTCTATTTGAATGAGGAGATTAATTAAACTTGTTGTAGTCTGGCTGGTTTTTCTCACCTTAAGAAGTCGAGTGAGTTTGCTGTCTCTGTAGTTGACAAACTGAGCACCTTTCCCACCCTTCTCACTCAAGGCATTGATGCAGTTGGCCAGTGCTAACAGGGAACGGTTTATATGTGCTCCTTCTTTCATTCTCTTTCCTCTGTTTTGAGTCTGAGAGAAGAGAATATGTGCTTCAGAACAGGACAAATGACTGTCTGTTGGTGTATATAGACAAAGAAACTGTCTAAGAATGTTTGAATTTAACTAAGGATGTTTGTGATGTTTTGGCTGCCATATGAAATGTGACATGCTCAAATTCTTTAATCAGTCTCACATTATTTGCATATGAATAATGAAGGATAGAAGAACTTAAATATTTATTTCGATGAAAGATGAGAGAGAGCACTGGACTATAAAATCTGGCATCCATGAGGAATTTAAAAGCTTGCGTTTCCACTTCAGCACATCTACACACACAGCATGTACCTGTGATGCTCGCTCAGTTCCTGCCAAGTCTACCATGAATAGCTTTCCCACCCTGACCTCCTCGTTGATATCCTTTACGCGACTCTTTTGCTTGACTGCCACCTGTGGAGTAGACAAAGCAGGAGGCGCACACTCAAACTACAGTGCCAATTTGAGGTCATGCACATGATTATTGTGTGCGTGTGTGTCTCTGTTTTAGGCTTGCCTGAAGTATAGCATGAGAGCGAGATGACGTCTTGTTAGCAGCTGTCGACTCCTGGGTCCTCAGTTTATTCCCTTTGGTCAAAAGAGCCATTATCTAAAATCACAAGCAAACACCAGGTTCAGAAGGACATCATCCTTTACTGGAGACACTATAAGGAGTAGACAGGCCAATCATGGGAAATTAATAATAATAATAATAATTCATTACATTTATATAGCACTTTTCTCTGCACTCAAAGTGCTTTACATGGAAGGGGGGAATCTCCTTAACAACCACCAATGTGCAGCATCCACCTGGATGATGCGACGGCAGCCATAGTGTGCCAGAACACCCACCACACACCAGCTTATTGGTGGAGAGAAGACAGAGTGATGAAGCCAAAATCAGTATATATGGGGATGATTAGGAGGCCATGATGATGGAAAGAAGCCAATGGGAAAATTTGGCCAGAATGCCAGGGTTAAACCGCTACTCTTTTTTTCTAAGGACATCCTGGGATTTTTAATGACCACAGAGAGTCAGGACCTCGGTTTAACATCTCATTGGGGCGTTAGGACCAACACAGACCACAGGGTGAGCTCGTTTTCACTAACACCTCTTCCATCAGCAACCTAGTTTTCCCAGGAGGTCTCCCATCCAGGTACTGACCAGTCTCAGCCCTGCTTAGCTTCAGTGGGAAACCAGTCTTGGGCTACAGGGTGATATGGCTGGCTGCTGGCACTTTCAGGATGACACTTACAATGACATGCTCACTTTATCTAAACCAACGTAACTTCTAATAACTAGACTTGCAGTCATTTTCAAAAGTTTTGGGTTGGTACGATTTTTTAATGTTTGTGAAAAGTCTCTTATGCTCACCAAAGCTGAATTAATTTGATAAAAAAATACAGTAAAAATTGTCTTATTGTGAACTATTGTTACAATTTAAAATAAAATCCTGTGATTGTAAAGCTGAATTTTCAGCATCATTACTTCTTCAGTGTCACATGATCCTTCAGAAATCATTCTAATAGGCTAAAAGGGGGTTGCACACTGGAATTCTGTCATGAATAAAAGGTTAAAAGAATAGCATTAGTTTGAAATAGAAATCTTTTTTCATAACATTATAAATGCCTCTACTGTCACTTTGGAACAATTTAATGCAGACTTGCTGAATAAAAGTAATCATTTATTAAAGAAAATTATAATAAAATCTTACAGACTTCAGACTTTTGAATGGTAGTGCCTTTTAAGCAATTAAAAAGTACCTCTTTAGCATTACATGTAGAGAATTCAGTGATGCCTGCAATTCGTATTTTCCCTTTAGCGTCCTCACGCAGCTCAAGGTATCCAGAAGATGGATTCAACAGATCTCTGATCATCTCATTATAAATCTGCAAAGAAGTTCATTAATGTTTTGTGCATTCAGGACACACTGCATTTGTATAAGTCCAAAAAGGGACAGTACCAAAATGTATGTAATATCATCAAATCAATAAGACTGACCTCTATATATGACATATAAACACTGCAATTCAAGTCCTCTGTGCTGTCTTCAATGGCCGTAAAGAGATCATTGAGTGTTCGGATGTAAATGCCCGGCTCAGAATCTAAGCCTAACATAGTGTATGTCTTTCCAGCTCCTAAAAAATCAATAGATTGTTACAAGAAGTTTGCAGGAAACGTGAATGCAGTTTTGTAGGGTATTAGAATATAAAGTATGTGCTTTTTTAAAATCCAAACACTAAAAAGAAAAATTCACATCTACATTACCTGTGGGTCCATATGCAAAGACGGTGGCATTATAACCAGCAATCACACCATCAATAAGATTTTTTGTTGTTGCCACATAAACATCCTCCTGAAAGTAAAGAAAAAAGTAAGTAACATTGAGGTCTGGAACTGTGATCATGCTGTATCTTTCAAAACCTTAAATTACCTAAACACAAAAACTAATTTGAAAATCGATTACTTTTTTTTCAAGAACGGCACCTTAAAATCTTAATGAACATGAAGGATGAGGATCAATTATCCCATGACCAACAAAAAGAGTAAATATTTTTTGTGGAAGAGCATCACTACTACACACCTGGGTTGCAGTATGATCAAATGCCACATCAAACATGTATGTTTTTTCACGTGAGCGATTGGCCCTCAGGACATTGTCAGCATCCTCACAGGGGTCCATCAACACCACCATCTGAAGAAAGTAATTAGACATGAGAATGAACTCTTAGATCAATTCGGCAATGTTTAAACATTTACTCGCTTCAAAATAAGTGACCTGAAATATGTTGAGACTGATGTCTACACTCTCTGTTTGGGCTCAGCAAGATTTGTTTTTAAATATTTTTGAAAGAAGTCTCTTATGCGCACCAATTCTGCATAAAGTAATATTGTGAAATTGTATTACAAATTAAAATAACTGTTTTGCAACAATTTTTCATGGAAAAGCTGAATTTTCAGCAGTAACATTTATTTACAATGCTAAAAACAGTTGTGCTGCTTAATATTTTTGTGGAAAGAGGATGCTTTGATTAATAGACAGTTCAAAAGAACAGCATTTAATTAAAATATTTTTTGAAGTAATGTAAAAGTTTTTACTGTCACTTTTGATCAATTTAATTCTTCCTTTCAGTATAAAAGTATTATTATTCTTTAAAAAAATGACTGACCCCAAACTTTTGCATGGTAGTGTACATGGCAAGAAAAATCGTTCATGTTGTGCTGTTGGAACTGGGTTCTAATTAAATGGATGCTGTGTTTCAGTCTTCCTTCCCTTAAAGGTGCTCTAAGCGATGTCACACGTTTTTTAGGCCGAAACATTTTTTGTCACATACAGCAAACATCTCCTCCCTATCCGCTAGCTGCCTGTCCCCTGAACACTCAGTAAAAAAAACGCGGTCTCTGTAGACAGCCCAGGCAGAAATGCGCAAAGAATTTACATCGGAAAAGCCTGTTTCAGGAAGCATGGAAGGGAGGGGGAGGGGATGGGATGAGGAGGAGGGAGGGTCGAGCTAGCCTCCGTTTTGTTTGACAATACTTCGAACGTCAACAAGAAGTGACGTCACCCAACATCGCTTAGATGTTTAACAAACCTTTAACAAAATCTTTTTTCCACCTTCAGGGTTCAGGCAAACCGTTCTCATTGCTTAACCGTTCCAGTCTGTGCAAATCCAGCCCAGCTGGTATGGATATGGTTTCAATTTCCACTTCGGGGCTGATAACAGAGCTCTTTGGAATGTAATACAAATGTGTCAGTTGTTGCCAACCGTGCAGAGAATTCCAAGCCGAGAACGGTTTGTGATCGTGCTTTGCCAAACCAATCTCAAGTGGAAATATAACTGGAACCATTCCTTGCCATTCTTAGAACCGTTCTTCCTAATGGTGGAAAAAAGCGACTGAAGTCTCTGAGAACCTGACACCTACTTCAGGTAGACAGTTCTGGAAAACGGTGGCATGCATTGATTGCATTCTAAAAAGTTCCTGGTGCCTTCAAGCTGACTGTAATTCTTTGCAAGTCTTTTGCAGTTAATTTGCAGCTTTGCTTCTCAGCATGTTTTTTCACAAACTTCTAGAATGTTGCATTCTTTCATAACCTGTAGTAAAAAATAACTAATAATTAAATACATCTAAACATAAGGTGCACTGCTAAAATAATATAATAAATAATTATTAAGATTGATGTGGTCTGAAATTGGAAAAATGACATGAACAATTATATAAAATGAGATTGAGAATATTGACTTGCCTAATAATCATGCATACAAAGACATGTCTGCTGCATGTTTCTTTGCCTTTAAGAATCCTAAGACATCAAGCATAAGCAAAGAAGACAGTAAACCTTATTTATTGACTGTAAACAGGATTTACTGCAGATGAAAGGGAGGATTAGGTCTTTAGACCATCATTCATCATGACAGATTCAGCAACAGACTCCTAATCAAGAGTTGTGAATATTATGCATATGTTTTCAAAATGTATACAAAACATATATAGGGGAGACAGTTGTAACAATGTATTAGGTTTAAAGTCAAAAGTCACTTGATTAAACAATTTCAGACAGGAATTATAGGTAATGCTGTACATGTGTCTCAGGTGGTCCTTCGTGTTGTTTTTTGCCTACCTGGTTGTCAATCTTGTGCGCCACTGTGGTTGCACCCTCCTCAATCTCTGCATCGTTCAGAGGCCGGATGCGCAGAGCAACCTTGAATCAGTGCAAATGATTTATTTAAAAACGTATCTTTAAATAAATCTGCCTTCATCCTATTAGCTGCAAAAGACGTTACCAATGTATGTTCATATCATTAAAAAAACTTGAATTCATGTAATATTCATATTTTAATCTACATGAACTGTTCAGATCTGTTAAGAACTATAGGAGAATGGGGCTAGTTGTCACAAAGGGAAGTGTTCACTGTAGTGTTATATCTAGTGTTGTATGGTTTTGACACTCTACTCTAATTGTGACAAGGTTCAACTGTAGGCTATAATATATATTTTTATTTTATTTTATGAAAGGTCGAAATTTGTTCTCAGGGTATGTCAGGTCAGTGCAAGTTGTAACATGTGGTATATATATTCTTAAATATTATAATTCATCACAACCTCTGATAGCCAAAAAAAAAAAAAAAAAAAGTCTCTAATGCTCACCAAGGCTGCCTTTATTTTTCTAAAAAAGGTCAAATCAGTAATATTGTGAAAATATTATTACAATTTAAAATAAAATGATGTATTAAAATATTAATTTAAAATGTAATTTATTCCTGTGATGGCCAAGCTGCATTTTCAGCATCATTACTCCAGTCTTCAATATCATATGATGCTTCAGAAATTAATCTAATATGCTGATTTGCAGCTCAAGAAACATTTCTTTTATATGATCAATGTCTGTGTAAAGTTCAAAAGAACATTTATCTGAAACAGAAATCTTTTGTTACATTATAAATGTATTTACTGTCACATTTGATCAATTGAATGTGTCATTGTTGAACAAAAGTATTAATTTCTTTCAAAAAAAAATAAAATAAATTTTACTGACCACATGAATAGTAGGATGCCTAATGCATGTTGCGTCTTACTTGTGGTTTTCATTAATTATTTTGCATTTCATAATTGTTTATTACCAAATATAATACATTTTAAATACTGTTATGTTGAGAAAGATGGCCATTTCTGTTTTCCTAAATCTGCCAATAATAACTAGCCTCCCTTTGACAGCTTAGGCTACTCTTACCTTTTTGTATCATCTTTTTATAACATTACTTTTTTTTTGTAGCGACTTTAATGTGCATACTATACAAAGACTGACTATCAAAACATTCTACTACACTGATAATATTCACTAAAAAGTGATAACTGCTGCATATAGTCTCCACATGTAGTGACATAGCCTACTAACGAATGTTATTATAAGTGTTATCACAACAAGAGACACGTTCTGTTCACTTGATGATTCTCTCCTGTCCCGCAGGAGACAGATTATCATGTATCTCTATGTGTAGCCTGAAACGTTACATTTTCCTGCGGGACATTCGTGACAGGTGCAAGTGACAGGTGTTCAACCTTACTGTTGAATGAACGGTTGTGCTTTAATAAAAGATCGACAGCCTACCGTGAGTTGATGGTCCTTCCACTCTCCTGGCAAATCCTTCATCTTTTTATTCCCAACTTAACGTTAATTTACTCCAGTCTTGTGCTGTATCAAAGCCTTGTTTTGTTTTTTACAGACAATATCAAAATACGCCTCAGCTAGTGCTACGATAGAATATACTGGTGATTTACTGCGGGTTAGCCTAGTTAATCTTCTAATCTCATTCTAAGACAGGACTTGTGCTGCTGCCTGGCCCCTGCGGAGGTCCTGGATTCACCAGCGGACGGTTGTTAACGGTGATGAAACCCCTAGAGGTGTGAAACAACCCAACTCGCTCCTACCATGCTGGGACTATGTCAACCCATCCTCTCCAGTGCAGCTAAAAGAACATTTTCATCAGTCCAAACCACAGTTATCCTCATATTTACGCTGACATTTAAGAGAAAACGTGTGTGAAGGATTTAACAAGAAGGATAAAGGTGTTTGCGCGCCTCTTTAAACCAGTCAGGACACTCGGAGCGCGTGCTAGCGCAAGAAACGGTTACTGTTGCTATGGAGACTAGTACACACTCGTTTGGTTACTTTGGCAAGTTTTTGTGCCAAAATTAGTCAAACCGAATAATATATTTATCATATTTAATGCTAATTTGCTCGCATTTGCAAATTACACTTGCAACAAATACTAAAAAAAAAATAATTTGCAAAAAATTGTATGGGGGTATGGGCATATAGTGCTGAGCCTGACATGAACTCATTGTTTTTGTGCAAAACAACCATAATGTAAATGCAATAAATGATAAAAAAAAATAGTTTTAAAAAGTTAAAAAAATATTAAACCACAGGTGAAACATTAAGTTGTTCACATTTACTATAGAGGAGTAAACATACACAATATTGTATGTTTGTATAGAGGCTTTAAAACTATTTCATATGGGAAATTCAAATAAAATACAACATTAAGTAAATTAAATAAAATACAAAGAAAATTCTCATATCAAAAATGTATGATGCTTGTGAAAAACTCATGGCTCATGTCATAAATAACACTTGCCTAAACTTTTTTCAATGCTTTTGTGTTAAAATTCCCTTATAATTTTACTATTTATTTTTTTAAGTGCAGCTTGGATTTGACATAATGCCTCATGATACTGCAGCACATTGGCATCACGAGTGAAGATGTCTAGAAGTATAACCTCTGGATTGATAGTGGAACAAAATAAGAAACGTTTCCTTAGTAAACAAATTGATCTTATACAAAAGACCAGACCACAATACAAAAGAAATTCCTCTCCTGCATGTATCAGAAATATTTTCTTTTGAGAAGCGATAACCCACAAAATTACCATGCTCTGTCAAATGAAGAATAGCAAATGATAAATCAATGCCCTTTACTCCTTTCAGTAAATGCTACAAGAAAATTGTATGACAGGGGATTTAAGAATATGAGCTCTTACTTTTCATATTAAAATGAAACATCCATTCTCAGCAGGAATATGTGAATCAGTAAGTGTGTTTATGCACTTCAAAAGTTCGAATTTAGTTCTAAAAAAACAACAATTCATAATTGTTTTAATGTCATGTAAATGCTTTAGTTTGACTGAAATCGTACCAGAATATTTTTTGCGAAGTCAAGCTCAGCTCAGCTTTGTCCAGCATGTATAAGCAATATTCAGACTACAGTTGGCTTCAACAGTTGCTCCAAAACACAGAGGTGATGTGCAACGTGTATTACACTCTTTAAAGTCACCATGATTTCACAATCAAAATTCTTGTATTTTATGGAATATTGCTCTATTTATTATAAATGCACTGTATTTTTTTTTATTCATGTGCCTTTTTAATCTTTAATCAAAATGACATTCCTTCCCTCTTGCAGCAACATCTATTCTCTTCTTTGATGACATGTCTGACGTGAGGACGGGACAACATGTCACTCACATGACATCACAGCAATAGCAAAGCACAACGATCCAAATAATTCCCGATGGACAACATCAAGCCCTCCCTACATTTTTCCCATCACAATCGGGGAGAAAAGACAATCACTGCTCTTGTTTCGTAGTGACTTTAAATATACAATTGCGTACTTTTTGCTCGACTACGCAAAAACCTGCTCCATGATAACCGTGCATGTCAACATATTAGTGTCTCTCATACAAACTTGTAAAGGACCTGTGGCGGTGACCTCTGGGGCTGAGTATTTTGTCTCACAGCTGGAAACATGGGTGCTTTCCATGTCTACTCCAGGTCTCCGAGAGGAATGATCTCTTCACTGATGAAGAACTCGATAGTTTCCTCTTCCCAGTCCTCCACATCTGTCCAGCTCATCTGTGTCCACACCTAAAATATGATAATTCAAGGCAATTCATAAACTTCTGACTTGGATAAGTTGTAAAATATTTTTACTTTTTTATTTTAGGGCACTCTGGTACGATTTAATTAAATAGAAGATATTTTGAAGAATGTTGGTAATCAAACAGTTGACGGCAGCCACTAAAAATACTGTGGAAGTCAATGGCTACCATCAACTGTCTGGTTACCAACATTATCTTCTTTTGTGTTCAACAGAAGAAAGAAACTCATACCAGTTTGGAATGACATGAGGGTGAGTAAATGATGACAAATTGAACTATCCCTTTAAAAGCTATTTAAAAGGCTGGTCATTTTTAAAGGGAACACCAAATTAGGTAAAGGATTTTCAACACAGCACAAGGGTTTATTATGGGCAAAGACAGTCGCTGTAGTGTAAGAAATGGATGTTAAGACATGATGAAAATGTCAATAGAGAATAAAAACAATAGAGAGAAAGAATAAAGGAAAGAAAGAGGTGTTTCTCACCTCCTCTGAGCTGAAGGCGCAGCTCTCTCTGCTGGTTGTAAAGATGAATGGCTTTGTGTCTGTACTCTTCCATCATCAGACAACGTTTGTCCACTAACTCCTGCATCAAAAACATTGCAGAAACATTGTATCAACACATTAATTCCATATTTATAGATTTTTTTTTAGGAAAGAAAAAAAGAAAGAAAGACCTTGGAAGCTTTGGACTGGCTCAGTCTGTCCTTTTGATTAAAGATTTTTTAATACTTCTTGAGGTCCTTCTTAATTGCCAGTTAAAATAAAGAAAACCTTATCCATGGCTAATGTTTAGGGTAACCTTATAATCTTCACAGTTAAAATTGTGTGTAGACGTTACAAATATAAACAGTAGAAAGGACAGATTTCACAATCACCTGACTTCCTGGTAACACTCAAAGATGGATCATTTTCAATATTACAAACGTTGCTCATACTGTAGATATTGTAGATAAGGAACTGTTACGTTATGTTTATTTTTCCTTGTGTCTTTATAATATCTGTGTATGCTTTTTGATGTTTTCTTTGAGTTTCAGATCATCGCTATATATCGGACGTAATAGGAACAATTTTCAACCTCATGTTATTCTGTGTGAAATGATGATATAATTTTTTATTTTTTTTAATCAGATTGGATTAAAGTTAACTAAAACAATAAAAAAGTATTTCCGTTACTTTAAATAAAATAAGCATTTTATAATTATAAGCAGGGCCCAAAATGAACACTCGCCAATTGTCAAATGCGTCGAGAGGCATCCAGCTGCAGCCCCGCAGACTCACTTCTTGCTAGACACCAGTGGCAGTGGCTGGACACCAGTGGATGGACAGCAGACGTCATTTCCGTATCGTCATTCACATTTCAAATTGACGTCATTTCCGTATCGTCATTCACTTTTCAAATTTGACGCGCCATGCAGATGTCAGCGGTAAGAAAAAATAATAAACTGTCGATGATTTATAGGCAGGCGCACTGGAAGCTGTTTCATGCGAGGGGGGCTGAGGGCTGAGGGCTGGGTTGGAAAATATGTGACGTCATTATGTTGTGGCTGACGACATGACATTTCTCTGTACTGTATATGTGTTGTAGACATTAAAGAAAACATTTAGTTTCATATTTATGTTTAAATATTATAGGCTAATGTTATTTTTTTTTATTTAATCAATGTTGATTATAAAAGTGAGCATATGCAGCATATTGAAAGATAAAGATACATCATGAGATGGCAATATGACTGGAGACATGGAGTGGGTAAGACATGATTTTGACCACTTCATTGAGTTTTGTTTTGTAGAAAGACTTTTTTTTTGTAAGATTTTCGTTTTGTATAAATTGTATCTTAATTTTGATCAATGTTTTATCAACCAATTGCCTGTATTGAATAAATAAGAAGCAAATATATAGCAGACAATGTAATAAGGCGGCACAATCACTTGCATTGCACGTGAACTGGAGGGCGCGAAACTCAGCTTGTGCCTCACAGATTTGAGAAATATAGGCTATCTATTATAGAAAGCTTGAAATGTATACTTTTAAACGAAACTATTCAAAACGAAAAGAAATAGGCTACTCTCTGATTATGTAATCCAATGTGCATTTCACATGCATTTCTCTCTGGCGTCGAGTCCGCATCGCTAACTTCATCTTTGCAGCAACACAGAAAACAGCAGTTTATTAATAAACAATTAAATGTCTCCTTGCTATTTTTGACACATTCATACTTTTGCCGTTTCTTTGTGGCAAGCTTAATGCGTGCGGCCGTGCGCTTGAGTGCGGCTACACACGCTCATTATCCTGTATATAGCCTATTTAAGTAATACAATTAATATAAAGGGGCGATTTGTCCACTAATGTCTTAAATGAACAACTAGGCCTACTAGTCGACTAGAAAAAAACTTTAGTCGGAGGCAGCCCTTATTACACATATTTCCGAACCAGCAGGCCATTCTGGGTTGAGCGAGCGACCCTGAGCGGAATGAGCGAGGGAGCAGAATATTCAGAAATGCGTTCTCAACTCACGTGCTCTGATCGGAACAAAGCATGACAAATTCAAACTTGATTTCATTTTCTCAGTAGCTTGAACACTCACTACATTAGGCATAAGAGAGTTAGTTAACGCTGTCCATTTATTTATTTTTATTTCACGTTTTTAAAGTAGGGCCTACAATATTATGTTAGTCCACAGCCCCCCACTTGGGGGTGCTGATGCTATGAGGAGGGGGCTGCAGCCCCCGCAGCACCCCCCTTCCCGCGCTACTGTTTATAGGTCATGTCAGAATTCAAATGCACAAACTAGTTAGTTAAAAAAAATCGTCTTGTTTTCAAGGTACTGTGTCGTGTTTTTTAAAGGGATTAGTGAACTCTGGTGTGCCTCAATTCTAGAGCTAGGCTGCTACAATAGATTTTCCAATTAAATCGTTCTTTGAGGGGTATGATTTAATGTTGTAAATACGTTTTTTTTTCACTTGGATGTGTGAAGATTCAAAGATAAATCACATTTTTGTCAGTGTAGACAATGGGAGTGATCTGTTTTTCATGAAAGCTCTTGGATAAAATGTATTTGAGGATTTCGTTCCTTTTTTTTGTCAGGCCTACTTCGGACCCTGCAGCAGGTTTTGGTAATTTTGAAAATGATGATCTAAGGCTTATTTTTATAATAAATAATACAGAGTATTAGAAGCAATAATACCAGTTGGACCCAACATGTGTCAACACATCTGTTTATTGAATCAGTTTATTGATTTTCAGGGAATGTAAAAAAAAAAAAAAAAGTGTTAATTGCATTTAATTATTACAATATGAACTACTGTGTGAAATATAAGCCTGTTGACGTAAAAGGTAAAGAAAATGAAAATAAAAAAATAAAAATGTATCACAAAATCATCAAATAGCCTTTAGGCCTAATTCATATGCCCGATCCACATAACTGTGCAAACAAATTCCCTCAATCCATTTAAAATGAAACAGAAAAGAAAAGTATTTTAACAGTTGCTTGACCTGATCACATAGAAATGGGGGACTATAACATAGGTTAAGAATGAAATATATAAAAAGAATCTAAATTAGGATCATAAACCATGAGGCCTCAAAGATGCTTAATGAAACCAAACTGCTTTGGTAGCCCTGGATTATAAACCTACAAAGTAATTTTTTTGTGAAACATTTACAATGTAACCTTCATCTGACAGTTTGCCAGCTTCATTTTGATATTGGATCAACATTCTGGGACAAATAGCAAAAAAAAAGAAGAGTGCTGTCAATCCATTAAAACAATCCACACTTTTCTTTTCTTTTATTAATCGCAACTAAAACACATACGTTTTTATATTTTAATAATGTAATCATTTCACAGTTCATTTCTAAATTAATGTAAACACAACATAAAGACCATTTATTTTAAATACTTGTTTAATTACATCTTTTTATAAATGAAGGCCAGTATCACAGATAGTAATACAGCTATTGATATCTTGATGAAAATTATTTTATCACCAATTTTAAACATTAATTATCGCCATTCAACTTTACAGTGTAATTGAAAGCTATAATTTATTTAAACATTTATTTGGCTTCAACAAATATAATAACTTTCAATTTTAATCAACTTAAAGGATAAGTTCACTTCAAAATTAAAATAGTATTTCCAAACCTGTATGAATTTCTTTCTTCTGCTGAACACAAAAAGGCCAAAGATATTTTGAAGAATGTCAGTAACCAAACAGTTTTACCAAACCAAATCAACCAAAAAGAAAGAAACTCATACGGGTTTGAAACAACTTCAGGGTGAGTAAATGATGACAGAATTTTCATTCTGCACTGACCTATTCCTTTAAATCAATCCTCACATAAACCCATAATACATGTCATAGCTATTTACCTATGCCCTGTAAAATATACATTAATTATTAGGTTATCAAACAGTTTTCACTGCATAAATTATAAATGAAATATAAATTAATCATTATTAAAGATAAAAAAGTTATATAGTCAAACGCAGTGAGTAATTTTCTCTGTTACCTTTGTTATTTGGTTAACGTTAATGAATATATTCTGTGCGAACCATAGACAGTATAAGAAATGGACACAGCGACCCCATTGGATTCAACGGAGAAAAGTGAAGTCAATTAGAAGCACTCACTTCCTGATGGCTGACCATACTGCGCAGACTCAAACTGAGCTTGATGACGTAGATGTGACGTGAGCAAACTGTCTGTCTTCTAGTAGCTGTGCCAAGAGAAATCGGAATCATTCCCGTCCGAAACTTGCAGAGACGGAGAGTGTGAGTAGGAGGTGTCCATGAGCTAGGAGCAGGAGCAACTTTTGCTAAGTATTCTGATTAATTACTTTGTCATTTGGCCTCCACGTCTCCGCGATTGCCCACGAGCTTCTCCTCCTGTCCATACGGTAATTTCTCTACTGTGTGACAGAGAGTCGCGTGGTTATGACGCAATCGTTAGCCTATTTTTTACAAAAACTGTTTCTACTGGGCCATAACGTAAGATGGAGCCTTTTATACATTTTCGTGTTTCTTTAGAAATAAATAATGGACAAATGGGTCTTTAAACGCCTCAGATGTAAAGTTATTCGCTGTCAAAGTGACGCCAAAATGAATGGGAGTCAATGGAATGCTAACAGCCGGTGATGGTCTGCTAATCAATGGCGGCGCCCGGGGAAGCTTCAATGTTTTCCGAAACACTGCCCCCCTGGGTGCGAACGATACTGGCGCGCGTCTTTCTGAGCGTTGTGTGCGTGTCACATGACTCCCGTCTCAGTATGTCATTTGTAAACGTGCACGCACTGAGCAAACAGCTCCTCCGATTGGCCATTGCATTCAGGGTTCGAAATGACTTAAGACTCTTGGGGGTCCCCTAAAATTTAATTATTAAATTATAAAAAATTATGAAGACTACCTTGCTACACTATATACTGTAGGCAAAATTATATGGACCAATGTTAAAGGTGGGATAATGGTCTTGGGATGTTTTTCATGGTTTGGGCTAGGCCCAGTATTGTAGTGGTGTCTGGAGAAGTGGCTATAATCTAACAGGTAACGCTCTAACTCTGGAGCAACAAAGTTACAAGTTCTTTTTCCTCTTTTTCTCTCCATGATGCAGGATTTTAAATTAAGAAAAATAATATTAGCTTCCTTCCTAGATAGCTTACCAAGCTCTCATATACTCATTCATGCTCAAATCACATTCACTTTAATCAACTCACAGACTAGAATTAAGTCCTGGTTATCTTTCGTAATCACTGACTGGACAAGTAGGTTATGCTTATAGCTTTGAATAACTAGTCTAGCTGCTAGGTCTGCTATGGAAGCTTGTTTCCGCCACAGAATAAAATATTTTAAAAGATTAATTGTGACTTTATATATCACAATTGCGAGTTTACATCTCGCAATTATGACTTTATTTATCAGAATTGCAAGATATAAAGTCAGAATTGCGTGAAATAAAGTCAGAATTCTGACTTTTTTTTCTCGCAATTGCGACTTTATATCACGCAATTCTGACTTTATAACACATAATTGCGAGTTTATATCTCGCAATTCTGAAATCTTTTCTCAGAATTGTGAGATATAAACTAACAATTGTGAGATATAAAGTCCAATTCTAAGGGGAAAAAGACGGATTTTTTTTTTTTTTACCTCAGAATAGTTTGTAGGCTATTTCACAATTCTGACTTTATAACACGCAATTGCGACTTTATATCATGCAGTTCTGACTTTATATCTCCCAATTGCGTATTATAAAGTCAGAATTGCGAGATATAAACATGCAATTCTGAGAAAAAAAGTCAGAATTTCAAGTATATTTCTCACAATTACGAGTTTATCTTATAATTCGGACTTTATAACACGCAATTGCGACTTTATATCACGCAATTTTTACTTAATAACACACAATTGCGACTTTATATCACGCAATTTTTACTTAACACACAATTGCAACTTTATATCACGCAATTCTGATTTTATGACCTGCAATTGCGACTTTATATCACGCAATTTTGACTTAATAACACACAATTGCGACTTTATATCACGCAATTCTGACTTTATAACCTGCAATTGCGACTTTATATCACGTAATTCTGAGAAAAAAGGTCAGAATTGTGAGATTAAAAAGTCGCAATTACCTTTTTTATTTTTCACTCTGTGGCGGAAACAAGCTTCCATAGTCTGCTGTTAGCTGGCAGATAATTTGGCTTCATACACATACAGCTAGCAAGAAACGTTGACAACTTTTGATATAGGAACTCGAACTCCTAATATTTTACTATAAGCAATTATGGAGATATAAATATAATCGAAGCACTCACAGGATTTTCATTCAGGATTTCACTCTTTGTGAGGTTTCGTTTTGCTGCGTTCAGCTACACTGAGTGTCTGCGGGAGCACCACAACAACAATCTGTGACGCTGTAGGCCTATAGGAACTCACTGTCTAATAGCTGCCTCGCGCTAGGATATATATAAAACGTCACTAAAGACCTATAATTTTCACAATCATTTTTAATGTTAAAATATATTTGTCGGGGACCCCCCAAAATCCAAAAATAAATTCTTATGGGGGGTCCCTAATGAATTATGGAGGGTCCGGGACCCCCCCAGACCCCCCTCATTTCGAACCCTGATTGCATTCATACAAGATACACTCATTTGCTACAATGCTCAATGCAAAAAAAAAAAAAAAAAACACATTTCAAAAGTAGCCTAACATTTGACAGAACTATTTTCCTCAGCCGCTTTCTGCTGGTTAAGGAAGAACTGTGAAGGCTGTCCTACAAAATACAGCTTCCTTCTTTGAGTGAACTTAAAGAGAACGTACTGGAAACTTTTGCTGTGGTGTTTATCATTTAACATGATTTAGAAAGCCTGAAACCGCCTTTGACTCAATTGCTTAGTTTTTTTCTGTGGTTAATATTTGATTATCAACAGGAAATGGTAGGCCTACATCAGTGGTTCCCAAACCTGTCCTGTAGTACCCTCAACACTGCACGTTTTCTTTGTCTCCCTAATCAAACACACCTGATTCAACTCATCAGCTCATTAACCCATGTGATAATGAGCTGATGAGTTGAATCATGTGTAAATCAGGCGCTGCGTCATATCATTACGCCTGCTGGACTCATGGTACGGCAGCAAAGTTTCTTGATTATTACGCAGGAATGAGAGTATAGTTCCTAGCCATATCAGCCTAGAAAATCACAACTTTTCATTTTCCGTCGGTCTTAGTACACGATGTAACTACAGAAGAGTCAAGTTTTAAATAGGAAAAATATCGAAACTCTTTTGTCATTTTTTTGAGAGAGCTGCTAATGGTCCTGTCCGATTCAATGATCTATGCTAAGCTATGCTAAAATGGTACCGGCAGACCCGGAGCTCGGCTGAATTAAGACTCAACTGTTTAACTCTGGGGGAGTTGTAAAATGAGCCTATTTCCCAAAAAAGTGGAGTATCCCTTTAAGAATGATATATATAAAAATAATCTAGATTAGGGTCATAAAACTATCAGGCCACAAAGATGTTTAATGTTTAACCAAACTGCTTTTTAGCCCTGGACTTTGAAACCTTTAGTGAAACATTTACAATGTAACCTTCACCTGACTGTTTGCGAGCTTCATTTTGATATTGAACCAACTTTCTGGGATAAATGGCAAAAAACAAATTTGTGCTGTCAATCGATTAAAAACATTAGCTAGATTAATCACACTTTTTTTTTCTGTGATTAATCACGATTGGGATTCAGCATAATTTATCTAATATTTCTATTTGCATGATCATTCATGCAGAAGTGTCTCAGGTTTGTCATATCCAAATAATCTGAAGTCTGTTTCATAAAGATTGTACAGCTTTCTCTTGTCAGCTACGGAAATGTTTGCAAACCAGTCTCGCTCCCAGTCTTCTGCTGTCCTGTTCTCGTACCCTGGGGGAAAGTGAATATATTTATCCAGACCAAGAATCCTCAACAAATGTTCTGTATCCTCATCAAGAGTTTCCAGCTTTCCAATAAAATCATAGTCAATTTGGCACGGATGGCAGAGTCTGTTCATTTGCTGCCAGTGTTCATCGAATGGATTCTTCTTCTCAGTCTGTGGATCTAACAGGTACTGAATAAAGTGAGTAAAGGACAGTCTGATACCTGCGGCGAAGGCCTCTTGAGCAGAGTCAGGGGGGGATGAAATATTAGCATAACGCTGAAGCATTGGAGAGCCATAATACCTATAGAAATCCTCATTGGTTGAAGCAAACTTATCCCGGAAAGCAGAAATAAGTCGTACAAAAGGATCCCGTACAAAAAGGAACTTAGTGTAATTCTTTAGTTTGTGATGTATCAATGGACGTGAGAAACGACCAAAACGCCTCCAAAGCTTGTTAAACGTCTTATGTACTGTATAATTATGGATTACCTCAATTGGTATGTCAAGAGGATCCAGATATGGAGCTCCATTAGGTGCCTTCAGGTTCTGGCTGAGCACAATCATGACTCGTTTCCAGTTGGTACATGCTACCTTCGGTACAAAACAGTAAATAACACCATGATGATCATCCACAATGAGATGGTCCAGGGCTCTGTTTGGAATCTGGTCAAGTGTCTTAAATTTCCCTGGGAAGTTCAAGCTGCTATTGGCTGAGCAAAGCTCTCTTATAATACGTCTACGATGTGCTTGACGAAGTTTGAGGTGTGTGAAATCTTGTGATGAAGCCATGTATTGGTGAAAATTCACATTTCTCATTTCATCCCAGCAAATGATGAAGAATGTGACAAATACTGCTCCCAAAAGAAAGAACTGACCCTGCATTGCCATATCCGCTGGACGCCTATTCCAGATCCTCACAATTGATTGAATGATAAATATTATTGTCTCTGCAATTAATCAAGTTGAGAATTCTGGGGAAAAACACAAAAAAAGGACTTCATGTTGAATTCTGAATTTACAATCTACTACCACAAAATATGATTCATCACTATATCTACACAAACTACAATGTGAACATAGCACGAAAGCTCTATCTTTCCGGCAGACTATACATTATTTTTTAAATATTTTTTGGTAACACTTAGAATAATGTCTGTCATTAAAAGGGTAACTATGCAGGAAGTAATGAGTAGTACATTAACACTTCAGCTACCACTATTGACTCATATGGGTAACACTTTCTGAAGTCCATGCTTGTAATGAATTATAGCTCCATTTATAATTGTTTAGAAGTGTTACTATTCTATAAATATATTTATAAAGACTCATTAAGACCTATACTGCATTATAAGAACAGTTATAATTACATTTATATATATTTTTTATAATAACTTATAAGTCATGCATTTGCTTTTTCAATGTGCATGCTCATAATCCATTATGATTAATGTATTATAATGCAGTATAAGTCTTATTGAGTCTTTATAAATGTATTTTATAAAATAGTAATACTTAATAAAAAATTATTAAATTGGGTTATAATTCATTATAAGTATGGACTTCATAGAAAGATTTATCCTAATATGGAAACAATTAACTAATCAGTAAGTAATATCAAATTTAGGACTGAGATTCAACAATTACTGAATGAGTTTGGTATCATTAAGAACTAATAACTATGACAAATTATAAAGACTTACTAATTAATTATTAATCACAACATTAACATGTCTGAGGTGTAATGGTCTTTTTTACTCTGAATATCATCAAATACTTTATGCACAGCTGCACTACTTCCTGAACTTCAGCCAGCTCTTTGTTTCCTGTCTGCAATTATTGGCCAAACTGATTAATCCAGGTGTGCCTGACCTCAGTAACAATAATCAGACACACCTGGATTAATCAGTTTGTCCAATAATGGCAGACAGGAAACAAAGAGCTGGCTGAAGTTCAGGAAGTAGTGCAGCTGTGCATAAAGCCCATTACCTAGTCACTCTTCAAGAACAATATGATCTGGATCATTATTTTAAAGTGAAAACATCTTTTTCAAATTATAAAATAGTTACGAATAATTGCCATGAGAAACATATTTTCCAAAACATATAGTTACGAAAAATTTCCATGAGATAACTATATTCAAAGTAAAGATTCGGCGGATTTATTTACTTTAGGCAATCAGTGACGCATTACCATTTCACTGTTCCCCACCACGAACACCTGTTTCACTGACTCGCGCGATCGGACATGATTTCAGTTTTTCAGATCTTGTTAAATTGTGGAGACAAGTGTTATGCCAAAACGCAGTGATGCTAAATGGATGCATTGAAAGTGGTACAAGCCTAAATTACCGCATTCATAACATAGGCTATATCAAGCATAGCGGTGTGTTACCTTTACTTCTGGGTTCACCCCGAACGAAACATCATGATCAGTCATTACTCACCTTCAATAAGAGAAGAGTAGGACTAGTATCAGGGCTAGTATCAGAGCTAGTATCTCCTTATCCTGTAGATGTTCGAATGGTGTATGTCCATCTTTCTCCTCAAAAAGAGTTGTCGACTTTATGGTTTCCAAAACGGTGCGCTTCTGGGTATCCCTGCTGCTTTCAGCCTCTCACGCACTCTCCAGGACTGCGTTTCCCAAAAGCATCGTAAATCTAAACCACGTCCCGAAAAAATCGGGACAGTCCCGAAATCTAAACTGTTGTCCCGAATCCCGAATCTGGCCCTAATTGTCCCGAAAATTATACTAAAGCAAAATCTTGAGTAGCCTAGTTATTGTCTGATAAACATTAAAAACTGTCTGCGGAGGTTGAGGCCGGCGACACACTGGCTGCGTGGCGTGTCCGTTTTTATTTCGGCTCCCCTGTTAACAGGTTAGAGCTTGCACACTGCCTGCGTGACACGCGCGTCTCAGGCGCGCCTCGAGCCGACGCCTATTTTTCACGCGACATGCAAGCGTGTTGGAAGCGTTTCCAGGCAAAATAGAATAGGAAAAGATGTTTGTTTGTCATTTTGACATGAAAACATTAATAAATGACATTTTGATGTTTGAAAGTTTAAGTTTTTACATAAATGCAGATATAAATGTAATCAAAAAAAATATATGATCGATTTTCAAATATTGCACCTGTCAATACAGGGGTGAATGACGGATAAGGATTAAGATGTGAAAAAAAATAAAACTGCCAAAAAAATTCTAATTTTAGGACTTTCTATACTTATTAGAGTGTTGTGTATGTAATGCAATGACATGTACACATTTCAAGAATGTAATTAACCACTTTTTTTGGTGAATCATATCTTTTTCCCCATGAAAATGTCATTCCTGGGTAACGTAATGAATTTTTAAATTAATTACATTTCTACCATTGTTGGCATATACAAATGTACTGATATCCATAATTGGAGCTCAACAAACAACTAGTGCTCGTAAAACTACATTTTAATCACAATTAATATAATCAATTTGGGATTTCATATAGACATGGGCTCAGTTATGGCTGCTGATAACTCAAAATTCAGAACCAAATTTTTAAAAAAGCTGGAAAATGTTTAAAAATGTTTTCTAATAAAGTAAATAAGACTTGTTTTATCATTAACTCAACAAAAAACAGAATTGTGTAATCTAACACACAAATATGGGTTAAATGAATTGCCTGTGTCATTGTTAGCCGGAATGACATACTGTTAGACGGAAGGACATTCTGCAATATTTTTCAGGATTACCATAAAAACCATCCTCAGTGTCATTTTTTCCTTTCCAACACTCAAACTTGAAACAAAGTAAGAGACACTGACAAGTTTTTAATGATTTAAAAAAGTTAAATTCATTGATAATGACCCATGTGACTCATTGAATCATATGAAATCAAGATGAATGACAGCTAAAATATGGCAAAAAAACATACAATTATGTAAATAATGTTAATGTTAATACTATAACAAATAACTTTGCCTAAAAGTGTACAAATGTCAATTAAAAACTAGATTGTTGTGCATATGTCATTCTGGATAACGGATGACATGTCCTGGCTAACAGGTTTTTTGTTATACAAGAATGATATGTTGTTATCCAGGAATGACAAAAAACAATATTTTTTCTTTATAATCAGGCACTAACTTAACCACCTATGGAAAACTACAACTTAGCTATCATAACTTAAGGTAACCTTTTAGATCAAATAGATCGTTTTTTTTATATAAAATCATTATAAATGTTTTATTAGTGTTATCCAAAAGGTCACATGATATTGCTACAAAGTGCACCAGTGACCGAAATATCAAAATATCGACATTTTAAGAGACGCTTCCTGACCTTTGCACATGTTCTAGTGCTCCTTCAGGGTCTTCTTTTTGATTCAATATTATGTCATATGACATACCAAAATGCATTATGGTCCAAAATGGTCATTGATGTCTGTTATCTAGGACTGACATTAGAGAAATCACAATTTGGGGACAAAAGTCGTTCTGTCATAAAAATGTAAATAAGCTTAGTATTATCACTATATTTGTAGGAATCATTGAAAACATCAATACAATTATGCCCAAGTAGATTTTAAATACTTTTATATATATTTTTAAAATTTTTGTTGTATTTTTGTATTCAGATTTTAAGCCGGGACAGTTACCCGGAATGACATTTTGAGACTTTTGAGCTCAATAGTTCCTTAAAGATTAATTATTTATAATGAATTCTCACATGAGTAATTAAAGAGGGGGAAGTTGAGTCACTTAATGAAGTGCATTTAAAAATGTATACATTTTTATATTATGAATATGCTTGGGACACCAGAATTGACACGCCACGTCATTGACCCACAGATCGAAATATTCTTATTCTGTAGCCTATTTTGCCTAATATTAGAGCGCAAGTTGCTGCAGCCGCACTGCAAAAAAATACTTCACTACACAATTATCTCGTTATTTTCGTTTAAGCTTATTAGCGTTAGGCTATACTGAAAGGTCTGATTTACTTACAACAGTCATTGTTTTTTTTGTTTTCACAATGACATTTCTAATTTTTAATTAATATAATATGGGCGGACATGCAGTGGTTTAATTTAACTTGTCCTCATTTGCCCAAAACTAGAGACTTTTTCAACGACATGGGAAAGATACAGACTCAGAATTTGGTTAATTAAGTTAATTTACTATAGAACATATAGCACAAACAGCAAAAATAGTATGCAAACAGGTTTATTAACATTTAAATGAACAATGTTTTCCCCAGAAGCCTGAACATCGAACTACTCCTCCACGTCTTCATGGCCCTAATAAAGCAAGAATAAGAAAAGAAAAATGAAAGAAAAAAGAACAGGTGAGTGTTTTCCCATTTAACATTTAAATACACAAAGCAATTAGCACTGAAAGATAGAATCTGTATAAGCAGACAGTTTTGTTTAAAAATCGCTCATATATTTTTTATAAACATTGTCACAAAGTTAGGCTATGTTGTGGCAATGAATGCGGGAATGGGTCAATGTGATGTGCATAGTTTTGTGTCCAAGTGCATTATTTCCTTTTAAAATAATTTGATAAAGTCATGACATGTATCCCTATATTCTATAAAACCTTTGTTTGAATAATTTTTTTTTTTTTTTTTTTACATTTAATAATGCATATTATTTTAAGTTTCGTTTCTTCTTCTGAAGTCGGATTACAATGTAAAAAAAAAATGAACTAGGAAACTAGCAGGCCTATTTATGATAATTCCTGAAGGCAGCATTAAACCCCCAAAATGTCAGGTGGTGGTGCAACTGTCCGAACAAATGAACAGACTAAGAAAGTTCTTAATAACTACCATTCATTTAGTATATAATCATTTATAAGTGATATATAATTATTAATGAGGAAACCTTTATTCAGGTGTGCATAATTATTAAGCAGGTTTTCTTTGACAGAAAAAATGGGCCAAAAAAAGAGATTTATACTGAAAAGTCATTATTCAATGCCCATGAGGAGGATGAAATTAGAAAATTAAACTGACCGACCATTGGAAAAGAAATTCTGATTGGGTCAAACAGTGTCCAGCCTTTGCTAATTATTAAATATCACATGATTATACAGTACAAGTCAGAAGTTTAGAAACTTTACTATTATTAATGTTTTTGAAAGAAGTCTCTTCTGCTCATCAATGCTGTATTTGTTTGATCAAAAATACAGAAGAAAACAGTAATATTGTGAAATATAATTACAATTTAAAATAATGGTTTTCTATTTTAATATACTTTAAAATATAATGTAATCATGTGATGCAAAGCTGAATTTTCAGCATCATTACTCCAGTCATCAGTGTCACATGATATAATATACACAGGAATAAATTACACTTTACTATATAATATATTCACATAGAAAACAGCTGTTTTACATTATAATAATATTTCACAATATTAAATATAAAAAATAGTAATGTTTCCAAACTTTTGACCGGTACTGTATATTGATTATATACTAAATAAATAGTAGTTAATAAGATTGGTGTGGTTTGGCATTGATAAAATGTGCTTGAAAAAACACGTGATATCACACGTGATAAAACATCAGAATATCGACTCAAATTATGCATACACTGTATTATATCTAGTATTACTGAAGCAAAACAAAGTCCCTATAACAGTGCAATTTGTAGATGTTAAGTCTTCGAGAAAATGTTTTAGGAGTTGCAAACTTGTAGTTTTTTTCCTTTCTCGCTCACAAACAACACATCAGTTACACCTTTTTAAATTCTTCATTGCAGGTGCACAAATCCAATTCTACATATTACGAAACTCAAAGGGTCATATTTTTGTTAATAACAGTAACATTTTGGCCAATCATGCACATTTCTGTGTGTATGATTTTGTGAATCATCTATACTGTTTGGCTATTCTCACGTGGTAACAAAAAAAATTAAGTGCTAGCTAGCACTTATTGTTTAATTACCATGTCGATTTCAGTTAGCTGTGGTATGTGTAGATAAGATCATGGACTGGTAAATCTCATCATCACCATGGAAGTTTGTAATAAAAAAAAATCCTATCCTATAGATACTTTTATCTCATAATTTATCTAATATTATCCAATACCTGATGTCACTTTAAGACCTGCCGCAAGGATCCATTAAACTGTTACACACATTTTCTTTCTCAACTTTTTAAAAACATAACTGACTGGGTTTACTTGAATACTCACCAAGACCAGCATTTTGACATTATTTTGTGTGTATTTGACTGTTTAAGGTCAATATAAGCAGCGGAAAAAGAACTCAATTTAGTTCTGAGAGGCGGCTTTATCTGCGATCACTTTAGGTGTGAACACAAAATCTGAGGGAAGGATTATAGAATAATGCACAATACACACAATCCCATGCCAAAATTCAAGCCCTGTAATGGCAACTATATTTATCCGGAGCAAATGAAACGAGTGAGTGAGTGAGGTGGGTTTGTGTGTTACAAGCTGTCAGAGAGATGAGAGCACGAGAAAGCGCTGCTGGTATCATATTTATTCAGATATTTCAGTATCAATATGTATAGAAAATATTATATTTTTGACAACACTACATTTATTATTTCAGACTACAATTCAAAAATGTATATACAGTGCTATGCATAAGTTTAGACACCCATGCTAAAGTTGACTAAAAAGAGGAATAAAAAATCATCTTTTGGAAATTGAACTTACTACCTTAGTTTAAAAAAATTAGGAAAAATCCAACCTTTAAGGAAACCAATTTTCTTTGTGAATGAATAATGTATCGTAAATAAATAAATGTTCTTCCTTAAAATACAGGGTGCATAAGTCTGGACAACCCTATGTTAAATTCCCATAGAGGCAGGCAGATTTTTATTTTTAAAGGCAAGTTAATTCATGGATCCAGGATACTATGCATCCTGATAAAGTTCCCTTGGCCTTTGGAATTAAAATAGCCCCACATCATCACATAGCCTTCACCATACCTAGAGATTGGCATGGAGTACTTTCCATAAGATCATCTCTCAATGCAAATCAAACCAGCTATTAGGCTAACTTAAATAAAACCATGCCAATCTCTAGGTATGGTGAAGGCTATGTGATGATGTGGGGCTATTTTAATTCCAAAGGCCAAGGGAACTTTATCAGGATAATCAGAAAACTTGCATTACGATATTTTGTTTTTCTTCTATATATATTGCGATATGAAAACAATTTCACCAGATTATTTATTTAGGTCTATTTGAAAAGAATGAATCGTTCTAGAATAATTGGAGAGATTTTGTAGAGCAGTGAATCTGCATAGAAAATTATAAACAAATTACAAGCATAGATAAATACAATAGAAGAAAAATACAATTGAAATAAGCAGTGCATTATGTTTTTCAGGAAAATCTAACTTATCAGGTACAGAAATTGAATTATCGAATTTAAAATAAGTCTTCACTGTAAAAATGAAATATAACTATTAATTAATTCAATTTATCTTTGTTAAAGCTACAAGTCATTTTCTCTTTTGTTGTTTGATCTCCATTGGCGACACAAACAGCTGTGGGTACATTAGGCTGCTGTCCCTTTAAGACGAATGCACAAAGCTAATTTAAATGACACGCATCGGTTTTCTTTCTCGGTTTAAAACACACATTACTATGGAGTCCCTAAAGGGACGTGGTGGTGGATTTTTTTTTAGGATGGGATAATTATTATTTATTTTTTTCAAATCTTCTGCGTTCCCTCGCAAAGATATTTGAGTTCCCACGCAAAACGTACTCGGTTACTAACGTAACCTCGGTTCTCTCTAGAAGAGGGAACGAGTACTTGCGTAAGATATCTTACGCTAGGGGAAAACCTCTTTTCCTCGAGATATTGAAGCCAAAAATTATCCTTAATTTTGCAATAATGTAAAACGCATTGCAGCAGCATGCAGACATGGGCGAGACAGCTCGCGCGCCCATTGGCTGCTCTGCGGCAACTGCACCAGCCTATCGATAGAGGCTCCTCATGACGTCAGAACCAATGAGGGCGCTTCGCGCCCATTACGTCATGTCCCGCCGAAATCGGGTGGGGCCAGGGCTATAAATACGGCCCAGAGAGGCTGGTTTGGTCAGTTTTTCATCGCTGAAGCGAATCAGAACATGACGCATGCACGGCAAGATACGCAAGTACTCGTTCCCTCTTCTAGAGAGAACCGAGGTTACGTTAGTAACCGAGTACGTTCTCTTACGAGAGGTCTCTCGTACTTGCGTAAGATATCTTACGCTAGGGGAACACAATGTAAAACGCCGTGCGTGCTTGAGACATAACACTAAAGTCCCAAGGGCAGGTGCCCGGGGCTCATACAGTGCCTAATCACAAGGGACTCACAGAGAATCCGGGAAGAGGGGCTAGAATAGCATCATTCCTGTAATATTGAGCTCTGATAAGAGCATGTTATATCAAGTGTTCCACACAGCCAGGGCGAACTCAGCCTGGACTGGTAAATATGGGGGACTTACGTACTGCCCACAGAAGCATATAGGCGATCAGTGATCGACGCTCTAGCAGTTTCAGCATCCCGAGCCGACAGCATCGGGCGGGCAATACTGAAAAATTAAACCGAGAGCAACCTAGCTTGCAAAGCGGGAACCTCGAGGTTATAAAACCTTATAAATGTAGACGGGGAGGCCCAGCCTGCCGCCCTACAGATATCTTGCAAGGCAATCCCACTGGACCAAGCCCGCGACGAGGCCATACCTCTTGTGGAGTGCGCTTTGAAACCTATCGGGCATTGCAGGCCCTTGGATGTGTAAGCTAGCGCTATAGCATCAACTATCCACCTGGATAGACTCTGTTTTGACGCAGCTAGTCCCTTAGAACGTCAGCTGAACAAAACAGAGAGCTGCTCCGTCTGTCTGAAAACAGATGAGCGAGACACAAAGGCTCTTAACGCCCTGACCGGGCAAAGGAAGCCTGCGTCCCCTTCCTCCTCAGATACCGGCAGGGCCGACAGGGAGATAACCTGTGCCCTAAACGGTGTGTTGAGGGATTTAGGAACATATCCGTGCTTTGGTTTGAGTATGACTCTCGAGTCATTCGGCCCAAACTCCATACACGTCGTGCTCGCTGAGAGCGCTTGCAAATCCCCTATGCGCTTCACTGAAGCGAGAGCCAGAAGAAACACTGTTTTGAAAGACAAGGGTTTCAGGTCTATTGACTGTATTGGCTCGAATGGGGCACCTTTCATGGCTTCCAGAACCGTGGAAAGGTCCCAAACGGGAACTGAGGGTGGTCTGGGCGGGTTCAGCCTCTTAGCTCCTCTAAGGAAGCGAATTACCAGATCGTTCCTTCCTAATGACTGGCCAAGCGGTGGTTCAGCGAACGCTGCTATGGCCGCCACATAAACTTTGAGCGTGGATGGGGTTCTGCCCTTATCCAGAAGCTCTTGTAAAAAGGAGAGAACCTCCGGCACCCCACAGCGTGAGGGTGAAGTGCCACTCGCTGTACACCAGCTAGTGAACACAGACCCTTTTGAGGAATAGAGCCGCCTCGTAGATGGAGCTCTAGCCTGCGTGATCGTGTTTAACACTCCCGCTGGGAGGTTAATGGGTACCCGTTGATGGCCCACACATGTAGGGACCAAAGCTCCGGGCGAGGATGCCAGATCGAGCCGTTCGCCTGCGAGAGGAGATCCCTCCTCACCGGTATCGGCCACGGGGCGGTACTCGTCAGCTGCCTCAGGACTGGAAACCAGACTTGGTTTGTCCAAAATGGGGCGACGAGTAGCACTGGGCATCCACTCTCCCTGATTCGCTCTAACACCTGGGGTAGGAGCGTGACAGGGGGAAACGCATAGAGCGGGCAGCGGGGCCAGCGTGAGCCAGCGCATCCCTGCTCTTGGAGAAGAATTCCTGACAATGAGCGTTCTCTTGAGACGCAAATAGGTCTATTTCCGCTCTGCCAAATGTCCTCCATAGCATTTTGACTGTCTGTGGATGTAAAGACCATTCTCCTGTCGGCAGATTGTTTCTGGACAGTCTGTCTGGTCCCACATACAGATGGCCGGGCACATACGCTGCCCTGAGCGAGCGCAGGTTGTGCTGAGCCCAGACCAGGAGGCGTTCCGTCAGCCTGTGAAGGATTCTGGATCTGATACCTCCTTGGTGATTTATATAAGCCACCACTGACATGTTGTCCGAACGGACCAAGACGTGGTGTCTTTTTATCTGGGGACAAAAAACGCCTCAGCGCGTTGTCGACTGCCATCATTTCCAGGCAGTTTATATGCAGAAGCTTTTCCCGTTCCGACCACTGGCCGAATAACGGTCTGCCCTCGAGCAGCGCTCCCCATCCCGAGGTTGAGGCGTCCGTAGACACCACCTTCACACTCAAGGAAGTCCCCAGGCTTACACCTGACCGGTACCAGTCGGTCACTGTCCAGGGTTTCAGAGCTGCGACGCATTTCTGATCGACCTTGAGGCGCGCGAGGTCCAAGCTCTGCGCGGCGCGCGCTTTCAACCAATACTGCAGCGGGCGCATGCGAAGCAGACCCAGCTGAAGCACTGAGGATGCTGAAGCCATGAGACCCAGCATCCTTTGAAACTTTTTGAGCGGGACTAAAGTGCCGTGGCGAAAAAATCTCTGTCATGCGCTGAATACTTAGTCTGCGCTGCGGCGACAGCTGTGCTGTCATAGACAGCGAGTCCAGATCTGTGCCCAGAAAAGATATTTTCTGACTGGGAGACAGTGAACTCTTTGCCCAATTGACTGTGAGACCTAAATTCTCGAGGTGATCGAGTAATATGGTCCTGTGTTCTATGAGCTCCGACTGTGATCGAGCTAGAACCAGCCAATCGTCCAAATAATTCAGCACTCGTATGCCTCGGAGCCTGAGGGGTGCGAGCGCTGCATCCATGCACATCGTGAATACGCGAGGTGCCAGGGATAGGCCGAATGGCAGGACTGTGAACTGATATGCCTGGCCCTCGAAGGCGAATCTCAAAAATCGCCTGTGACGTGACGCTATTTGTATTTGAAAATAAGCGTCTTTCAGATCTATCGACACGAACCAGTCCCCTTGGCAAATTTGCGAGAGGATTTTCTTGGTCGAGAGCATTCTGAACCGTCGTTTCAGAAGTACTTTGTTTAGTCGTCTTAGATCTAAAATGGGTCTGAGACCCCCGTCTTTTTTTTTTTTTTTTTTTTTTTTTTTTTTGGTACCAGAAAATATCTGCTGTACATGCCCCCTTCGCTCTGAGCTTGTGATAGGGGTTCTATAGCCCCTTTGCTCAGTAACTTCGCTATTTCGGCCCGAAGTAGGTGTGCTACTTCCTTTTTCACCGTAGTATCGATTCGCGCCGCTTTGCGTTGCGGGCGTCGACCGAACTGTAGCGAATAGCCTCTTTCTATAATGTCTAGCACCCACTTCGAAACCCCGGGTAGCCTTGCCCATGCGTTTGCACGAATGGCTAGGGGTTGGATGCGAAGCGCGCTCTGGTCGCTCAGCGACAGAGGGGCTTCAGTGTGCTGCAACATAAGCGTCGCGCTTATGACATTTGAGGCAGGGGGCGCGCTGATAACAGCGGGCAGATTGCCCGCGCTCGACTCCTCTGCGGTGGTCAACCGAGAGGGGGAGGGCTGGGCGAGTCCCGTAAGACCTGTCATGTCCATGTTTGAATGTGGGCGTGGGATAGCGGGCACATTTACAACACTGAGAGCATTGTCTGCCTGAGCAGAGCGAATGCATGTTGGTTTCGTTTTACAGAAACCTTGAGACATGCAGAACGTAGTGTTTGTGGGCACTGGGCAGTGGGCACATTTACCACATTTAATGCGCAATCGATCTGGGTCGATTTCATGTGCGCGAGCCCTGTGTGACGGGCTGTGTTTCTGTGTAGGAATGAGCACTGGGCATTTTGTCTACACTCATAACACCATCGGCCGTGGCCGGAACACCAGAAAATACACTCTATGGGATTTATCTGGGTAGCCGTAAAGCGGCGTTTGTGTGCAGGCAAGCGGGCTGTGTCGCCGACTTATTTACTGCAGAATACACTGGAACAGTCGCATTTACTGGAACTGAACGAGCGAGAAGTTGCCATAGTAACAGAGAGCGTCAACACGCTGGCGTTTGTTTGCAGGTGTGCGTGTATTACAATAGACTCGTCCACTGCAATATTGACATTTTCCAGAGAAATGTGTGAGAATGGAGGTAGTGACACACGGAAACCATAGAAACGGTGCTTGGGTGCAGGCGAGCGGGTTGTACAACGCGCTCGTTGGCTGCAAAAATACACATCTGCAGTCGCCTTTTCAGGGAACTGACAGAGCGAGCATTGACGGCAAAATATTTTTTTTTTTTTTTTTTTTTTTTTTTTTTTTTTTTGCCGTTAGACCTGGGATCGAACGCGGGTCTCTCGCGTGAAAACCTGAGAATCTGCCACTGGGCCACAGGGGAAGACTCAAAGGAATTTATATAGCGCGAGTATTATCAGAGAAACCTGTGTTTCTGTGTAGGAATGCGCACTGGGCATTTTGTTTACACTCATAACACCATCGGCCGTGGCCGGAACACCAGAAAATACACTCTATGGGATTTATCTGGGTAGCCGTAAAGCGGCGTTTGTGTGCAGGCAAGCGGGCTGTGTCGCCGACTTATTTACTGCAGAATACACTGGAACAGTCGCATTTACTGGAACTGAACGAGCGAGAAGTTGCCATAGAAACAGAGAGCGTCAACATGCTGGCGTTTGTTTGCAGGCGCGCGTGCATTACAACAGGCTCGCTCACTGCAGTATGACATTTCCAGTCGCCTGAACTTCAGAGGGGAATGAGAAATGTGTAAGAAATAGAATTCGGCCCGGCCGCAGCGGGACATTATCACTCTTTTCTCCTTTCGCCAGTGACGCACGGGAACCATAGAAACGGTGTTTGGGTGCAGGCGAGCGGGTTGTACAACGCGCTCGTTGGCTGCAAAATGCACATCTGCAGTCGCCTTTCAGGGAACTGACAGAGCGAAGCATTGGAGGCATAATTAATCTGCCGTTAGACCGAGATTCGAACTCCGGTCTCTCGTGTGAAAAAAAAACCAAAGATTCCGCCACTGAGCCACAGGGGAGAACACAAAGGCTTTCAGATGCACGAGCATATAAGAGCGTCAACATGTTTTCTTCGGCGTTTGACGCGTGAATGGGGCACAGAAGTAGCTTTCTTGTACGTAAAGAAAACTAACCCCGACCGTCCGCTTCCAGCCTCCCCTGTGAACGGCGCATTTTGCGCGGCTCGAACAGAGGGAGAGAGAAAACTAGCCCCGTGACCGTCCGCTCCTGACATCCCCTGTGAACGGCGCGTTTTGCGCGGCTCGAACAGAGGGAGAGCAGGTATCATCCTCCAAGCAGGCAAGGCAAGCGGGCGCACCGGCGAGCTTTGCGGGTTGGGGGGGGAAAGGGGCGTCTTGAAAAAGACGCCCGGCTCTTTTAGTGCAATGAGAGTGTGTGTCGCGGCGGCGAACACACACACATACACAAAACACAGTAACAGAGAAAAGGATATGTACGCCGGAAAGCGTCAGCAGAAACGGCGACTGAAGGCGGCGAGATGTCGACCAGCAGCTTCAGATGCACTAATCCCGCTGGGTGCTTGCAATCAGACGGCGCGGCTTCCTCTCAGGATCCAGCGATGCGTGAGCCCGCTGAAGAGATGAAAAACTGACCAAACCAGCCTCTCTGGGCCGTATTTATAGCCCTGGCCCCACCCGATTTCGGCGGGACATGACGTAATGGGCGCGAAGCGCCCTCATTGGTTCTGACGTCATGAGGAGCCTCTATCGATAGGCTGGTGCAGTTGCCGCAGAGCAGCCAATGGGCGCGCGAGCTGTCTCGCCCATGTCTGCATGCTGCTGCAATGCGTTTTACATTATTGCAAAATTAAGGATAATTTTTGGCTTCAATATCTCGAGGAAAAGAGGTTTTCCCCTAGCGTAAGATATCTTACGCAAGTACGAGAGACCTCTCGTAAGAGAACCTGTTGTGATCTCGGACAGACGTGTTTAATGTCCCGCTGGCAGTGTTTCAGAGCTCCGTACGTTAATGGAGCGTTTCATAGTGTTTTAACTTGGACTCAAATATAAAGAAATGCGGTCAGTGCTTAACTCAAGGAGTTCAGTGAAGTTGGCAATATATTTACATAGGCTATTCGAACTTCCCGGATCAATATTCTTGAGCTAAACGTAGTAACTGAGTTATGGTCTGGCAAAGCTCCATAGACAAATCATTTCCAAAGGGGTGTCACCAACGTTGCTCAAATGCCTCTGGGCGCAGTTGGATAGACCTAAAACCAATCAGAGCGATCGTCATCGTGTAAAGCCATATGCTGCGTCCCAATTCGCCTAAGTTACACTACGCCATAAAAGTACTCTTTTTGTGAAGAAAAGGTATTTACTTTTGAATGTGTTGTGTAGCAAAAAAGTAGGCAAGCTTTGGGACATACTACTTCGTCATCTTTATTGGACGGATCTGTCGCGTGCATCCTGTCACTTAAACTGCCCTGTCAATTATCGTGTCACAGTTAAAATCCTCTATTAAATCGAATTTAATTTCCTACCGTTTCGGAGAGAAATGTAGTAGCACGTTCATCTGCCAGTGGGTCTTTCATGGAGACTGTGTCCTCATGTCATGTCCTCATGAGCTAAGTTGTCTGGGTTTTCCCAGGCTAACCGAATTTGCTAATAGGCATGGAATTGGTTTTATACATATCAATGCTAGAAGTTTACTACCCAAACTGGATTTATTGAAAACGTGGTTTATGTCTGCTAATCCAGATATTGTTGTGATCTCTGAAACTTGGCTTAAACCCTCTGTCCCTGATGATGTTATTTGTGTTGGTGGTTATAATGTTTATAGAACAGATCGGAAAGGGCGTGCAGGTGGTGTAGCTATTTATGTATCTCAAAAATTTCCTGTGTCTGTTTTACTTTCTCAGTCAATCCCAAGACAGTTTGAATTTATAGGTGTCTGAGACTTCCGGGTGAACGCTGGCGCTATTAGCTGCCGCTGCTCAGGGAGGGAATTTTAAAACGTTTAGTACTTCAGACTACTCCCAGGCCCGGATTAAGAGGACTTTGGGCCCTGGGGCTATAGCAACACCAAGGGCCCCCTTTCATCTGATTGCCACGCCAGTCTTCTACCGCAATAAATATTTTTTTATTGTTATTAATCAATGTATTTAATGTTTTTCTTTATCATTACTTTTTATTATTATTTTTGCACACTAAATAGTCCAGGCTATTTAACACATTAACCCTCTACTGCACAGATTTTGATGGAACATCATGATAAAAATTACTCCACATAATTTCTTGGTTCATTTTGGGAACATTTTATTGATAAAACATTTGTACCCCATGTAGTGCATTTACTCCAGATATGAACTCAAAAGCATAAAGGTTGCCTAAATCAGCAAAAACATTACTCATACTTCAGTCATACTTCCTCAATAAGTACTTAACCATGAATAATTTAAAGGGATAGTTCAATAACATCACCCTCATGTTGTTCAAAACCTGTATGAATTTATTTCTTCTGCTGATATATTTTCCCTACTATGGAAGTCAATGACTACCGTAAACTGTCTGGTTACTAACACTATATAAAATATCTTCTTTTGTGTGATAAGAAATAAATTCATACAGGTTTTGAACAACATGAGGGTGAGTAAATGACAGAATTTTCATTTTTGGGTGAACTTTTTACATTTTAATACTTTTTAAAGGTTTACAACCTTTTACATAGGGTCTTACAGTTAAATAGTCTTTTTTCTAGCTTTAGCAGAGCAGAAATCCTTAATGATATCATTAAAATCCATGGTTCTAACAATGTCACATTCCAGGGACATCCGTGTTAGATGGCTTAGTCTTTCTTGTGCCATTGTTGACCGCAATCGAGATTTAATGAAAGATAATTTTGAGAAGGAGCGCTCTCCTGACGCATTCGTGACAGGTAAGGTGAGATATATTCTCAAGGCTATGTCCACATTTGGAAAAACATTTTGAAGGTCCCTTGCTCTTATTTCTTGCAGCAATTCCCTGGCTGAAACTGTCTTTTCTTTTTTGCAAAATGCTTTAAAATGTACAAACTCATCAGCAAAATCTTCTTGCAAGTCTGTATTGTACTTCTGTTGTAATTTAACACAAGAAGAACGAAGTTCTTGATCAGAAAGAGTATGAATATTATTCAGGAAAGTGAAAAAGTTAGTGATCTCTTTGTATGATGCACTTCTTCTGTCAAGCTCGGCTATAAGACGGTCATTTATCACATAAAAAACATCTGCAATAAACTTCTGTCTACCAGACATCTGCAAGTCCAGATGAGGTTTGTCTAGTTCATCTGCATGTTTTTTACGTGTTCGCTTCCTTTGGGAGTCACTTTTGTAGGCCTGTGAAATAGTAGGTGACACTCCTTTCGCAGCGGTTTCAAAACTATCAAACTGGCCCCTCAATTCTGCAACAAAGTCCCTTAAAGATGCAACTAAATCCACAGCTTTGGAGAGATCAAGGTCAATGTTTTGTAGGACTGTACTAGTTGCATCAAAACGTTGAAGTACGCAGTTCCAGTATTTGCAAAGAAGAGCGGTTTCCAATTTGTCCATTTGCTTTGAGAGCACTCTAGCTTCGTTACGCGTGGATAAATTCTGATTGTCGTCCTCAGACAAGTCAATGAGAGACCGCTGAATATTTGAATAGTTGTAGCACAGTACTTTAGTTGCTGAGGCATGCGCAGACCAGCGGGTGTCTGACAAGGACTTTAAACTCTCAATTCGCTTGTTCTCATTTGCTTCGAGACCACTGGTAATCACCTGCCATCGCGAGGATGATCGGGAGCAGAAATTAAACAGTGTCTGCACAAATGTAAAAAACTCATTTGTTTCAAAGCAGCAATTCACTGTGTTTATTCCCACTAAATTAAGTGTGTGTGCTGCGCAAGGCACCCATTCTGCCAGTGGATTTACCTCCCGAATGCGTGACTGTACACCCTTATAAGCCCCCGACATATTGCTTGCATTGTCGTAACACTGTCCTCGACAATTGTTTATGTCAATTCCCAGCTCATTCAGTACAGTCATCACAGAGTTAAAAAGTGATTCCCCTGTGTGGCTTGTAATAGGAAGAAATTCAAGAAAGCGCTCCTCTATATTTCCCTCTGGAGAAAGGTATCGCGCTATGAAAGTGAGTTGATCGATATGGGCAATGTCTGGTGTGGAATCCACGCTTATAGAAAAGTACTTGGCTAATTTTATTTTGTTGACGATCTCTGATAAAACTTTTTCTCCCATTAATTTGACAATTTCTTCACATATTGTACTTGACAGATAGGACGGCTTTCCTCTTCCAGCATTTCCAAAACGAGCTATGTGTTCCCGCAGAAATGGATCGAATTGAGCAATGAGTTCAAGTATTCCCATATAATTACCGTTATTGGTGGAATTGAAAGTCTCAGTATCGCCCCTGAACGATAGACCACGCTCAGACAAAAATTTTACTGTAGCTACAACCCTTTTCAGCACATCCTCCCAGTACTGACGCTCCAATTTGAACTGATCCCTAAGGCCCGCATCTATCTGCCCCTTTTCAGATGTCCTTGTCACCCAGGTTACCATGCACTCTCTGTGATGGTCAGAGTTCTCATGATCAGGAATGCGACTGTGTGCGTGTTTCCAGTCACTGTATCCAGATGTTCCGGAAAATGATGAAATGCCTCCAAACAATTTGCAAACAAAACAAAACACAGATCCTTTGATTGGAGAGTACAGAAGCCAGTCACGTGGAACAGACTCCCCATTCGCAAGTTTTCGGCTCAGAAGTGTCTTTGAAAACGCCCGTTTTTGGTGTTTGTATTGTTTTTCGGAAGCAGAAAAATCACAGCTGCGATTTTGACATGGCACTGGTCCTTTTTCGATCCAATAATTTTGGCCTTGTATGTTAATGTCAGCAGGCCAACATCCCGGATCAGTACTGTAGATGTCATTTTTCCCTGCATTCTGATCCGATATGATGTCTGGTGGTGGTGATGATGGCCCCAATATTTCATCGTGCACCAGGCTATTTCTCTCATTTTTATCTAAAGGGACAAAGTAAGCATTAATAAAACATTTGCTTTCTAAAGCCCTATTCAGGTGGTAATTGTTTCTCATGTGGATATCTGTAAAAAAAATATTAATACATTTACACTGCATTTACAATTACATAAATGCTATGATTATTTTATTTAATATTCAAATATAAAATGATTTCTAATTTTTAATTTTAAGGGTACTTTAATTATGAAACTAAAACTAACAGTAGGTGGCGGCAAGTCACTGTCTTAATAAGCGAGTCATTCATTCAACCGATTTGTTCAAACGGCTGTTTGATTCAACGACGAAGCAAACGAGGAGTCAATGAATCATTAAATTAACCCATTCGTTCAAAACGCAGATCATTCAGTAACGAATCACCACTATCAGTTTCAGAGATTGTTTCTGCTGTGGTTTCATTTTGGAATTTTCATCGGCGAAATTACGATAAACCAAAACGTAACTCTCAATGTTAACTTATTGGTCAACTCATTTATTGTTGCATAACATATCACATTAGCAATTGTGCTGATATTTGGGGAAAACTGCGCTTTTACTTGTGTGATATATTTATTTTATATTATGTAATATTAAAATAAGACTGTGGCGAGCAGGCCGTGGGAGAGCGGCACGAAGCGTCACGCAGGTCTCGCTCATCAGAGTAATCACGCCACCGGCCTCGTGCCGCTCTCCCACGGCCCTCGTCCTGCTCGCCACAAAGACAAAAACTCATCGGGGCAAAAATGCCCATGTACCTTGTATATTGGACCTTGATGTTCGTCAAAAAACAGTAATTCGGCCGGGGATTTTTACGCAGGAGGGGGAGGGTGGTGGGAGAAAAAACACTGACATTCTGGATTCAGACGGCAATAAAATCACCGACTATATAGCCCCTATAAATATTGAAAATACCTTACGACTCCACGAGAAACAATTACCATCCAAATTAAGTGCTTAACTCATTAACTTACTTCAGCTGCTTGCTTACCTTCTTCGACGTATAAAACACGCGGATCGGTGACGACGACGCAGGAGGGTGAAGCTAACTGTGGGCTGCTGCCGCTGCACTCGGGGTCTTCCACGGCCACGGGCACGGATGAAAGTGAAGTTGAACCAAAGTAGTTTGTTAGTTTAGGAATTTTTGCATCCCTTTTCTGCCTCTCTAGTTTGTTTTTCCTTTTTTGTGCACCACTATCACTTTTTTTCATCATTTTTGAACAGCAAGCGAGCAATTTATAGACCTACCCATGTTCTAATCTACACGAAGCATAACGAAAAGAGGCGTTTCCCAACGTCATGGCGCAAATTGTAGAGTTAATTTGATTGGGCGGTGAATTATATCAGTCAGGCACATTTTCCAATAACTTCTTGTTATTTTATTATACACAAATCAACCACCAATGACTTGACAATCTCATTTCCTCCAGCCAATCACGGGCCCCCTAATCCCGCGGGCCCTGGGGCTTCAGCCCCACCTAGCCCTTATGTTAATCCGGCCCTGACTACTCCTGCACTTATGAATGCATGGATGCATCTATGGACTGTTTTAACCCATTTTAAGGAGCCACTTTGACCTGTGTATCCACGCTGATTCGGCGGGTTTGTAGAGTAAGGGGAGGCTGCAGACCTGGAGCCGGTAGATATACGCCCCAAGCAGTTTTACGCCCCTGGCAGTTTTACGCCCCTGCTGTTCCTGATGCGTCCAGTAGGGGGAGGCTGTACATTGACACGAATTGATTGAGGTATAATAAATAATCCGCTAAAGTTATTGTTGTTTAGCAATGATGCAACATTTATTATTTATAAACGAATAGCTTGATAGAGCTAGGTAGATATCAATTCATTTATTTATATCAATGGATAGGTCTATCATTTATTTCGAGAGACAAAAAGTTCTGGACGGTCAGGTTGATGTTCTGTCTGGCTTAAATTTATAAGTTATAGCTTACCACGTGTAAGTTTAGCTGCCCCTAGTCTTCTCTACTCACTTTCAAAATTAATTTTCTTTTGAATGTTCTTTTGTTGCCCGTCTTTATCTTGCCTCTTCTGGTAAGACTCCTTTACTCCTTTCTGGTTTGAGTTGTTTCTTATAAAATGAGATCTAACTATCTCATTTATATCTAAATATACATTTTTCTTAAAATAGCGTACTGATCTGGATTAAAATGTAGACTGTGTGCACTTAAAGTGGGATTTTTCTTTGCCAAGTAACTTGCATGATGCATCCCAGTGTGTTTGCTTTAGCTATGGAAATCTCTCTCTCTCTCTCTCTCTCTCTCTCTCTCTCTCTCGAAACTTTTATAAACTATAAACACCCATCTCTTTTTTAACTGCATTCCAAACCAATAGCTTCTCTAGTAAATAAATGACTTACAGAGACATACAAGGACATGTTTTTAATGTCATTTTTTTAATTTTCTCTGCACAGTCCATCATCAGTGGCCAAAATAAATCAAAGTGTCTTGACACTTTTTCCAAAAGTGTTCCACCAACAAGTACCTGTGCCATTGTACTTTGAAGATCAGGAGCAAATTGATGCAATCCACACTCATCTGACATAAATTCTGGGCAACACACACACACACACACACACACACACACTGTGACTAGATCAAATTCACCATGGATGTCCTTTTTATATTTTTTTAAAGTTTAGCTTTTTTTAATGAAATACACACATGAAATGCAAATTAAAAAGGCAGTTTGTGTTCTCGTAACACTTTCTTTTATGTGGTCTGTGACTCATGGGGTCAGTGATTCTGCAGGGTCTCCAATAAGTATTATAGTTTATCTCAGTTGCTTTGGTGCATTTCTCAGATCACACCTGAAATCACATCATCTTTCACTTGTGCACATCATAAAAGCAATTTCTCATTTTATACAAATTGCAAATGCTTTGGTACATTCATGCAATTCATAATGTACAACTGTCTGCTGTTTCCTACATTATCAACTCTTTATGTCTTGTTGATCAAAATATAGGCCTATTATACTATTTCTCTGTTGAATTGTCATACTCCTCAAAACATCTAGGCATTAGTTCCTTGCATAAGTCATTAAATGCAAAATGGCTGACTAGTTGTCATAAACTGTTAAGCATGTTTTCAATACATTTCTATTACACTTTATTTTGTAAATGTGTCCTGAATTGATGAATTGCGGAGGTGTATTTAGAATTTCACTAATGAAGGAAAAAATGAATTGATATAATGAATAATGATGAAATGTACAAAAGCAACTGTGATAAAAAATTAAGGATTCAGGAATTTTATACAAAATTTAACAGTGAGTCCTGCTGCTTTTGAATTTGACAAAATAAAATTCACCATGGATGTCCTTTTTACATTTGTTTGTTTAATTTTATTTTAATTTTTTATCAGTGAGCAGAAGCACTTTGACAGGAGGATAGAAAAACAGTTAAAGCAGAGTGGCAAGCCATAGGGGAGTCATCATAATTCATAAATGGTGTTGATAAATAATGTTTTTGTGAACAAAAATATTGTCTCTTTCTTATAAATGGCCCTTGGAATTTTAGAAAAGGGATAAATTGTGTTTGTCTTCATAAAATGCTATGAAGGACACTGTTTTGTAGCTGTATGATGACTAAGTGAATAGTACAGCAGATATTTAATCCAGGATCCATATGATTACACGGTGCTGTATGTCTAATGGGCTAAATATGTTTAATATCTAATTGTAACTTTATATAAATTCACAACAACATATTTCACTCAGTCTCCTGTATAAAAACATACAGTGAATATTCTATTATTATTAATTAGTATTATTATTATTACTATTTATTCAATATTAATGTATTCAATATTCAATTAACTATTCTATAGTAGGTCATATATCATTACTTGTCATCTGATCCAACTATGTGTGTTATTTTTTAATTCATGAAAACAAATAGTCTTCTGTATAGGCTGAGTGAAGCCCAACCTAATATCTAGAGATATTTTAATCCATAGTGCAGTGCAGATTTATACTAAAACGTTTAATATTTAAATTAACAAAAACCACAAATTCGGGCAAAATCTATGAACTGGACGGTTATTATTGTGTAAGTTTTGAGCATCGATTTAATGGTGTTATTTCGCAGCATATCCCCCTACTGGACGCATCAGGAACAGCAGGGGCGTAAAACTGCCAGGGGCGTAAAACTGCTAGGGGCGTAGATCTACCGGCTCCAGGTCTGCAGCCTCCCCTTATAGGGTTTGTACGCTGGTTTTGATCTACGCGTTGATGCTCTCTGCGGTTGCCGGTTTACCTGCCGGTTACTGACTGCTGTTCTTCGTGGTACCTCTGGCACGGGGATCAACTATGAAGATCACTGAGCTACTGGTGCAGATGAACTACATCTGGGTCGTCCTTTCTGCTATTCTGTGGCATGGACGATGCTCCAGTATTCGGCGGCGGAACTTAAGCCTGTTTTATGCTTCTGCGTCGAATCGACGGCGTACCCCCGCGGACCCCTCTGCGTCGACGCGAACCTCGACGCGACCCCTCCGCCGTAGCTTGACGTGCACCTCCAAAAAATTGTAACTACGCGTCGCGGTGACGCAGACCGCAGGGGCTGTGATTGGTCAGATTATACATCATTTCCGGAGTAAAATATATTAAAATAGAAAACAGTCATTTTAAATTGTCATAAAATATGTTTTGTTTTATTGTTTTTTATATACTAAACACAGCCTTGGTGAGCAGAAGAGACTTCTTTTAAAAACATTAAAAATCTTACCGATCTAAAACTTTTGACCGGTAGTGTATATTTATATATATTCTTTTCTTTTTTTGTTGTTGCTAGAAATAAACTTCAATCAATCAAATCAATGTTTGTTTTGAAAAAAAGTTTGTTGTTTATTTACAATACAATGTTCGCGGGTACATCATGGATATCAAGTAATTAACCAAGTCTGCCACGGGACACTACATTATCCTGCCATGGCACCGTGGTCGAACCCATTTTGTAGCCCAACCCGGTGATCTGTTGGTTTGCACCCGAAGATAAAATCTTTAAAGTCACTGCCAGTCTCTGAGCGAGGTCAATAGGCATACTGTGTGTAGTCTGATGCTGTATTAACGGCTTTAAACGATGAACAAGATCGTCAAATCGACCTTTCGACATCCGAAAATACTTAAAGTGCATTTCTTCGTCCAAGTCCCTCAGCGGTCGAACAACCGTAACAAATTCGCCAATCCTTCCCCTGTCTTCGTGCACTGGTCGTACAGACCACCTTCGCTGACGTCTTCTTTTTCTTCTACGATTAAACATTTGCAATAAAATAATTTGTTGTTCAACGTTGATTAGCTCCAGCTGCGACAACACTCTCTTTCTTTCGCTCGCCATTGTCGGAAATGAAAAAGCGGAACCGGCGCATGGAACCAAAACAAACTAGGAAAGAGATTCGCGAACCACACCACCCCCCTAGCGTTCTGGCGGTGAAATGCACCGCGATGCAACGCAACCCGACGCAGAACCATAAAACGGTCACGACGCCGTTGGAGTGACGGCGTAGCTACGCCGTGGAGTTGACGCAGAAGCATAATGAGGGCTTTACTCAGCTCCGTTTGCGTCCTTTTAATCTTCCGTCAGCTCCACATCTTCTCTTATATATTGTGTACATACGTCGGAAATATATACATTGCGGGTCTCGGCGGAGTTACAACATGTATGGCTGGCTCATGTCAAATACGGTCCTTTTGGTCATCTAAGCCACGCTCGCCGAGGAAGCTCACACGGACTGTCGATCACAGTGTATTAACCAACCTGGCCAGATCGGTTGGCAACGATTCTGGTAAAAAAAATTTTTCCTTTGGATTATTTAATATACGATCACTCTCCAATAAAGGACCTCTGGTGTACGATCTACTGTCTGACCGTGAGTTTGACTTTCTCTGTCTTACTGAGACATGGCAGAAACCAGATGACTTTTTTCATCTAAACCAGTCTGTTCCCCCAGGATATAGTTATGTTTGTAAATCACGTGATATGGGACGGGGAGGGGGGCTAGCAATACTTCATAAAGAGAAATTGAAAGTATCTCAGTTAACTTTGTCTACATATTCTTCTTTTGAAACAATTGCCTTAAAAAGCAATGGTGCAATTCCTACCATCCTCACAACTATTTACCGTCCTCCCAAGAGCAATAATGCCTTTTTAACTGAACTATCTGAACTTTTGACTTATCTATCTTCCATGTCTCCAAATGTAATCATTCTGGGTGATTTTAACATTCATATAGACAATGCCAGTAATGCATTTACACATGAATTTTTATCATGTTTGGATTGCTTTGGTATGCGGGGGCATACTCTTGATCTTGTTTGTTGTTCTGGTATAACACCTTATAATTGTACTGTTTCTGATCTGTTTATATCAGATCACCTGCTGGTGTCCTTTTGTGCCAAGCTGGCAGTTTTTAAGGTAAACCCGTGTCGTCCGATCACATTTCGGAATATTAAGAACATTGATTTGCCTACTCTTGCTGATGAACTTGCCATCTTCTCCAGTAAATGTGATTTCTCTACTGTTGATGAACTGGTTACATACTACAATGAACACTGAACATGATTTTAGATGAATTCGCACCTGTAAAAACTCAAACTGTTTCATTTGTTCATTCAGCTCCTTGGTTTACACCTGAACTGCGTGAACTTAAAACTAAAGGCCGTAGGTTAGAGCGGTTGTACGTCAGGTCTGGGCTTACTGTTCATAAAGAAATGTATGCTGAACATATTCAAAATTATAAAAATGCACTGTCCAAGGCTAAATCTGATTACTACTCCAACATAATTGGAGTTAGCAATGGGAACTCCAGGTCCCTTTTTTTGGTGGTAAACAATATTCTGCAACCACCTGATTCTTTGCCATCTGATATGTATTCCACTGACTTATGTGATCGCCTTTTGACTTTTTTTGCATCTAAGGTTGAAAATGTACATCAGCAATTACTTACTGGTACTCTTCACAATGATTCCTGTCAGTCTATCACTCACACACCTCCCCACTCAGTTTTCTCTAACTTTACACTACCAACTACTTCAGAGATAGTGGGTCTGATAGGTAAATCTAAATCTTCGACTTGTCAGTTAGACCCTCTACCAACTCCTTTAGTGAAAGCTTGTTTACCAGCCCTGTCGCCATTGATTACTAAAATTGTTCATGCTTCACTTGTTTCTGGTTCTGTCTCCATATCTCAAATCTGCTATTATTACTCCCATACTTAAGAAACCAGGGGGTGATCCATATAATTTTGATAATTTTCGTCCAATTTCAAATTTACCATTTATCTCTAAGGTAGTGGAAAAATGTATTGCAATTCAAATTCATGAACATCTTTCCAATAATAACTTGTATGAACAATTTCAATCTGGCTTTCGTCCCCACCATAGCACTGAGACTGCTCTTGTCAGAATAACCAATGATCTACTGTTGGCAGCTGACTCTGGGCTTTTAACCATACTTGTCCTTCTAGACTTGAGCGCTGCCTTTGATACTGTCTCACATAAGATACTTATTGACAGGTTAGCTTCTATTGGTATTACTGGCACTGCTCTGTCTTGGTTTAGGTCATATCTATCTGGACGCAGTCAGCGTATTCAATTAAAAGGTTTTCGATCAAGAACATCTACAGTCACTACTGGTGTTCCCCAGGGTTCTGTCTTGGGCCCCCTTCTTTTCATTATTTATATGCTCCCTCTTGGTTATATTTTGAGGAAATATGGTGTAAATTTCCACTGTTATGCAGATGACACCCAACTTTACCTGTCTGCCAAACCCACTGGTTCTTTTCCACCACCATCTTTGTCCAGCTGTTTAGCTGAAATTAAAGATTGGCTTTCAGCTAACTTCTTGAAGGTACATGGCAACAAAACTGAGGCTTTGCTTGTTGGCACTAGATCTGTTTTGTCTAAATCTAATTGTCTTTCTTTGTACATTGACAATACTGCAATATGTCCTTCTTCACAGGTTAAAAGTTTGGGTGTCATCATGGATAGCACACTATCCTTTGAAGCTCAAATTAATAATATCACGCGGATTGCATACTTCCACTTGCGTGATATTTATGGAGGTATTTTTGGTGCAAAACTACTGAACGCCTGTGACAGTGGAATGTGTAGTTGTATAGAATAGCCACACATGTGTATCAGTAAATTTGAAGTCACAGAGAGAAATGTTTTAAGAGTTGCAAACTTGTAGACTTTTTTTTTTATCTTCCACAAACACAACACAACAGTTACACCTTCTCAAATTCTTCATTGCAGGTGCACAAATCCTATTCTACAAATCACAAATTAAGAAACTCATACACTCACATTTTTGCTACAGTTGCTGCAGTGAATATGGTGCAAAACGCATTTAAACACCTGCATCAAAAAATGTGAAGTCACGGAGAAATTTTGCTCATCTGCAAATCAGTATATGAATTCATCCAATGAGAGTTGCACACTTGTAGAATATTTTCTCACAAATGTCTTGTATATTTTTCTAGCACAAACACAAGTACATAACTACAGCTGCTTGAATCTGCTGCCACGAATCTCAAACACTGTTTTTCGCTTTCAAGTGACAAGTTTCGCGCGCTCTCCCTTTTGCACCAAGTGCACCGTGAAATGTGGGGCAAAAGTGAGTTGTGCATCTGTAGAGGCAGTGGGCGGAGCCTACATGAATATTCATGAGTTTCCCGGGCATGCGCGTGGAACTGCTCATTCTAGTTCACGCTCCTCGTTTCTCAGCAGGTTTAATGGATTATTTCAAAAAAGGTAAATATAGTTTCAGCGCGAACTTAAACTACAATTGTGTATCGTTTTGTTAAACTCATAATGTTTTTATTAATTCGTCACTAACTGAATGATTGCTGGCATTCACTTCGTGTAGGCCTATATAAAGCACAGCAAACTTCAACTCGTTCATTTCGTTGTGCTTTTCCTCTGTACATTGCAATGCTTTAAACTGTCTTTTGTTATAATTTGTTGAATGTCACTGCAAAAAAAAAAAATTATAATAATACGTCCCACTTTTACCATAAAACCAAAAATTCCAGAACACCTGAATGATTACAGCACTTATTTCCAACAGAAGAGCAGAATATTTCTAAATACATGAACCATTACCATTTAATTTATTTATTGCTAAGCTCTTCTGATAACTTACCTTATGAAGCTTTACAACTGTGTCATCTCTGGCAATAATCTCTGGGAAATAACTCCACAACCATATCAATGTCCAAATAAACATTTAAGATTTGCATGACAAAAGTTTGGAATCACTATGATTTAAGAAATGTTATACTTTTAAAGCAGGCAAGGTCAATTTCCACACTTCATTAAGCAGCACAACCATTTTCAACTGTGATAATAATCAGAAATGTTTCTTGAGCAGCAAATCAGTATTAGAATGACTGAAGGGTCATGTGACACTGAAATCTAGAGTAAAATTAGCTCTGCCATCACAACATTAAAATAGAAAACAGTTGATAAAAATATTTCACAATATTACTGTTAAATGATAAACTCAGATAAATGTAACCTTACCTTAGAACCTTACTAATACCAAACTTTTAAACAGTATATATATTATTAAAACCAGCACAAGTACACCTTGCAATCAAAACATAATAAAATAATATTGTTACATTATTTTGCCAGTATGTTTGTAAATATTTTTTTAGAACATCAAATTGGTGGCTTATTATATTCCGTAAAATAATTCTAAGTGTTTTTTTTTATTTCTCATTTACAGTAACCTAGTTGTATCAAATGTAATTTATCCACTTTTGTCCATACAATTTTGTTTAATCCAAATTGTACGTATGTATTAAAGCAACACATTCATGCTTGAGTTTATTTGGCTTATTTAAACGAACAAGAATTTAAGAACAATCACACCAGGATATATTATATATATTTTAAAAAGTGTCAGCCCACAGATACATTTATGAGGTTTTTTTTTGTTTATTGCAATCAACAAATGATAACAATTAGTAAAAGCCACAGTTTTAAAGCTTCGCAAGGTGCAATTTATACGACGAGTTGAAGTTTGCTGTAGCTACTGTATATAGGCCTACACGAAGTGAATGCCAGCAATCATTCAGTCAGTGACGAATTAATAAAAACATTATGAGTTTAACAAAACGATACACAATTGTAGTTTAAGTTCGCGCTGAAACTATATTTACCTTTTTTGAAATAATCCATTAAACCTGCTGAGAAACGAGGAGCGTGAACTAGAATGAGCAGTTCCACGCACATGCCCGGGAAACTCATGAATATTCATATAGGCTCCGCCCACTGCCTCTACAGATGCACAACTCACTTTTGCCCCACATTTCACGGTGCACTTGGTGCAAAAGGGAGAGCGCGCGAAACTTGTCACTTGAAAGCGAAAAACAGTGTTTGAGATTCGTCGCAGCAGATTCAAGCAGCTGTAGTTATGTACTTGTGTTTGTGCTAGAAAAATATACAAGACATTTGTGAGAAAATATTCTACAAGTGTGCAACTCTCATTGGATGAATTCATATACTGATTTGCAGATGAGCAAAATTTCTCCGTGACTTCACATTTTTTGATGCAGGTGTTTAAATGCGTTTTGCACCATATTCACTGCAGCAACTGTAGCAAAAATGTGAGTGTATGAGTTTCTTAATTTGTGATTTGTAGAATAGGATTTGTGCACCTGCAATGAAGAATTTGAGAAGGTGTAACTGTTGTGTTGTGTTTGTGGAAGATAAAAAAAGTCTACAAGTTTGCAACTCTTAAAACATTTCTCTCTGTGACTTCAAATTTACTGATACACATGTGTGGCTATTCTCTACAACTACAAATTCCACTGTCACAGGCGTTCAGTAGTTTTGCACCAAAAATACCTCCATAGATATTAACCGTCTCCGTCCCTTTCTTTCAAATAATAATACTGCAATTCTCATTCACGCACTAGTCACTTCACGTATAGACTACTGTAATGGCTCGTTTCCACTGAGCAGTACAGTATGGTACGGTACAGTACGGTACGGTACAGTATGGTACGGTTCGGGTCTTTTAACCATGATCTGGCTAGCGTTTCCACTGCCAACAGTACCCTTACTTGATAGGCGTGGTGTTTCGATCGACGTCATTTTCGCGCGAAGAAGAACATAGTAAACTACAATGGATGACATACAGCAGATCTTGTTCTTGCTCCTCGACATGTTTGTCACAAGAAGACAAGCGCCGACATTAGGCTTTTCTCAATATCAAGTAGGCCTACGCAAAGTTTGTACTTGCCATGTGCGACTCCTACATGCAAATGGTACAGCGCGTTCTTAAAAGCGTCACTCAGCTCGCTCTGCTACTCCGGTTATCTCTGTTACTGTTACTCTGTACATTTTAAGCAACAATAAAACGAAATATGTTATAAAACACCACTCTGCCTCTTTTCGTTTTCATTTAAATAAATTAAACATTATAGGGACACAAATGTGGTTCATGCGCAACGCATATTGATTATTCACTGCACGTTATACGTTATTCTATTTATAACAAAACAAAATTTAAAACGCAACCCTAACACGTTACCTCTTTTCGTTTAAATAAAAAAAAATTACACATATTCCAGGCAATATATGCATTTGTACAAATGTTGCAATAAACATCAGTGATAATCTTGTAATAAAAAAATGACAAGAAACCATATTTCTTTTTGTAAAATTTCAGTAATAGCCAATATAAAAGTTTAAAGGGGTCATATAATGCCATTTTTGTACAAGCTAATATGATTATTTAGGGTCTAAATTAAAAGTTTGTAATATACTTTAATTAAAAATTCTCATTAGTATTGTAAGAAAACACTCATTTAACCTGGTCAAAAACAGCTCTGTTTTCAGCACGCCGTTTCAGTGCATGTGTCTTTAAATGATAATGAGCTTTGCTCACCCCGCCCCTCTGTTCTGTGCATACACTGTTTGTAACACAATAACCATAACGCGTTGTTCATCATAAACATGGGATTATGAATTATATTGAGAACGTAGTACATAGAAAACATGCCGTAATGTACCCTGAGTGTAAACCTTAGATGCATTCATCTTGAAGCGTGCAAGCGATTTGCAAAGATTAATATAAAGGGTTAGTTCACTTTGAAATTCATTTTTGGTATGTTTTAGCTTACCTCAAGGGCATCCAAGATGTAGGTGTCTTTTTTTCCGCAGTAGTTTCAATTTTGATATTTTTAGGTCAAACCGTTCTTGTCTGTCAGTCATATAATGCAGGTCTATGGTCACTTGTCTCAAAGAGCATGCACAGAGTCCAAATTAAAACAATTCCCCATCGTAAGTACACATTGATGGCCTAAGACACGAAACGAGCGGTTTGTGTGAGAAAACGAACAGTATTTATATCGTTTTTACCACTTATACACAGCCATGTCTAAGTGATCTGATCTGACGTGTACGCAGACTGGTGCATAGATATATACACTAGATGTCGCCTTAAAGACATTCGTTCCAATGAACTGCCGTAGACAAGGCGACATCTAGTGTATATATCTATGCACCAGTCTGCGTACACGTCAGATCAGATCACTTCGACATGGCTGTGTATAAGTGGTAAAAACGATATAAATACTGTTCGTTTTCTCACACAAACCGCTCGTTTCGTGTCTTAGGCCATCAATGTGTACTTACGATGGGGAATTGTTTAATTTGGACGACGGGGAATTGATTTAATTTGGACTCTGTGCATGCTCTTTGAGACAAGTGACCATAGACCTGCATTATATGACTGACAGACAAGAACGGTTTGACCTAAAAATATCAAAATTGAAACTACTGCGGAAAAAAAGACACCTACATCTTGGATGCCCTTGAGGTAAGCTAAAACATACCAAAAATTAATTTCAAAGTGAACTATCCCTTTAATAAAGGTTAATAAAACATTACACTTACTTCTTCTGGAGGTTCAGCAGGAACACGTTGGTACCGATTTTTTTTTTTTTTCAGGAGCAGCTCTTAGCAAAACTAGCTTTACTGACCCTCATTTGTAAAGCAGTCTGGTGTGTGAAATGATTTGCAAACATGAAAGCATGGATGTTGATCGTGGGGAATCCCCGCGAGGGAATCCCCGCGTGGGAATCCCTGCATCAATGCTTTGGGTATATTCCCTTCAAAAACAAAACTCAGCCACTGTGTCTTCAGCAGTTCGGATTTAGGAACATCAAAATGACTGCTGTGTTTTACAGCCAAGAACAGAACACCACAATCGCTTAGAGACGACGCCATTCTTCTCCAGCATATCAATGCACTATGATGACAGACAGCTGCTCATGAGAGAGGGCGGGTCTGTGTTTGAAACGCTGTTGTCAATCAACCATCATGGGAGGGGCGTCGATATTGTGACGTCACAAAATCGAACGGCTTGATTTCAGAGAGGGTCAAACATATAAGGAGATTTAAAAAAAAACACTGGATGGATTTTTATCATTTTATGATGGTTGTGTACAGGCACTGCCAACCCACATTTCAGTACAATCAACTTGTAAAAGTGCATGTACCATTATATGACCCCTTTAATTAAAAGGTACGAGAAGCTATACAATAAGAAATAAAGCAAACAGTCAAATATCCAAATGCAGCGCTCTAGTCTAACATTACAACAGTAAAGTTAAATACAAGTATTATATTAAACTGTATATTAAAAAAATGGCGCTTCTTATGTTGTCATTCCCCTTGTAGCACGCGCAAGTGACGATTCTCTGTCAACCAATCAACGTCCTGCAGTGAGTCTAGCTCCACCTTTTAGTACCATACCACTGTGCTAGGTACCCCAATGGAAGGGTACGGTACGGTTTGGCATTTTGGTACCATTCACAACTTTTGATAGTGGAAACGCAAATAAATGCGTACCGTACCGTACTGCTCAGTGGAAACGAGCCATAATGCTCTTCTCACAGGTGTTCCTGCCAAATTGCTACATAAGCTTCAGTTGGTTCAGAATTCTGCAGCTCGTGTTCTATCTAGAACATCTTCTACAGAGCACATTTCTCCAGTTCTTCAGCCATTGCACTGGCTTCCAGTAAAGTATAGAGTTGAATTCAAGATCTTGCTACTTACTTATAAGGCACTTCATAATCTTGCACCCCAATACCTTACACAACTTCTCCATGTTTACACTCCTACACGTGCTCTCAGATCTTCATCTTCTATTTCTCTTGTGGTACCTCGGATTCGACTAACTACCATGGGTGCCAGATCTTTTAGTTGCTGCCGCCCACCTATGGAACTCTCTTCCCCTTGATGTTCGCAATAGCGATTGCTTGTTGACTTTTAAAACGCGTCTAAAGACATATCTTTTTATACAAGCTTTTTTATAATATGTTGTATTGACTCTTTAATGCACTTTATCTGTATATGCGGCTTGTTGTGTGTATTGACTTATGCAGTGACCTGTATATTGCTTGTGAGGTGACCTTGGGTGTTATGATAAGGCGCCATTAAATAAAATGCATTATTATTATTATTATTATTGCCTTAGACATTAGGGTTGCAAATTCTCCATTTACTATTATTGGGTGCTATAGGCCCCCCTCTGCTGTTAATGAAACATTGTCGACTGTAACTGAAGTGTTGTCTAGTTAAATAATTCCGAAATTATTTTATTTGGTGATTTAAATTGGGATTGGCTCAGTGACAAATCAGAGAATTTTAAGTTGGCTTGTAATTCCCTAAACTTAGTACAACTTATTGACAACCCCACCAGACTCAATCCATCTAAGCTTAATAGTGACACCCTGTTAAATGTCATTCTCACCAACAGGGCTCATAAGTACACAGCAATAGGTGTGTTCGCAAACCACCTGAGCGACCATTGTGTAATAGGATGTGTGAGAAACACCAAAATACCTAAACTTAAGGGGTCTCACTGTTTCAAGATGCTATTTTAAACACTTTTCTGAGCAGGCCTTTTTATCTGACTTGGCAAGACTAAATTGGGATCGTGTTGCATTAATTCCTACTGTAGATGACGCTGTCTCTTTTTTTCAGCAACAGTTTTTAATGATTGCGAATAAACATGCTCCTTTCAAAAAGCATAGAATAAAGAATAGGGATAATCCTTGGTTTTCTCAAGAACTAGCCCAGTTAATTCAGTCAAGAAATAAACAGTGGTCCCTTGCAAGGAGGACCAGCAGTAATGTAGACTGGCAACGTTTCAGAACTTTGAGAAATCCATGTACCTCAGCCATTCGGACCTCTAAATCAAATTATTATCTTACTTCAACTAATGATAATTTTAACAATCCATCTAAATTCCGGAAAACAATTAAAGTATTGCAGAATAAAAAGGCTTCAGACTTTCCCCAGCAACTGAATATTGGAAATATAACTATCACAGATAAAAGTGACATATTAAATGCCTTTAACGCTCATTTTGAGAAGGCAGGTCATTTATTTGATCAGCAGTTTCCATCAATTTCAGTTGTATCCTTCAACACATTTTTTGCTACCTAGCACATCCTCATCCTCAACCTCTGCTTTCTCATTTGATTTTGAAGCCCTACAAGTTCAAGATGTTATGCAATCGCTGAATTCTATAGACCCCAAAAAGGCGCCCGGACCTGATGGTCTGGATCCCTTTCTGTTAAAGGACAAGTTCGGTATTTTACACTTAAAGCCCTGTTTACAGATCGTTTCTGATGAAATAGAACGGTTAAGATTAAATTTGCTGCTGTCCCGAGAATTTTAGGTTTCTTTCGATTTTTGTGTGAGCATATCAGTGAACACCCCTGACCACTCGAAAGAAACCTAAAATTCTCGGGACAGCAGCATGTGTCCAAAATTTTATCTTAACCGTTCTATTTCATCAGAAACGATCTGTAAACAGGGCTTTAAGTGTAAAATACCGAACCTGTCCATTAAAGGTGGCTGCACCGGTTATAGCTGAGCCTATTACTCAAATTTTTTACATTTCAATAAGTTTTAATCAGGTTCCTGGTTCCAGCTATCTGGAAGCAAGCTTACATTACACACCTATTTAAAGCTGGCGATCGATATGACATGAACAACTATAGACCAATTTCTAATCTCCCTGTTCTTTCAAAAATACTAGAATCTTTAGTTGCTACCCAACTTAAATCATATTTGCACTCGCATACCTTTTTCAATGAAATGCAATCCGGTTTCCGGTCGGGGCACAGTACAATATCCGCCACTTTAAAAGTCATGGATGACATCAAAGAGGCTATAGACAAGAAATGTACCTGTGTTTCTCTGTTCATAGACCTCACAAAGGCGTTTGATACTGTGGACCATCCATTACTGGTTAATACCCTGCTGAGAGCCGGCATTGGATGTAATGCGGTCAAATGGTTCCATAGCTACTTCACAAATGGTCAAATATGGCAATGATATGTCAAATCCAGTTCTTGTTACGAAGGGTGTTCCACAAGGTTCAGTTTTGGGACCCTTGCTTTTCCTAGTTTATATAAATAATATTTGTGATAAGTTTAAATTTTGTAAGCATCATCTGTATGCAGATGATACAGTTCTGTATTCCTGTGCCCCCACAGAGTTAGCCTTTTCAAATGTGCAGGCAGATTTTGATACCCTGCAACATGCTCTACTAGATTTGAAACTGTTGTTCAACCCTCATAAAACTAAAGTTATGGTTTTTACTACTGGGCGAACAAAGCTACCATCCGTCTCCATCACGTCACTGGATGGAGTCTGTATCCAGGATGGAGTCTGTATCCAAGCTGTAGATAATTACAAATATCTGGGATTTTGGATGGATGAAAACCTTAACTTTAAATACCATGTTGATTATCTTGCAAAGAAATTAAAATTCATATTGGGTTTTTTGTATAGGCTAAAGTCCTGTTTTTCCTTGGCTTCACGAAAATACTTAGTTGCTTAGTTTTTCTGTCACAGATTGATTATGGGGATACTATCTACAGATTTGCCTCTGTCCACTTTGTCCAAACCCCCTTTATCACTCTGCTCTCAGATATGTCACTAACTCTAGTTTTAGGACACATCATTGTATATTGTACAGTTTGGTAGGATGGTCATCCCTTCATTTGCACAGGCTTGAACATTGGAATATTTTAATTAACAAAGTTATTTTAGGAAAACTTCCAAATTATTTAAATAGGAAATTGTTATCATTTCAAAGCTGTCATAATCTCAGGTAACATAATTGGCTACAGTTCAAAGTGCCGGCTATCAGAACAGAGGCTGGAAAGCTAAGCCTGTTCTATTATGGCCCTTGGTCTTGGAATGATGTGCAGACCAAACTCAAACTACAATCCCTCATCTCTTTAAATGATTTTAAACATAGAATAAAGGAGCTGGTCACTGCTAATTGCAGTTGTTTTGCCAATTCTGCTACCACTTAACTCCTTGTTAAACCTATGATTTAATAATGTTGTTTCTGTGATCAGTTCTATGTAGGGTATTGTGTAATACCTAAATGTTTGCGCTGCTGTGCTGTGTTCCGGTGTTGTATACCATCTTGTTGTGGAGACTTGTTTTGTTATGTTTTCTGTTGTATCAAATGATGATGTTTTTATTGTGGCTTGTTATTTGTTTAATCCTGCTATCCGACCCTGTCTTGACTAGGGTCTCACTTGTAAAAGAGGTTTTAACCTCAATGTGACTTTCCTAGTTAAATAAAGGTTAAGAAGAAGAAGAAGAAGAAAGAACCTGCATATTTTAAAACTCTCAATACAGACACATGCGTTGTAGACGATTAAGTTAGTTCAATAAAACACATGTAAGGGATGATAGTGTTGATGATTTACAAACAGTAAACCTGTCGTTTTCTCAGCTGTGCATAATAGCACCAAATTAATAAAATAAAAAATACAATATTGACCCGCGCTCTGTTTTCTATCATGCGCCGTGCACGTTTGTGATGACATTAGATGAACGCAAGTGCACCAGGGTTCGAGAGAATCAAATTTGTGAAACTAGACCAGTGGTTCTCAACCTCTCCTGCAGGGACCCCCTGACAGGCCATGTTTCTGTTTTAACCCTGACATGGCTCACCTGATTCAATTAATGAGTAGTTATTAGAGTAGGAAGAGTAGGAATTAGTCAATTAATCAATTAGTCAACTACTCAATAAGCCTTTAATTAATTGAATCAGGTGTGCCATTTCAGGGTTAAAACAGAAACATGGCCTGTCAGGGGGTCGGGCCAATGTTTCGGAAAAAACTGAAGCTTCACCGGGCGCCGCCATTGATTAGCCGACCCCCACCTGCTGTTAGCAATCCATTGACTTTGACAGCGTCACTTTGACAGCGAATAACTTTACATCTGAGGTGTTTAAAGACTCCATTTGTCCATTATTTCTTTCTAAAGAAACACGAAAATGTATAAAAGGCTCCATTACCTTGTATCTTACGTTATGGCCCCATAGAAGCAGTTTTTGTAAAAAAAAAAAAAAAAGGGTAACGATTGCGTCATAGCTCGCAGCCAATCGGGGGGGACGTGCATAGTGATAGTGACCTGTCCAATCAACAAAGAAAAGCATACCTTGGAGGTAAAAATATGGGTTTAGGGCCCTGAGTAATATTTCAATGTGACTTTTTCAGAGATATTGACAGTTTATTTGAGCTAAATATGACTATGATAATAGATTTAACATGGAAATTAACATGGCCGCCAAGATGGCCGCCAGGGTGCAGCCACAGTGTTTGGCAGGTCCTGTGTGTCTGCCACAAAAGTATATAAAAAACCCTTGGATTTTGCCATGCTTGTCTGGTCTTCTCCTGTCCTTCTACCTCCTCTTGAGTTTAACGTGTCCAAGGAAAATGGATAACTTAACTCTCTACCCAGCAAAGAGGAGCCAACATCTTCTGTATGCAAGAATCCTGGATTGTGGACATGCTAGGACGCCCCCAGGTAAACTTGATCAAACAGCATCTAGATCATTCCCTGGGGTTGTGAATCTTTTGATGATAATACTTCTGGCTGGTGATGTTGAGCAAAACCCTGGACCTGTTTTAAGTCAGGTGCTACAGCCACAGCTGTTCCCTGGGCTAACACCACCTCTGCTATTTGGGCTACAGCAGCTCCCTGGACTAATACCACCACTGCTACCTGGGTTACAGCAGCTTCCTGGGCTAATTCCACCTCTGCTACCTGGGCTAACACCACTTCTGCTACTTGGGCTACAGCAGCTCCCTGGGCTAACACCATCTCTGCTACTTGGGCTACAGCAGCTCCCTGGGCTAATACCACCACTGCTACCTGGGTTACAGCAGCTTCCTGGGATAATTCCACCTCTGCTACTTGGGCTAACACCACCTCTGCTACTTGGGCTACAGCAGCTCCCTGGGCTAACACCACCTCTGCTACTTGGGCTACAGCAGCTCCCTGGGCTAATACCACCTCTGCTACTTGGGCTACAACAGCTCCCTGGGCTAATTCCACCTCTGCTACCTGGGCTAACACCACCTCTGCTACTTGGGCTAACACCACCTCTGCTACTTGGGCTACAGCAGCTCCCTGGGCTAACACCACCTCTGCTACTTGGGCTACAGCAGCTCCCTGGGCTAATACCACCTCTGCTACTTGGGCTACAGCAGCTCCCTGGGCTAATTCCACCTCTGCTACCTGGGCTAACACCACCTCTGCTACTTGGGCTACAGCAGCTCCCTGGGCCAATACCACCACTGCTACCTGGGTTACAGCAGCTTCCTGGGCTAATTCCACCTTTGCTACCTGGGCTAACTCCACCTCTGCTACTTGGGCTACAGCAGCTCTCTGGGCTAATACCAACACTGCTACCTGGGCTACAGCAGCTCTCTGGACTAACACCACCACTGCAGGACCCTATTACAACTAAGCCCAGTATGTCACCACAACCCATCACACCCATGCGTACACAGAGGAACCCTGTATTTAAAAAACATCGATCGTGTAAGTTATTTCAGACTCTTAATCAAGCCAGGACTATATGGGATCCACAGTGTCAAAACAAAGGGCTCTTAGGTGGCCATCTGAACATACGCAGTATGGCCCCTAAGAGGGAACAATTGGAGCATCTTCTCATTAACTCAAATGTAGATTTCTTGGGACTTTCAGAAACTTGGCTTAAACCCTCTTCCCCACAAGCAGTGGTATTATCAGGGGCGGATGGTGTATAGGGGCGATTTGGGCGACGCACTACCAACTGGGAGAAAGAGGATTTTTTTTTTTACAAATTCTATCACAGCAAACGTAGTTTTCTGTGTTCTAGACATATTATCTGTCATTGTCCAATCAGATTCGTCAGATTCAAGTCACGTTTCAAATGGTCGCGCCCGCGACTCCCGCCTCTCTGGGCGAATTCATTGACGTGGAAAATCGCCCAAGCATTCTCCCATTGACTCTCATGTTAAAACTTTTTTTTTTCGGAAAATGAGCCTTCAATGCATTTTCAATGAGGATTTGGGACTCGCACTTACGCGCTTGCGTCATACGTAACTGCGTCATACGTAACTGAGCAAAGAGAGCGAGGGGGATATCTTCGATCAAGTGAGTCACTTGCTACCTATGGTGGCATCATACCTTCAGTGTGCATATTGTATGTAGTTCTTTGCAAACCTATGGTGGCATCATGCCTTCAGTGTGCATATTGTATATAGTTCTCTGCAAACCTATGGTGGCATCATGCCTTCAGTGTGCATATTGTATATAGTTCTCTGCAAACCTATGGTGGCATCATGCCTTCAGTGTGCATATTGTATATAGTTCTCTGCAAACCTATGGTGGCATCATGCCTTCAGTGTGCATATTGTATGTAGTTCTCTGCAAACCTATGGTGGCATCATGCCTTCAGTGTGTCTTGAACAACCACACATAAAAGGTTGCCCATAGCCTATTATATTGGTATTTTATTGTATTTGACTGTATTTGCATACTTGACTGTAGATAGCTTTATGAGTGAAGTTACCAACACAATAGATTGTCTCTGTCTCTCTCTCTCTCTCTCACAAACACGCATACAGACACAGAGAGAGAATGTTAACTTGTGTATAAATTCCCAATTTCTATTGATGTATTTGCACTTTTAATCTTGCTGAATTCTACAAGGCAAATAAATTAAGTTAAAACTTAGTTCCCCGGCCCCATTCGTCTTTGTAGGAAAATGTTCTATTTTGTCTTTATTATTTTATATTTTGTCAGAATGCACCAGAATGCTTCGTTTGTATGTGAAAATCAAAAAAAAAAATCTTCTGGGGAAGGATGCCCCCAGACCCCCCTACAGGGGTTTGGTTTAGCCCCCCCTAAAATATAATTCACCAGCCGCCACTGGAAGATTGTACCCAGTTAACGAGATCTCATAGAACAGTCTTGGCAGAGAATAGTCTAAAATGCTAGGTTGTCTATGCACAAAATTAATATGCTAAGTTTTTTTTATCAATTTTTCATTTCTGTATTGGCCTTGAATCAACACTTGTACTCTAATATAGTTAAATATAAACATGCTCATTCTAATCATATTGTACATCTGTTCTTGCTTTAGGTGTGGTGAATGTCAAAAAACTGCCCCAGGCTGTAAGAGACATGTGTGTCCCTTTTAAAATTGTACAATGCAGAAATTGCAGATGTTTTTTCAAAGACTGGGTGGGGTACTGTGGAAACGGAAGACGTGGAGACCTGCGAGGGTTTTATACAGACCCTGAATTTCCTGAGCATTGCCCAGACTGCCAGTTTTAGGGGGTTTTATTTTCTCTTGAAATAGGGACTTCCCCCACAACGGGCCTGACTGTGGCATCTTCATTCTGATGGTCAGATTTGACTAATTTTACTAATTAGATTGTGTAATTTCCAATAAATATTGCAAAACCATGAAGTGTTAATTTGATCTGGATTGTATTAATATAATATTAAGTATATTATTGAGAATTGTTTTATGTAAAGAGATATGATAAAGATCATATTTCAGTTTGCACACAGCTTTTATATTATATATTTTAAGTCATAAGTAAAATGACAATACGGAAAAGACGTGTGCAATTAAGCCTGCAAAGAATGCTGTCTATCCACTGGTGAAAACAGAAAATAAATATATGTCAATCCAGAGGTGAAAATATAAAATAAATAAATGTCTATCCAGAGGTGAAAATATAAAATAAATATACTGTAGGGACGCAGATGGCTTAGTCTGTTTCTGACGCGTGCTTTAAATATTCATTGTCCATACCTTTTGAGTATTCGGATATGCCAAATCCATTTATTGTCTCTTTTTTGGCATCGCAAATAACAAATAAAACAAACACAAATTATACTCAATACTTTGACTTATTGCTAACAACTGTTTGGTATGAGCACAGTCACGGCACGGTCAAAAAAGTTTGTTTGACCTTCAATCCACCACCTGTAACTCATCATCACTTTAAATATACTCACATACTAATACGCCCTCTAGTGTCACAAACAAAAAATACAAATTAACATAATGGCTCCAACATACCGGCCCCTAATTGTTAATGACCTAGGGGGCATAAACAATTCAAATCATACATTACATAAGGAGCCATCAAACAGTTCATATACATCAATACATTCTAAATAATAATTACTCTTACAATTTTTTTTGATATTATATATACACATGAGTACACCATGCATTTGAACCTTCTTTTTTTTTTTACATTTCTAATAAAAGGCAAAGTTTTGTTACTGGTCTTACTATTGTGTTTGTTTTGGTTTGAACTCGTACTGATCTAACCAAACCCTTTTTATCTGGGAAAGTCTCTAGTACTCTTCCAAGAGTCCAAGAATTGCGTGGGGCTGTAGAATCTGCAATGAGTACAATATCACCAGGCATAAGATTACGTCTCTCTTTGGTCCATTTTTGTCTTTCCTGTAACAAAGGCAAGTACTCTTTTATCCATCTTTTCCAAAAAAGATCTGAAATGTATTGTACTTGCTTCCACCTTCTTCTTACATACTGATCTGATTTCTCAAAAAGACCAGGAGGATAGATTGGCTTTCTCTTCATTGTAAGCAGATGATTGGGGGTAAGTGCTTCAAGATCATTTGGATCTTCGGAGACTTTGGTGATGGGTCGATCATTAAGAATTGCCTCGGCTTCACACAGAACAGTGTGCAATCCCTCATCATCCAGCGTTTGTTGATTCAAAACGGAGGACAACACCATTCTTACCATTCTGATGATGCGCTCCCATACACCACCATGATGTGACGCTGTAGGTGGATTAAAACTCCATTTAATTCCTTTGTGCGCTAAAACCTTTGTGATTTTATTTTGATTTAACTCTGCCAGTGCTCTTTTCAATTCCTTTTCTGAGCTAGTAAAATTTGTTCCATTGTCGGACCTCATATGACTTACTTGTCCTCTTCTGCATATGAATCGTCGCAAAGCATTTATGCAAGAATCAGTGTCCAATGAGTATGCCACCTCCAAATGAACTGCCCTACTGGCCATACATGTAAAAATTACGCCATAGCGTTTCACACAAGTTCGGCCTCTTTTTACATCAATTGGGCCAAAGTAATCTACTCCTACATTTGAAAAAGGAGGTAGATCCGCAGTTATTCTTTCTTCGGGTAAGTCAGACATTTTTTGCTCTCCTAGCTTACCTTTGTGTCGTTTGCAGAAAGTACAGCTTGAAATAATCTTTCTAGCTGTTGCATTGGCTTGAGTAATCCAGTATTTTTCTCTTAATATAGACAGCATATGGTTTCTTCCACTATGGCCACTCTTTACATGAATATGCCTAAGAATCAGTTTGGAAATATGCTGATCTTTAGATAAAATAACTGGATGTTTCCTTTCTTCAGGCATAGCAGCTTTGCATAACCTGCCACCGATTCTCAGCAATCCATCTTCTAGAATGGGGCTTAATTTGTGAATAGCACTGTGTTTTCTGATTTCAGATCTTCCAGATTTCAGTGATGAAATTTCTTCGCTGAATCTTTCCCATTGACAGAACTGGATAATAGCCTTTTCCGCCTCCGAAAGGTCTTCTGGAGACAAACACTTTCCTCCAAATGAAGCTTTGCTTTGTTGTAATCTCTGTTCTAATGCATTGGAATCCTTTAAAGTTGTCATCAATTGTTTTCTTCGGCAACTTACTTCATGTAGAACTTTCTTTACTTTCAGCATCCATGCAACTGCAGTCTTGAGTCTTTTCCAATCAGAAAAGTAATTGATCAGCCTATGGGTTGCATTATTGGTATCTTCAATATTTACAACATTTGTTGAGAGCTGCTCTTTCTTTAGTTCTGGATCATCATCAACAATGTTTGAATCAATGTTGTCATTTGACCATTTTGAAACTGGTTCTCTTAAAAAATTTGGTCCATTTAACCATCTCTTGTTGGTTGTGAGCTGTTGTACAGTCATTCCCCTGGACGCATCATCTGCAGGGTTTTGTGAAGTATGAATATACCTCCACTGTGTCACATCGGAAGCTTCTCTGATGGCAGAAATCCTATTTGCCACGAAGGTACGGAATCTCTTGTTTTCATTTCTTATATACTTCAGGACAGATGTGCTATCAGTCCAAAAACAAGAATTTTCCAGTTGAAGCTGAAGTTGTTCTCTGAGCATTTGGTCAATGCGAATTGCTAGGACTGCAGCAGTCAGCTCCAAACGAGGAACAGTCACTGGTTTTAAGGGTGCCACCCTGGCTTTGCCAAGCAGAAAGGAAACGTGAACAGCATTGTTACAATTCTGTAGCCTCAAATAGGTCACAGATCCATATCCACTTCCACTGGCGTCTGAAAAATGGTGTAGTTGGGCGCTAACCGGTTGTCCAAAATCACATGGTTTCAAACATCTGTCAACATTGAAAGTGCTTAACTGATCCAAGTCAGTAATCCATTTAACCCACCTTTGTTCAAGAACTTTAGGAATCTCATCATCCCAGTTGTAGTTTGTTCTGCACAACTCCTGGAGGATGAGTTTGACTGGAAGTGTCAGTGGTGCAAGATATCCTAAAGGATCATACACTGAACTGATCACTGACAATATTCCACGTCTAGTTGGCATTCTTTCTTTGCAAACAGTTCTGAAATTGAAGGTGTCTGTCTGTACGCACCATTGAAGTCCTAAGGCCCTTTCCACTGGTAGTTGGTCTCGATCCAAGTTGAGCTCAGTTAGATTCTTTGATCTATCTCTTTCTACAATGGACTGTAAGACCTTACGGCTGTTACTGACCCATTGTGTTAGATGGAAGCCTCCCTTTTGACATAGAGTGGTCAGGTCTTTGACCATCTGGATTGCTTCATACTCTGTAGATAAGCTTTTTAAGCAATCATCCATGTAGAAGTTCTTATACACAGTGTCAATTACCTCTTCATTAAAGCAGTGTTGATTGTCTTTTGCAGTTCTCCTGAGAGCGAAACATGCACAACTCGGGGACGAAACTGCTCCAAATAAATGAACAGTCATTCGGAAGACAGCAACATCCTGGGTAACATCTCCACCTGTCCACCACAGGAAGCGAAGAAAGTCTTTGTCTTCCTCTCTCACTTTGACTTGGTAAAACATTGCTCTAATGTCAGTCATGAAAGCAACAAGTTCCTGTCTGAACCTCAGAAGAACTCCAATTAAAGAGCTTGTGAGGTTTGGGCCTTGTAGTAGTTGATCGTTTAAAGATGTACCTTGGTATTTTGCTCCACAGTCAAATACCACTCGTAACTTGGCTTTACGAGGGTGGTACACACCATGATGTGGAATGTACCAAACTTTACCGTCACATCGATCCAATTGATGCTCTGGTACTTTCTCAGCATAGCCTTGGATAATCATATCGTTGACAAAGTCTGTATATTCTTGTTGAAATTTTACATTCCTTTCAAACTTTCTTTTTATCCCCACAAGACGCTGTTTGGCAATGTTTAGATTGTTAGACATAACATCTTTGTTTTTGAAAGGTAGCTTCAAACTATAATGTCCATCTTTGAAGCTCACAGATTTTTCCATGATTTCCATGAACTTTGCCTCCTCTCTGGACATTTCTTCTTTGTCCTCTGACATTTTTTCATTGAAATCATGCTGGTATTGCTTTTCCAATAGCAACTCCAAGGTTTCAACAGAGATCCTATTTACTCTAGCAGTATGTTGTTCATTTTGATAACTGCCTAGAGAACCATTGACGACCCACCCCAATAGGGTTCGTATGGCATAGGGACCATCTCCCTGACTATTTACTACTTCCCACGGTTCAAGTAATTTGGAGGCGTTGGTACCTATCAACAACTCCACTTCAGCTTGAATGTGCGGAATGTGAATACCATGAAGATATGGCCACTTGGTTAGGTCTTCCTGATTGACCATGTTAGTTTGGTTTACAGGCATTTGTTTCTGTGTGTACACGTCTGGTAATTCATAAAAAGTATTACCATCAAGACTTGAAATCTCCAAGTTGTTTACCACATAGCTTGAGACTGTTGTTTTGGGACTCATAGTAAGCAAACAAATTTTTGTCTTTCGTCCATTTAGGTGCAGCTTCCTCATCAAACTTTCTGAACAAAAAGTAGAAGTACTGCCTGTGTCCAGAAATGCATAGGTCTGAACAACTTGGTTGCCCCTTGCAGACTTTACTTGGACTGGAAGGATAGGTAAAATACCACTGCCACTCCCGGCCCCTATATGACCACATGTTTGGGCAGGTACCAGCGTGTTGTTGATAGTTGGTTCTACATACTGTTCATAGTTTGTGTTGACAGCTTTATCAACCTTGAGCTCCTTGAAATGAATGTGAAGTACACTGGGATGTTTCTGGTTGCACACTTTGCAAGTTAAGCGCCTTTTACATTCTTTGCTCATGTGGCCAACATGCAAGCAACCAAAACAGACAGCTTTTTCCTTTATAAAGTTTACTTTTTCCCTATGTTTCTTCTTCTCAAATTCTTTACATTCTTCCAAAGAATGACCTTGTGAACAAAACAAACAAGTGGTGGAGTTACTCTTGAATTGCCTGTTTGGATGTTCAGCATTTACCCTTTGGATTTTACCAACAATGGGTTTGTTAACGTTGGTAACATTTGTAGCAAAACTATCCCCTTTTAACTTTGGCTTTGACTGGGATTGTGACTTCCATTTGTAGATATCCTTCGGTTTACCAGTTGTTTTCATCTCTACATGTTGAATGGACCCAAATATTGGATCAGAAATGATTTTAACTTGGTATTCAATGAAGTTGACAACATCACTAAATTTGGCTCTTCTTTTCTGTCTTTCCATGATATCACATGCAGCTGTTCTCCACTTTTCTCTGAATTTAAAGGGAAGCTTTAGAATTACGGTTCGCATGTTTGTTGGCATGTCCAGTTCTTGCATGTACTCTAGATCTGCCATAGCATTGCAACACCCACGTAAAAAGAGTGCATAATCTTGAAGAGCTGTGGTATCTTCATACCTGATCATGGGCCATCCAAGCACCATCTCCATATATGCAGCAGAAACAAAATAATCTTCTCCAAACTGCTGTTTAAGCATAGTTTTAGCTGTATCATAACCTCTTTCAGGTGCCATATTCATACAGCTACGAACAATTTCTCTTGGGCGTCCTCTTGTGTATCTTTCAAGGAAATACAAGCAATCACCCTTGTTATTTGTTTTTTCCTCCACACAATGTTTAAAAGCTTTAGTGAACAAATTGAATTGCAATGGATCCCCTTCAAACACTGGAATCTCACGTGGTGGTAAATGTTGAGACTTTTGCTGCTGAATTAACAACTCTGTTATTTCTTGATGCTTTTGGAGCATACTCGGTGCTAAATCAGATCTTCTATCGTCTATTCTGGGTCTTGAAGATGCAGGTTGCTGTAAATGAGACGTTGTTGGTGGTGAGGTAGCACCTACGCTGCTTTGCAAAATAGACCTTGCCGGTCTCTCAACATCTAGATGAAGAGATGCAGTTGCTCGTTTTGCCTGTTTGCTGACATAGGATTCCATCCCATCTGTAGCGATGCTGTTTGCTTGTTCATAAGTCCTGAGCACAGATATCTTTGCATTGGATGCGGCGATTTTTGCATCAATATTGGTTCGTTCCTTACGCTTCTGTAACATTTCCAACTGTTGCTCAATATCATGCTTAACTTTTAAAGACTCAGCTTGAGCGACAAGAGCGGCTTTTTCTGCTTCAAGCTGAATACGTGCATGATGCACAGAGGCATTCGATTTGCTGGAGCGCGAACTGTGGCGGCTACTTTTGTGGCTTGAAGTGCGACCGCTAACCCGTGTTTCAACATTTGAAATGCTATCATTGGGTTCAATTTCGCTGGCAGCACGATCACATTCCTCATGTAGCTTCTCCAACCATTTATATACCACAGTGCTGAATTCCACAACCCATATCATTTTTGCTTTGAACCATGTTTCATGTCGGTCCTTCTTTTCATCAGGCAATAAAACAATCAAAGACTCATGTGCCTCTTTTGCTTCTTTGCACTGCGTTTCAAACTTTTCAAACATACCTTTGACCTCATTTTCATATTCTCTATTACCCATTAACTCTTGTATTGTCTTTTTCATTTGGGATGCTTTGTCAAATTTTGACTTTCTTTGTTTCTGTAAAATATCGAGTTTTGCCATTAACCCTTTTGCAGTAAGCTTAACCTCTCGTTTTCGTACAGACAATTCAACATTTTCACCCTCTGCTTTCTGAGTCCCATTTTGCTCGATTTCAGAACCACGAAACTCATTTTCATCCGCCATTTTAAACCTTTACTCACTGCAAATTTTACAACAAAAACATCAAAGACTATAAACACGGGCAAACACAAGCATTTCACAAACAGTTCAGTTCTTCGTTTCACAAACAGTTCAAATCTTGGTTGTTGTTTTTTTTTGTTTTTTTTACCACCAATGCGCATTGGATTTGTCTTTGTTTGTTTGTGTGCACACTGTTTTATATATGGCCATTCAACCCCCGCTCAATTGAAAGCGCTTTCATACCTCAGTTCCATATACGTTGAAGGCTGATGACTTTGGTGTTCGTGTGCGGCGTTTTCTTTGCACGTGCGGGTTTGTTGTCCTTCGAAATCCGCGGTCAATCCAAGCAATAATCCACAATAAATCCATCAAACGAAACCGTCATGAATGAGCATCATCCGACATCAGATCAGCTGACTTTTCCTGTAGTCGTCCAATTCGATCTGCTTCAATCGCTGTAAGGCTCATCCAGGCTCATTCGGTCAAACTTTTTTGACTTAAATGTAGGGACGCAGATGGCTTAGTCTGTTTCTGACGCGTGCTTTAAATATTCATTGTCCATACCTTTTGAGTATTCGGATATGCCAAATCCATTTATTGTCTCTTTTTTGGCATCGCAAATAACTAAGGATGGCTGAAGCGAAACAGTCGTTCCGAAGCTTTGCGAGATCCCGAAGCGCAGATGTGTCGAAACACTGATCCGAAGCGTGATTCGAAACACCCATGTCACGTGACTATGACCAAACGAAGCCTCGAAGTGTTTCACTAGTGTTTCATCAGGTGTGGTCCGCCGAATCAGCGTTTGATTGACACGGTCGGGAACAGACCACACAATCGCACATCTGTATAAAAGTGAAATAAACGCATTTTGACCTCGTGGGTTTTTGTGAGAGGAGTTTAATTTTGAGATAGCGGATTTTTGGTGATATAGTGACATAGTGCGATTTGATTAGTTATAGGCAATTTAGACTTACATTTAAATTTACACAACACATTGACTGATAGGCTAGAGACAGACAGAGTATATAGTGACACATTAATAGATACATAGATATAAATATATATAGACAGCTAGATTAATAGATAGATACATATATAGATAGATTACAGATACATATATAAATACATATATTATAGATCGATACATATATAGATACATAGATTATAGATACATATCTAGATACATAGATCGATTCATATATAGATAGATTTGGATAGATAGATAAAATGGAGGCTCCCCAGAAGAGATGCCGTACATCAGTGGTGTGGGAGCATTTCCATTTAGAAACCCCAAATAAAGTGAGATGTGTGTATTGTGATCGGCAGCTAGCCTACTGCAACAATACATCATCCATGATGCGCCATTTGACAAGCAACAAGTGTCCCTTGTGAGAGGATTTTTTCAAAGGCTGGAGAAATTATCTGTAAAAAAAGAAGTAGGCTAAGTCCTTCCACAGCAGAGAAATTAATATTTTTGAATAAAAATCTCTAAAAAAGTGAGACATTGTGGCTTGATTTCTTTTATTAATATTCATTTTTCATGACCAAAATAACATTATGCACAGTGAGGAGCCTATAGGTTACAAGCTTCACATATTAGAACATTATAATAATAAAAAAACAACACATTTTTTTAATGGCTCGTCAAGGTTGTTTCAGATCAACACCTGCAAGTGACCACTAGGTGTCACCGTTGAGACGGGTGTCGGATTGATTCGAAGCCTCGAAACAATATGGCACATTTGGTTCAACTGTTTCATTGGTTCACGAGGCCTCGATTTTGCCATCACTACAAATAACAAATAAAACAAACACAAATTATACTCAATACTTTGACTTATTGCTAACAACTGTTTGGTATGAGCACAGTCACGGCACGGTCAAAAAAGTTTGTTTGACCTTCAATCCACCACCTGTAACTCATCATCACTTTAAATATACTCACATACTAATACGCCCTCTAGTGTCACAAACAAAAAATACAAATTAACATAATGGCTCCAACATATACTGTCCATCCAGAGGTGAGAACTAAATATGCTGTCTATCCAGAGGTGAAAATATAAAATAAATATTCTGTCCATCCAGAGGTGAGAACTAAATATGCTGTCTATCCAGAGGTGAAAATATAAAATAAAGAATGCTGTCTATCCATAGGTGAAAATATAAAATAAATATACTGTCCATCCAGAGGTGAGAACTAAATATGCTGTCTATCCAGAGGTGAAAATATAAAATAAATATTCTGTCCATCCAGAGGTGAGAACTAAATATGCTGTCTATCCAGAGGTGAAAATATAAAATAAATATATGTCAATCCAGAGGTGAAAATAGGAAATAAAATTGCTGTCCATCCAGCGGTGAAAACGGAAATTAGCGGCGAAACGGAAATGACGGAGAAAATGGAAATGACGTAGGCTGTCTATCCACTGGTGTCCAGCCAGTGGTATCTAGCCGGAGGTGAGTCTGCGGGGCTGCAGCTGGATGCTATTGGAAAATATAAAATAAATATACTGTCCATCCAGAGGTGAGAACTAAATATGCTGTCTATCCAGAGGTGAAAATATAAAATAAATATTCTGTCCATCCAGAGGTGAGAACTAAATATGCTGTCTAGAGGTGAAAATATAAAATAAATATATGTCAATCCAGAGGTGAAAATAGGAAATAAAATTGCTGTCCATCCAGCGGTGAAAACGGAAATTAGCGGCGAAACGGAAATGACGGAGAAAATGGAAATGACGTAGGCTGTCTATCCACTGGTGTCCAGCCAGTGGTGTCTAGCCGGAGGTGAGTCTGCGGGGCTGCAGCTGGATGCTATTGGGTCTGCGGGGCTGTATGGAAGGCCAAAAGGGCCAAAACGTGTGAAACTGTCGCGTTAACGCGTATTTACGTGTTAACACGCAATTTACGCGTTAACACGTCATTACGCGTTAACGCGTATTTACGTGTTAACGCGTAAATTGCGTGTTAACGCGTAAATGACGTGTTAACGCGTACCTAAATTTGGGACATTAGCACCACCTACTGGTTTGGTGCTGCTCTTGCTCAAACACAGAGAACCTAAATTAAGCTTGTAAATAGCAGTTTTTAAGGTGAAAATACATGTTCAACAATGACTTTTCAGAATAATTACAGCATATTTTAAATGGGCATATTTAGACAGTTAACTATAACTGTTCAAGCCCTAAAAGTCATGACCATTTTCACAATCACAATAGAAATTGTGTAATATATTTACACATTTCTCCAAACAGTATTTACATGTAGGCCTACACTTATACTGTAGCATATTTCTAAAGTATCTTTTTATAATTGAACCACTATGCATTATTTGTTAGAGAACCCCTTCTGTTAACACCATTAAGCCTTGAATCTGAGAATTTAGAAGAATCTGAGATTTGAGATGCATTGTTTTGCAGTATTTTTCGAAGATAACAAGCTCAATAAAATATAACAAATAATATATATATATATATATATATATATATATATATATAGGCTATAAAGGTGGTTATAAATTAGAATGTCTTGGAAAAGTTAATTTTTTCAGGAATTCAACTTAACAGGTGAAACTGTCCATAAGCAAAAGTGGCCCAAACCAAGTATTGAGTACATATGCATTATACTTTTCAGAGAACCAACATTTCTGTATTTAAAATCCTTTTTTTGTTGATTTCATGTAATATTAAAATTTTCTGAGATTTTGAATTTGGGGGTTTCAAAAGCTGTAAGCCATAATCATCAAAATTATAACAAATAAAGGCTTGAAATATCTCACTTTGCATGTAAAAAGTGTATATTAGTTTCACCTGTAAAGTTGAATTCCTGAAATAAATTAACTTTTCCACGACATTCTAATTTATTGAGAAGCACCTGTATGTATATGTGTATGTATATATATATATATATATATGCTATATTACAAAGTTATATTACAACACACACTACACACAAACACAAACACACACACACATGCGTAATAATAATAATCTAAAGTGATTGGCTTGAATTTTTAATAAATGAAATGAAACAGAACTTCTGCTTTTCTTTTTTTACAATGGATATTACATTGTGAAATCATGAATATAGGACCAAAAGTAATAATATATATTTTATTAATCCTACACAGAACAAGAGATTAATCTTTATTCTCGCCAAAATGTTGGATAGATTTGGAGTGCTAATACACTCGTGATCTATCTATTCAGTTTCCTGGAAGTTACCCTTCCATCAGTGTCGTTGCTCATGATGGCTCATGAGGTATGTTCAGCGTAGTGCTTGAGTCACTCTATCATGAATAATTCAAATAAAATAAAGGTGTTGTGTCACGGTGACACCACCTGTCGTTACTGTTTGTAATCATTCTCATGACTATTAATTTGGTGACGCACACCTTCGTTTTATTGTATTTATTCATGAGATTGCGAAAAAGCGCTTACCTCATGGATACGATGAGCCTACGTCACCTGGCATCTTCCGTTCGGTGCGCGCCCGTGATGAGAATCGTAGGCCTATAGAGAGACGGGAATCCATACATCGTTTTTCCAAATTATATATTACACTTCTTTACAGGTAACTGTGAACAAACTAGCTTTCGGTTATAATAAACACTGTTAAACATAATACGGTGGGTTGAAAATAGTTTTTTTTTTTAAACTTTATTTAAGTTTGTCATGAGATTGTTGCTTCGCAATTAGCGCGACAGCCTGCCATTATATGCAATACATCAAAAATACCGTTGCATGGAATCCATAAGAGTTGATGTTTCAGAGTTATGCATTTTCTTCGACTCAGTCAAACAAAACAAAAGCACATAAGAAATAGCCTAGTTAAGGGACCCGCACTTCACAATTAAATTTTCAGAGCCTAATGCAAATGCAAAAATTAAAAATTAAAACCAGACATACTTTTTCTTGTTTTTCCAGTATCAATGGATAGTTGCCTTTTCTCCCCCTTTTTAAATTAATTGTGCTAAATTGTGACTTCAGAAACAAACATTTGAATAAATGAAATATAACAGATTTTCAATTTTTTCGTATTAAATTTGCGCCGTGGACTAACTTTATCATTTCATTGATGCAACGGCTTTATTTACACTGCATGCACGTTGAGAAGTTTGAAAGACGGAACACAGGACGACATTTTTTACCCAAAGTAGCAGTTTTTATTGTTAATAACTGCACTGTTAAGTGTTAACCCTTGCGGTAGCCTAAATAAAGGCCACATTATGACAATATCATACCATTTCCCATTAAAACAGTGTTGCCAGTATTTTACTGTAAAAAAAAAAAATGTTTTTTTTAAAATGTCTAACAGTCTGTGCTAACAAAATCTAATGACATTGAATAAGCTTGGTTGAGATAATCTAACATAGCCAACAACAACTAGGCTATGCGGAAAATAATTCGTAAAGCATAACAAAACAAACATAACATAGAACAAAGACGCTGCTTCTCTGTCTGGAACGCATCTCTCTCTCGTTTCTTCTCCTCATTGCCGTCAACCTATGAGAAAGAGAGCTGCACGCTCATAGAGGCAGAGCGACACAGAAGGGAAACAGAAAGAAACATAACATAAGACATGGACTATAACCACCGACCGTAATAGCCTATATCATAACCTATTACAAGAATATCGTTGTATGGGTCTAAAGACAAAACCTCAATAGCTAATAGCCTATATGACATAACAAAAATGACATTTACAGTCTACAATGATCAGATGCCGTTCATAATTCCGGTAGTTAGTGTAGTTAGATGTTCCAAACATATTTTCATACATAGCCTATTATCCTTTCCACTCAATTATGCCAAAATGGGGACATGCAGAAAATGCTTCTTTTTTTTCTTTTTTTTTTTGTGCTATGTAGTTTTTATTATCCTAATGTTTTTAATTATATATTTAAAATGTGTAGTTAGCTTAATGGACATTAGGCTTAATAATAAAATGTATTTTAGAGTTATTTTTCATGCAATTTTATTGCTGTTTTATTTTATTTTATTCCTGGGGACAGAAGAAAAGACATTCCCTTTCGGTGGAATGATAGGCTATAGGCCATCTGCGCATCTATACTTTACAGCTATTATATGGAGATAAATTTGCTGCCAACACTGATTAAGAATACACTATTAATAAACAATTAAAATGCTATGTAATTTTTTCAGACACATTTATTATCATTAGCCCACTTTTGCCGGTGCTTTGCGGCAATATGCATGCGCTTTGCACTCAGGATTGAATATAAACATGCGATTAGTCCGTGCTTAAATGAATGACCCTAGGAAAAATATTTAGTCTATGACAACTCTAATCAATAGCCCATTAAATAGCTGACATGATTTAATTAGTAGCCTAATTAGTTCCCAGCTCTTACATTAAACTGAGTTAGCATAATTAGTTAATTAACTAATAAAATCACAAAATAAATTTTCATAAGATGCTAACATATAGCATTGCTTATTCCACCACACAAATGACTGTTTATAAGGTGACAATCCGTTATACGATTGTAGGCTGTATCTTGAAGATTTTTGTATTTTATTGTATCTTCGATCTGTTATAAACACGAAGATTGACATTTCGTTAATAAAATAAATAATAACACAATGTTGTAAAAAAAATAAACAACTCTAAGTTCTGGCTATTGTCACAACGCGCTGAGTGGAAGACAGACTAGAACAGGATGATGAAGAAAGTTTCTTTAATACTCAAAATAATTTCCAGAACAGAGAGATACTCACACACATGTAGCCAGGGCCGTTTCTAGGCATAGGCAAACTAGGCAGTTGCTTAGGGCGCAAACAGCCGGGGGGCGCCAGTAAGAGCCCTAGTCACACCAAGAGATTTTTTTCTCGCCCAAGCAAGTGGAAGAATTTTTTTTTTACATTTCCAATAACAGACAGTATATTTGCACAAAATTCCTGTGTTTATGACAAAAAGACACCTGCCACTAAATAGCTACAGTGGGTAGGTCGTTGGGCGCGAGGTGATTGAAAGTAGCTTTTTTTTTACACATTATAATGTATAATGTGCAAAGTGTGTGTTGATATATATACGATATATATCAGTCAGATTCACAAGGCTTAATGTGTTATCAGAAGGGGCTCTCTAACAAATATGCATAGTAGTTAAATTATAAAAAGATGCTTTAGAAATATGCTACAGTAGGAGTGTAGGCTACATGAAAATACTATTTGAAGGAAATGTGTAATATTATCCAAACACAACTTCTATTGTGATTGTGAAAATGGTCATGACTTTCAGAGGCCAATTTAAAATATGCTGTAATTATATGTAGGCCTAGTTGTAACCTATATTCTGAAAAGTCATTGTTGAACATGTATTTTCACCTTAAAAACTGCTATTTACAAGCTTAATTTAGGTTCTCTTACGAGAGGTACTCTCGTACTGCGTAAGTCTTACGCTAGGGGAAAATCTCTTTTCCGCGAGATACTGAAGCCAAAAATTATCCTTAATTTTGAAATAATGTAAAACGCGTTGCGGCAGCATGCAGACACAGGCGAGACGGCTTGTGCGCCTATTGGCTGCCCTGCGGCAACTGCAGCAGCCTATCGATAAGGCCTTTTCGTGACGTCAGCTCCAATGGGGGCGCTTCGCGCCCAATACGTCACGTCCCGCCAGAATGGGCGTTGTCTAGGGCTATAAACATAGCTTCGAGAGGCTAGCTCACTGATTTTTCATCTCTTCAGCGAAGCTCTCGCATCGCTGGATCCGGAGAGAAGCCGCGCCGTCTGAAGAAGCCTTTCAGCGGGACGAGTCGACACTCTGAAGCCACCTGGCCGCGCCGCCTTCAGTCGCCTTCCTGCTGCGCTATCCGGCGTTATATCCTTTCTCTGCTACTGTGTTTTGTGTATGTGTGTGTGCTCGCCGCCGCGACACACTCATTGCACTAAAAGAGCCGGGCGTCTTTTTCAAGACGCCCCTTTCCTGAGGATCACGCAGCTCTCGCGCTCGCTGACGGCGACCGCCCTCACTGCGAGCCAGTTACTGCTTATGGTGACTCTGAGGACTCACCTGGCATCCTTCTCCGAGACTGCTCCTCCGACCCCCCCCCAACCCGCAAAGCTCGCCGGTTCGCCCGCTTGCCTTGCCTGCTTGGGGGATGATACCTGCTCTCCCTCTGTTCGAGCCGCGCAAACCGCGCCGTTCACAGGGGATGTCAGGAGCGGACGGTCACGGGGCTAGCTTTCTCTCTCCCTCTGTTCGAGCCGCGCAAACTGCGCCGTTCACAAGGGAGGCTGGAAGCGGACGATCGGGGTTAGTTTTTCTTTACGTTACAAGAAAGCTACCCTGCCCTTGCGCCCCATTCACGCGTCACTCACCGGCGAAAAGAGAACTCAGTTCCCTGATTAGGCGACTGGAAATATCAATATTGCAGCAAACGAGCCTGTTGTAACACGCACGCTTGCAAGCAAACGCCGAAGAAAACATGTTGACGCTCTCTTATATGCTCACGCATCTATACACCTTTGTGTTCCCCCCTGTGGCTCAGTGGCGGAATCTTAGGTTTTTCGCACGAGAGACCGGGGTTCGAATCCCGGTCTAACGGCAGATATATTATGCCGCCAATGCTTCGCTCTGTCAGTTCCCTGAAAGGCGACTGCAGATGTGCATTTTGCAGCCAACGAGCGCGCTGTACAACCCGCTCGCCTGCACCCAAACACCGTTTCTATGGTTCCCGTGCGTCACTGGCGAAAGGAGAAAAGGGTGTTTTTAGCCCCGCTGCGGCCGGGCCGACCTCCACTCCTGACACATTTCTCATTCCCCTCTTAAGTTCAGGTGACTGGAAATGTCAATATTGCAGTGAGCGAGCCTGTTGTTTTGCACGCACGCCTGCAAACAAACGCCAGCATGTTGACGCTCTTTGATAATACTCGCGCTACTGAATGTCTATGTGTCTTCCTCTGTGGTCCAGTGGTAGATCATCAGGTTTTCGCGCGAGAGACCCGCGATCGAATCCCGGGTCTACCGGCAAAACAAATTTTTGCAGTCAATTCTCGCTCTGGCAGTTCCCTGAAAAGGCGACTGCAGATGTGTATTTTGCAGCCAACGAGCGCGTGGTACAACCCGCTCGCCTGCACCCAAACTCTGTTTCTATGGTTTCCGCCTCTGAAGTTCAGACGACTGGAAATGTCAATATTGCAGTGAACAAGCCTGCTGTAATACACGCACGCCTGCAAACAAACGCCAGCATGTTGACGCTCTCTGTTTCTATGGCAACTTCTCGCTCGTTCAGTTCCAGTAAATGCGACTGTTCCAGTGTATTCTGCAGTAAACAAGTCGGCGAAGCAGCCCGCTTGCCTGCACACAAACGCCGCTTTTACGGCTACCCAGATAAATCCCATAAGAGTGTATTTTCTGGTGTCCCGGCCACGGCCGATGGTGTTACGAATGTAGACGAAATGCCCACTGCCCAGTGCTCATTCCTACACACAAACACAGCCCGTCACACAGGGCTCGCGCACATGAAATCGACCCAGGTCGATTGCGCATTAAACGTGGTAAATGTGCCCACTGCCCAGTGCCCACAAACACTACGTTCCGCATATCTCAAGGTTTCTGTAAAAACAAAACCAACGTGCATTCGCTCTGCTCAGGCGGACAATGCTCTCAGTGTTGTAAATGTGCCCGCTATCCCGCGCCCACATTCACACATAGACATGACAGGTCCTACGGGACTCGCCCAGCCCTCCCCTCTCGGTTGACCACCGCAAAGGAGTCGAGCGCGGGCAATCTGCCCGCTGTTATCAGCGCATCGAAGCGCGATGCTTATGTTACAGCACACCGAAGCCCCTCTGTCGCTGAGCAACCAGAGCGTGCTCCGCATTCAGCCCCTAGCCATTCGTGCAGATGCATGGGCAAGGCTACCCGGGGGTTTTGAAGTGGGTGCTAGACATTATAGAAAGAGGCTATTCGCTACAGTTTCGCCGACGCCCTCGCCGCTATGTGACGCGCGTCGAAGCTACGGTAAAAACAGAAGTAGCACCACCTACTTCGAGCCGAAATTTTGAAACTGTTGAGCAAAGGGGCCATAGAGCCTTTATCTCAAGCTCAGAGTGAAGGAGGGCTATACAGCAGATACTTCCTGGTACTGAAAAAAGACGGGGGTCTCAGACCCATACTAGATCTAAGGCAACTGAACAGAGTGCTTGCGAAGCAACAGTTCAGAATGCTCACGACCAGAAAAATCCTCACGCAGATTCGCCGAGGAGATTGGTTTGTGTCAATAGATCTCAAAGACGCATATTTTCAAATACAAATAGCGTCACGTCACAGGCGACGTTTGAGATTCGCCTTCGAGGGCCAGGCATATCAGTGCTCAGTCCTACCGTTCGGCTTGTCTCTAGCCGCTCGCACCCCTCAGACTACAGGGCATGCGAGTATGGAACTACTTGGACGATTGGCTGATTCTAGCTCAATCTCACTCGGTGCTCATAGAGCACAGGACCATTTTGCTCGATCACCTCGAGAATCTGGGTCAATTGGGCGAAGAGTTCTCTGTCTCCCAGACAGATAATATCTTTTCTGGGCACAGAACTGGACTCGCTGTCTATGATAGCGCGACTGTCACCAGAGCGTGTACTAGACATTCAGCGCGCAGCGAGCTCTTTCCGCTGCGGCGCATCTGTCCCGCTCAAGAAATTTCCGAGGATGCTAGGTCTCATGGCCTCAGCATCATCAGTACTTCAGCTGGGCTTGCTTCGCATGCGCCCGCTACAGTTCTTGCTGAAAGCGCGAGTACCGCGCCGAGCGTGGGCTTCCGGTCTGCTTCGTCTCAAGGTCAATCAGAAATGCATCGCAGCTCTGAAACCTTGGAAAGCAAACGACTTGTACCAATCAGGTGTTAGCCTGGGGACTTCCTTGAGTGTGAAGGTAGTGTCTACGGACGCCTCCACCTTGGGATGGGGAGCACTGCTCAAGGGCAGACCGTTCTTCGGCCAATGGTCAGAACGGGAGAAGCTTCTACACATAAACTGCCTCGAAATGTTGGCAGTAGACAACGCACTGACGCGTTTTTGTCCCTAAATACGAGGACACCACGTCCTGGTCCGCTCGGACAACATGTCAGTGGTGTCCTACATAAATCGCCAGGGCGGCCTCAGGTCCCGAAACCTGCACAGGCTGACAGAACGCCTCCTGGTGTGGGCTCAGCGCAACCTGCTCTCGCCGAGAGCAGCGCATGTGCCAGGGCTCCTAAACGTAGGACCGGACAGACTGTCCAGGAACAATGTTCCGACAGGCGAGTGGCCTCTACACCCACAGACAGTCCAGCTGCTGTGGAAGAAATTCGGCAGAGCGGAAGTAGACCTGTTCGCGTCTCAAGAAAACGCTCACTGTCTGGAATTTTTCTCCAAGAGCAGGGACGCGCTGGCTCACGTATGGCCCCGCCGCCCGCTCTATGCCTTTCCTCCCGTCTCTCTCCTGCCTCAGGTGATAGAACGGATCAGAGAAGGATGCTCAGTGCTACTCGTAGCGCCGTTCTGGAAAAACCAACCCTGGTTCCCAGTTCTGATGCAGCTAGCAAGCACTGCCCCATGGCCAGTGCCAGTGAGGAGGGACCTCCTCTCTCAGGCCAAGGGCTCGTTTTGGCATCCGCGCCCAGAGCTGTGGTCCCTTCATGTTTGGGCCATCAACGGGTACCCGCTGACCTCCCAAGCGGAGTGTTAAACACGATCACGCAGGCTAGAGCTCCGTCTATGCGACGTCTCTATTCCTCGAAATGGTCAGTGTTCTCCAGCTGGTGCACAGCTTGTGGCGTGTCGCCCCTAGACTGTGGGGTGACGGAGGTTCTCTCCTTCCTACAAGAGCTGTTGGACAAGGGCAGGACCCCTTCCACGCTCAAAGTGTATGTGGCGGCCATAGCAGCGTTCTCAAAAACAACGCTGGGTCAGTCAGTAGGAAGGAACGATTTAGTCATCGTCTTCCTTAGAGGAGCTAAGAGACTGAATCCTCCCAGACCTCCCTCAGTCCCTGTATGGAACCTTTCTACAGTGCTGGAAGCCATGAAAGGTGACCCATTCGAGCCTTTACAGACGATTGATCTTAAACACCTGTCTTTCAAGACAGTGTTTCTTCTGGCTCTCGCTTCAGTGAAGCGCACAGGGGACTTACACGCGCTCTCAGTAAGCGAGACGTGTATGGAGTTTGGGCCTAATGACTCAAGAGTTATACTCAAACCTAAGCACGGTTATGTTCCAAAATCCCTCAACACACCGTTTAGGGCGCAGGTCATTCCCTGTCAGCCCTACCGGTCTCTGACGAGGAAGGAGACGCAAGCTTCCTTTGCCCAGTCAGGGCATTAAGAGCTTATGTGTCTCGCACGTCTGTTTTCAGACAGACAGAGCAGCTCTTTGTTTTCACTCTACGGACGTTCTAAGGGACTTGCCGTGTCGAAACAGAGCCTATCCAGTTGGATAGTTGATGCTATAGCGCTGGCTTATACCTCTAAGGGCTTACAGTGCCCATTTGGAGTCAGAGCACACTCCACGAGAGGCGTGGCCTCGTCGTGGGCTTGGTCTAGTGGGATTGCCTTGCAAGATATCTGTCTGGCGGCAGGCTGGGCCTCCCCGTCTACATTTATAAGGTTTTATAACCTAGAGGTTCCCGCCTTGCAGGCTAAGCTGCTTTCGGTCTAAAATCGGTACTGTCTGCCCTGATGTGTTCGGGCCAGAATACTGAAACTGCTTGAGCAAATGCTCGCTGTTTGATCGCGCAGCTCTATGGGCAGTGTGTAAGACCCACTATATTCGTCAGTCCAGGCCGGGGGTCGCCCTGACTGTACATCATCAGTATAACTGCTCCTTATAGGATGTTATATTATTACAGGAATGATGCTATTCTAGCCACTCTTTCCTGGGCTCTCTGTGAGTCCCTTATGATCATGTACTATATGAGCCCGGGCACTTGCCCTTGGGACTTTGGTGCTGGATCTTAGCATGCACGGCGTTTTACACTGTTTCCCCTAGCGTAAGACTTACGCAGTACGAGAGTACCTCTCGTAAGAGAACGTACTCGGTTACTAACGTAACCTCGGTTCTCTCTAGAGAGGAAACGAGTACTGCGTATCTTGCCGTGCCTGCACACGCTCTGGTTCGCTTCGGCGATGAAAAACCAGTGAGCTAGCCTCTCGAAGCTATGTTTATAGCCCTAGACCACGCCCATTCTGGCGGGACGTGACGTATTGGGCGCGAAGCGCCCCCATTGGAGCTGACGTCACGAAAAGGCCTTATCGATAGGCTGCTGCAGTTGCCGCAGGGCAGCCAATAGGCGCACAAGCCGTCTCGCCTGTGTCTGCATGCTGCCGCAACGCGTTTTACATTATTTCAAAATTAAGGATAATTTTTGGCTTCAGTATCTCGCGGAAAAGAGATTTTCCCCTAGCGTAAGACTTACGCAGTACTCGTTTCCTCTCTAGAGAGAACCGAGGTTACGTTAGTAACCGAGTACGTTCTCTGTGTTTGAGCAAGAGCAGCACCAAACCAGTAGGTGGTGCTAATGTCCCAAATTTAGGTACGCGTTAACACGTCATTTACGCGTTAACATGCAATTTACGCGTTAACACGTAAATACGCGTTAACGCGTAATGACGTGTTAACGCGTAAATTGCGTGTTAACACGTAAATACGCGTTAACGCGACAGTTTCACACGTTTTGGCCCTTTTGGCCATCCATAGGGCTGCAGCTGGATGCTATGATTGGCCGGCCCTACCGTAACGGTACGCGTCAGGGCTGGCACTAAATACTTGGGGTTTCGAGTCTGATGACAACACGAGGGCGTGGTTTGTTCGCAAGGTCATGGAGCATGCACAGTTTACTTGCTCCGGGAATACCGCAAAACTTAAAACATTAATTAGTTGTAAAAGCGTCATGATCGCGCAGAAGCCCTCGTTGCTTAAGTTTAATTTTTACTCAGTTCAAGCACGAATGATATCATAATGTTAAACGTAAAAAAAATAATCTTTTTTTTTTTTTTCGCGTATTGGCAATAATGTAACTAAGATCAAAACACCTGACACTGTTGCTTGGTGTCAAGGGCCACGTTGTATACATATGTTTTATTATGTTTCTCACACACACGCACACACACATTCAAAAGTTTTGGGATCGGGAAGATTTGTAATCATTCTAATGCTAATGATGCTCAAAAACATTACTTATTATCAATCTTGAAAACTGTTGTACGATTTATTTTTTACTTTTATTGATGAATAGAAAGTTTAATTTATTTGAAATAGAATCTTTTGGAACATTATAAATGTATTTACTGTAACTTTTGATAATTTTAATGCATCCTTGCTGAATAAAAGTATTGATTTAAATTTTATTTACTCACCTTCAAGTTGTTCTAAACCAGGGGGGCAGGGTTTCATATTATTTTGAAGTAGCCCCGGGCGCCGCCATTGGCTAGCGAACCATCACCTGCTGTTAGCATCCCATTAGTCTCGCATAGCCAGACCTTGAGACTGACGGCAGAAGGTCTGGACTCTATCGCAGCATTTCTTGGCCAAGGACCGCCCAAGAGGACGTTTGACTGACATGTAACACAACCAATCACAGTTTGTTTTGTACCGCGTCATATTTAGGGGCGTGACAATATAATGTTGATGTCCCTACAATAACAGACCGGCGTGCATCTAATAAATTATTCATCCAAGAACCTTGTGCAAGTTTACTGCATCAATGGAGCCGCGAACTTCACATACTTTTGAAAATACAGCGTTTAGTTGATCGTGGTAAGGTCTCAATGTCTCAGTTGTAAAAACAACGGCTTTCTTCTTCCACGAGGGGTTTTGGCGTCATGACATTTGTTTCCCGGCGGACCGAAAATAAACGCGACACTCGCGCCCCCCGGAAATCCGATAAAATTCAACCAATCAGATGACGACTTCGACATTCCTGAAGTGTTTCCAGTTAAGTGTACCATATGCATCAGACGTTTAGCCAACGTTCCGTGGGCGTGACGTCTGAGGCTGAGACTAGCATCCCATTGACTCCCATTCATTTTGGCGTCACTTTGACAGCGAATAACTTTACATCTGAGGCGTTTAAAGACTCCATTTGTCCATTATTTATTTCTAAAGAAACACGAAATTGTATAAAAGGCTCCATTACCTTGTATCTTACGTTATGGCCACGTAGAAGCAGTTTTTGTAAAAATAGGCAAACGATTGCGTCATAACCACTCGACTTTCTGTCGCACAGTAGAGAGATTACCGTATGGACAGGAGGAGAAGCTCGCACAGTAGAGAGATTACCGTATGGACAGGAGGAGAAGCTCGCGCACAATCGGGGGGACGGGTGGAGGAAAAATGACAAAGTAATTAATCAGAATACTTGGCAAAAGTTTCTCCTGCTTCTAGCCCATGGACACCTCCTACTCACATTCTCCGTCTCTGCAAGTTTCGGAAGGGAATGATTCAGATTTCTCTCGGCACAGCTACTATAGACGGGTTGCTCACGTCACATCTATGTCGTCAAGCTCAGTTTGAGTCTGCGCAGTACGCTCGACCATCAGGAAGTTAGTGCTTCTAATTGACTTCACTTGTCTCCGTTGAATCCAATGGGGTCGCTGTGTCCAGTTTATATACTGTCTATGTTCTAAACTTGTTCTTCTGTTTAACAATGATATTGGTAGCCATTGACTTTAACACCGCTTACATTTTTCAGTGTAATTTGAGATGAAATTACATTTCACTGGTGTGATGTCAGACCTATTTTAGTGATATTGTAATAAAATGAGTAATAAATCTTAACTATATTAACATTGTATTCCCGTTTAGCTACATTAAAAGTACTGTTCATGCAAAAGTAAAGTTTCTAGAGAGCAGTTTAAAAATAGAAATGACTCAATCACATCTTTTGTCTTAGATACAAAAACACCTGTCATTACCAGATTAGGTGTACAAAGCAAGGACGCATTTTTGAACTGAATTGCAAACAAATGATTCATTTACAATATGCAAGGGAACCAACATATTTAAGGGAAAAATGTTTACAAACAATAAATAGATAAATAAATAGATAAATAAGAAAATATACGATTTACAAAAAAATTGTGCTGGACAATAAATAATCGCATCCAAAATAATGTGTGCACTGTGTATAATTATTTTGTATATATATATAAATACACTCACATGCATATATTTAAGAAAAGTGTTATTTATAAAATATTTACCGGTATATATAGCCTAATATAAATTATGTATAACATATATACAGGTCTGAACTGAATTGCACACAAACTATTTATTTACAATATGCAAGGGAACCAACATATTTAAGGGAAAAATATGTTTAAAATAAATAAATAAAATATACGATTTACAAAAAAATTGTGCTGGGCAATAAATAAAATATACGATTTACAAAAAAATGTGGGAAGGGGAGTAGAATTGAAGGGATGTGATGGGCCAAAAAGTAGGAAAAGCACTCGGGGAAAGAAGAGCACAAATATTAGCATAACGCATTTTGCTTGAGTTTGTGGCACACAAACTTCCTCATTTCCACTGCATGGCGTTGTGTCAGTTGGCCGGGACTGATACCTCTGGTCAGGGCAAGAGCATTCTGGACAGATACATTTAAAATATTGAATGTCACATAAAAGGAGTCATTTATGTATTAAAAAAAAATCTTACAAAAAGAAAAGCTCTGGCTATGAAGCTTTGTAATGCCTTACCAGTAGTACAAAGGCTCCACAATTGTTTCCATCTTTTTGTGATGCAGAGCAGAGACTACCATTTCTCCAGAATCCTCCCAATTCTTTCGTCTTTGTGTACCTCACAGCCATATACTTCCTGAGTAAATAAGTTGAATACATTCAATTATTTACAAGGTAAAAATTTGTATTTCTAACGTGGCCTAGTTCAACTTAAAGGGGACCTATTATGCCCCTTTTTAGGAGATGTTAAATAAGTCTCTGATGTCCCCAGAGTGTGTAAATGAAGTTTTAGTTCAAATTAGTTTTTTTGCAAAAAATATGAAGATCAATATGATGGCCGATAAGCAAGCAGAACTTAGTTCTGTTGGAGTGAAAATATGTACAGTATGAAACTACACTATGATAAAAAAAAAAACATGTACAGTAACATTACTCAATTTGTAAAAATCCTTTATCTTACCTCCACATATCAACATATGTGACATTGTTTCCTAAAAATGAGTCCAGTACTGATACTTCCATATTTGGAACATCTGCTACCAGAAGTATCCAGTGATTGCCCCTCACATGGATTGGAAGGAAAATCCACTTCATTCGGGAGAACGCCATCTTGGAACGAATTTTAAAACGGATAGTTCCAGTCATTTTTGTGTTTCCAGGAAGGAAGTCATATGGGTTTGAATATAATATGAGAGAGCAAATAACAGAATTTTCATTTTTGAGTCAACTTATCATTAAAGACTCATTAAACATGCCTTTAAATACCCAAAGCAGATAGCACCATTGATGCAACAATTTCTGAATGTCACTTCAATTCAATTTTACTATAAAAGCATTTCATTTTTTAGATACTAATGAAAAGGAATGCATATTGCCTCTATGTTCAGATGACAAAGTAGGTATACCTGTGTTAAAGGGATAATTCCCCCAAAAATGAAAAATCTGTCATCTTTACTCACCCTCAGGGCCGGCTCTAGGTTATTTGGTGCCCAAGGCGAGAGTTTTTTTTATTTTTTTTTTATGCGACACACCGAAGCAGTTTGTTTCTATCTATGGATATAACATGGCAGCAGACGCAAAGTTACCTTTCGATGCAGCCTTAGATAAGTGTTCATCTAAACCAGGAAAAGTTTAGAACTACAAAAAGTTTAGTTTTACCGTGGTAACCTGTCCATGTTCAACTTTTACCCCATCATTTAAAGCGCTAAAACCAGCTGTCAGATGTTTTCGCGCCACTCCCGGTTGCTGAGCAACGCGCGTGAGTTGGCCTGTCAGAGTGACTCAGTCGTTTTTTAGGATTGTATAATCTAGTAAAAGAAATGGACAAATACAAGCAGTGTGTGGACAGTGCACAGTAAAAGTGTACAGCGTGTGCGCAGCTTTCATAATATGATACATACATTTAATTACCTATTTTTTTTTTCTGCAATTTTGCGCCCCGTCCAGCAGATGGCGCCCCAGGCGGCCGCCTGTGTCGCCTGTCGGCAAAGCCGGCCCTGCGGTCACCCTTATGTTGTTTCAAACCTGTATAAATTTCTTCTGCTAAACACAAAATATATTTTGAAAAATGTTGATAACCAGACAGTTGATGGTAGCCGTTGACTTCCATAGTAAAAAAAAGAAAAAAGAAAAAGAAAGTCACTGACTACCGTCAGTAGATACCAACATTATTAAAAATATCATCTTTTGTGCCCAACAAAAGAAAGATACTCAAACAGGTTTGGAAGAAAATAAGGGTGAGTAAATTACAAGTTAAATTTTTTGGTGAATTATCCCTTCAACATAGCAAAATGTAAATATTGTAAGATTTACACTAGTCATAATCACCTTTTCAAACAGCCAGGCATCAAATCGGTCACGTTCCCAGAGCACAGGCATGTATGTAGAAATATTGAAACAGCGGTAGCCAGTGTTGGTTTCGATGTTGTTTTCGAGCGTCAACGTGTCCAAGTATGCATTTATCACCTGTGACAAACAACAGTAAAGAAACTTAGTTTTGAAGATTTCAACCTTATTCTTTCCTTTTGACCTATCATGATAGGCCTACTTAATTCTACCTTATCATTTAACCAGTGAGGATGTTTCAGAGATTCAAAATCACTGCTCTCTAACACCTGTCCACAGACGGACAATCTAACTCCACTGTCTACCTCAATCTCATGCTGAGAAGTGTCTCAGCCTCTGTCAAATAATACCATATTTTAAATGTCAAAATTGCAATTGCAAATTGCAATAACACACCTAAACAATTTACATCAATATAGTTGCAGTATATAAAATTTATAACTTTAACATACTACTCACCTGGCAAATCTATTGCAGCAAAGTCTGTCAACAAGTTCTCCTTCAAAAAACCAGACTGGTCCCCTGTGTCACGTACAACATAAAAAAAAAAAAATTGCATTGAATGATGCATGTTAACATGGATGCAGACAGCAGTCCTTCCCATAGTAACCTTACCACTGTTTCTTTTCTCAATTCTACTTTTTTTGCCTTTCACCTTTCCTTTTCTGGGATGGAAGTACACGCAGTTTCAGCTTGTCATCTTGCTTTCTTAAAAGAGGTAGTGAGTCTTCTTTTGGGACTGTTACGGAAAGAACGATGGAAGACCAGGGCGGAATGCAGTTAACAGTCTTTAATGAACAAAGGAAATAGTCCTCAATAATAGAACAAAAATCACAGGCTTAAGTCAGAGCCAGAACAGAAACTGCCAGACGACTGGAACTTGAGAAAAACAACATCAACCTCCACGAGGCCAGAGGTAGGGATCCAGAGAAGCACACAGCTAGTCAGGAGATGTGAGACAGCAGGTAAGGGCGAGCAGCAGTGAGCAGGCACAGATCAGGTACTCTGTAACAGGCACAGCTGGATAATTCACAGTCTGATGGCAGTATTACTCACAGCAGAATTAATGGTTTCTCTTTCCGCAAACAAGACAGGACAGGACAGGACAGGACAGGACAGGACAAGACAGGACAAGACAGGACAAGAGAGCTGACGTTGCTCACAAGAGGTCATTGAATAATCCGACAACAGGACAGGGCTAGGAAGAGAGAATAAGAGGCAGAAACAATCAAGAGGTAAAAGGGAACAGGTGAGAAGGGAACGAAAGGGGAAACAGCTGTAAGAGATAATGAGCGGAGGAATGGATGTGTGTGCGTGATTGTGTGTGCGAGTGAGTGTGTGACCACAAGAGGGAGACAAAGAAAAGAGGAAAAGAGACCAGGATCATGACAGGGACAAAGAATTTCATCTTTCTTGTAATTTCATGAATGACTGCAGTGGTGTTTAGCAACAACTCATGATCCACACATATGATAGATCCTGGAGAATTTTTAATTTCTCTCGCAGGGCACACTGTGCAGTGGAAACTCCATTTGCCTCTGTGTCTGTCTTCGTACACTGAATGTCATGACAGTCTATGGCAACAGGATGTTCAGTATTGTCCTCGTCATTACATGTCGGTGTGGTGCCCACGAGGCTATTGGCGCAGACAGTATCGTCCTTGTCAATCACTTCTTTCACCTTCAAATTGTTCTGACTTGACACAACATCCGTGTCAAGAGTGACATATGGACTGCTGATGTAATCTGGACACAATGAGTACCATGAGCTGTCAGTGTGTTTGAAAACAGCAAAAAAATGCTTGCAGGGTAAAAAAGTGGACTTAAAAGATCTGCATTCACATGACGGAAAACGGTCTTTGTCTCCGAGATCCACAGAGTACCATTCACATGATTGCTCACTCTGGACTTTATAAAGCCCCTTACTCTGCTCTTGAACTTGTTGGGAGGTATAACAACAAGCTGCCTCTAGGTTTTTCAGGCAATGTTGCACAAAGGTTCTTGGACGGTCCCAGAGGAACTCAGGAACATTAGCACTGTAGTCCTTGTGTTCACTGCTGTACATGTAATTAAGTTTAGCGTATGAGAGGAGCTGCTCAGGGATGAACTCAGTAACTATTATTTCAACCAAAGATGATACTGTTTTAGTACCCGAAATCTTCAGATAAAAGCTCTTCAATGAGTTGTTCATTGCTTCAGTGCCATTGTTTGTGGTTACAGACACATTAAATCCATGTGGAGAAAATCCTCTGAAAATAAGAAAAAAGTAATTTAACACAAAGTAAAAAAAAAATTACTTTCTGATCTCCCTTTACTGTCAATGTACATAAATGCATTACAATTAATTATAAACAATGAAACAAAACATCAAAAAAAAATTATTCTCAAGGTGGCACTGTTGTAACCCCTACCTCTTTAATATTGAGCCATCTTTTCTCAACATAGTTTCGAACTTCTGTATTACTCTTATACAAGACACTGTCCCTGAGCTTACTTATTGCTGCCTCACATGTTTCTCTATCATGTGCAGAAGCTACACTACGAAGGAGGCCAAGAAGTTCACTGCGATCTTGATCAGATAGATGGTTCTTGCCTGCAACAGGTGCATTACAATGCCTAATTAGTAATTTCTTCAAAATGTTACAACTAATACTATTTAACACACATGTCATTTCTAGCTTTGTCAAGTTCAATAAACTAACATAACTTTTTTTTTCATTATTTCTCTAATAATAAACATTTAATTGTAGGCAAAGTTCCTCAACATATAGCAGCTGAAGTTATAGGGAAAAAAATTAACGATATATAACAAATATAATTGTTTATCATTTCCCTTAATATTTTGTTTAATATCAATTACTGCAATGTTAATTAAAATACTAATTGTGTGTGGGGCAATTACATATAATTCTTAATGTAGACCCATTTGAAATGAGCTGAGATTTGATTTCTGTATTATTGCAGTGCCCAAACAGTGAAATCTGAACTTAGCAGCACGGAAAACCAAATTATTACTCATATTAAATTGTCTGAGTTAAATAAAAAAAAATAACTGAGTTATGATACTGATTTGATCGTAGGGAAAAAAGGTTTAATAAGATAACTGTAAAAAAAACACACAAAAAAACCAACATGTAGGGCTAGACATTCCTGGTCCATCACCACATACATTTTGAGAGAGAGAGAAGAATACTTACTTTCCCTTGTCCAGCGAATCCAGGCTTGCTCTCGATGGAAAGAACACAGGTATTTGTGAGTATTTGGGAAGACCAATTGAAGTGCCTGGTATTCTTGTTAACAATAATCAGTCATGAAATAATTTGGATTCCAGGCATCATTCCATTTTTTAATTAAAGACAAGGCCTCAGAGATCGCCATGGTGGACTCATTCTCACAAATGAACTCTGCAACAGGTTTGTAGCCAACATTTGTCCTGACAACAACTAAAAAAAGTGGCAAGGCATATTTTGTTGTTCTGTATGTGGCATCCAGGAGAACCATGTCTCCATACCGTTTAAGAAGTCTCTGCTGTTCTTGGGACTGATGTACAAACAAAAATGTGTTCTGCATGGTGGACTCCTTTTCTTCACTATTCACACCATCACCATCTTGGGATTTATCATCTATGATTTGGGCCTCATCTTCTTTCCATTTATTCAGCTTTATTTCCAAATTAAGCTGATCAAGACCAGAGTACCTTCCTGCTACTAAAGCCAAATGCACATGGTTTTGAATGGTATGGCTAGTTGGAAAGTAGCACTGATCATGTGACTTTGGGAGGACACAATCCGAAACTGAGAGTTCAGTTTTCACAAACTGACAAAGCACTTTTTTAAGGAAAGGCACAGATGTAATTCCCAATGACACATACTCTTGAATTTTTTTCTTCACAAGAGGGTGGATATTTCTTGTGTATCCACTTTCTGCCGAAATCTTGTGGTGTTGGTGATCTGTCTCAAATGGTAAGATGATGTGAATTATTTCAGATGACTCTGCTTCATTTTTCTGTAGAGCTGCTTTCAGAGTGTCCATGACGACTTGTTTTCTCACTTTTAAAGCTCCTTTCTCAATGCTGAATTTGTCGAATCTAGGAAAAAAATAAAAATGCTTTGTAAGAATATAATTGATTGAAAGAGTTGCTAAACGAACAAAAAATCCTAATGGTTTGATGTATTTTATAAGAGAATATTCTCTGTAAACCCACTTATATTATATTTATTCCAAAAAATGCTACATAAATATATTGTAGGGCTGCCCCGACTAAAGATATTTCTAGTCAACTAAGTCATTTAAGTCATTAGTCAACTTAGCCTCTTCCTGTTGACTAACCTTTGTTTGTATATTTGTTGGCATCCCAAAATAAATTTGAATTCAATGCATTTATTTTCAGGTTATACATTAAAACCATCAGTAGGTTAAAAAAAAAAAGTGTTAACTTAATACAGAATATGTATTTTTTGTGTTTTAAAATATTTCTAGACAAATGCAATTTGGCTATTGACATATAAGTTTCCCAACACTATTGTACAGAAGCAATGTAGCTTACCTTCTAATATACCTAATAAAAAGTTTGGCTGTGCAGCCAACTTTTTTGGTCGTTTGAATGTACATTCTCTTCCTTTTGCCGGAATATATATGCTCATCCTCTGAAAAGAGCTGAAATATATGCAAAGGTGTTAACAGAAAAGTATGCTTTTGAAAATTGTGCATTAGTTACCCTAAATGAAAAAAGAAATCCCCTGAATCTTACCTCCTGAGTTTGGCAATTCTTTCGTGGATTTCCATGCTGACAGCAATGAATTACTCTGTTTGTGACAGCAAGAGGTACATCCTCAGAAAAATCTTCCACCTGCCAAACCAGACGATGCGGCCCCTTTTCTTTCTTTCTTTTATCATCAGACCTACAAATAAAAGCAAGCACTTAAAGACAAGAAATTGTAAAAATAATCTTCAGTTCTCTAAAAGCAACCAAAACATCTCTTATTCTCATCCTTACCAAGCAATGAAAGACGTCAGAGTTTCTCTCTTGTGGCATTCTAGCACAGTGTTGAGGTCAGCTTTGTTGGTGATGAAGCCAGACACATGGGTTTTTGAAATGTTCAGTACAGTAAAACAATCAGGGAGCCATTCTGTGGCAAAAGATTTAGTAAGGTAATCTGTAAAGAAGGACTAGGGAGAACATGGTGCATTTGAAGAAACTTTTGAACTTGAAATAGCATATTCTGACAATGGTAATTCTTACCTGGAGTAATTATGGTCTGGTCTGCCATAAAACAGAAGGCCTAAAAAACATAACAATGTGATAACAGATTCTTACCATAGCATAGCCTAACGTTACATTATTCTAATAATTATTATCAAAAAGAGAATATTAAAACAAACCGTTAAGCATTAAAGTAGTAAAGTCGTTGGCAGTTAAATTAATATTAATGTTATGTAGAAGCTTGTTTCCGCCACAGAATAAAACATTTTAAAAGATAATTGCGACTTTTTATCTCACAATTGCGAGTTTACATCTCGCAATTCTGTCATTATTTCTCAGAATTGCAAGATATAAAGTCAGAATTGTGTGAAATAAAGTCGCAATTGCGTGTTATAAAGTCAGAATTGCGAGATATAAAGTCAGAATTGCGTGAAATAAAGTTGCAATTGCATGTTATAAAGTCAGAATTGCAAGCCTACCCATGACAAGATTTCACCGCACGTTACTGCTATCTATCTATCTATCTATCTATCTATCTATCTATCTATCTATCTATCTATCTATCTATCTATCTATCTATCTATCTATCTATCTATCTATCTATCTATCTATCTATCTATCTATCTATCTATCTATCGTTTTATTAGGATCCCCATTAGCGGCCCATTTAATGGCAGCTAATCTTCCTGGGGTCCTCTTTAAAATATTCACAACATAAAATTACACAAATCAATAACAACACAAATTACAATCAAAAGAATTCAAACATTGCAATTACATTCAAAATATTACCAAGTGAAAGAACATAACAATTTCCAGCTTTCACGAGGTCATTTGCAGCAGTTCCTGGGTTACTGTCCTCTTAAATTTGTATTTGTTCTGAATTCTGCGTGATGAGACAGAGAGTCGATTCCAAATAGATATTGCTCTGTAAAGTGATGTGCGTTTCAGAAAATTTGTCCTGGGAAGCGGAAGTTTTATATCACCACCTAGTGCCTGCCTGGTGGCATATAGGTGTCCACTTCCAACAAAAACTATGGCTGTTTCATAAATACTGCATTCCACAATATTGAAGTTAATCGTAGTTTAATTTTGTCGTCAACTGTGAGCCAAGAAAGGCGTTTATGCATCAAGGCCTGGTTAGTCTTAAGAGAGCACTGGAGGACAGTCCTCGCTGCCCTATTTTGTGCTACAGTGAACACACACCCTCTGCTCTCGGGGTAACCAGCTCTTTCTGTCTCTTTTCTTTCTGTCGATGGCGAGACTGTGTTCACTCAGCCTGTACTTGCTCAGGATCCATCTCTGCTTTGTGTCTCTCACACTCTGGAGATATTCTTCCAATTCATAATTTGATTTCAGATTTCGATAGAATTGTAATTTACTTTGTGTTTTAGTTTCCTGATCCCAATGTTCCAGATATGTATTTTTAGACTGTTTGGTAATTTGGTTTGTCCTGATGTGTGTGTGAGAAGCAGTGCTGGTCTGAGACTGGTTAGTGTTAGTAGGGTTAGGGCGTTTTTCCACTGGGTTCGTTTGCTGCGGTCCGAACCCGAGTGCGCTCGTTCCCGGCGCCCCCCGCAGCGTTGGTCTGGTTTCACACTCAATTAGTTGTATCGAACCCAGGTGCGTTTGCAGTGATCTTACGTCATCGCAAACGCACACGGAAAATGCATGGATAATACGCTGATTTCACGCAGCCGTTATTTTGAAATCGAAAGCGAGGCTCCGGTGGGAAGAAAACCGGAAGTGTCGCCTTTAATCACAGGAGAGTCGTGAATGCGATGGCGTATTGTTGTGTTTAATGATGTTGTGTCAATTCTAAAACTGTACATACATTTCTTTTATACTTTAGACTATATACAGTGAAATTCATTTATAAATAAAAATTTTTTTTTTTTATAATTCAAAAAGTAAAAAAAGAAGCAGGAATGAACTATATACATATCCTATATTGGATATTAACATCCAATTGTGTAAATCGCGGCAGAAGCTTCAAGTTGGTAGTCCAAAGGCATTGTTGTTTATCTTTACTTCCGGGGTTTTTCCCACCGGAGCCTCACTTTCGATTTCAAAATGGCGGCTGCGTGAAATCAGCGTATACAACTCGACTGAGCATAGCTGTAATTTGTCTGTTTTTTTGGTGCTATTATGCACAACATAGTGAGAGACATCACCTCTTCAGTGTCCCACAACGTTCCCCTGCCACTCATGGTTGTCGTGTGTGAGGAAACAATGATATCGACAGTGATACGCATGCGCGGGATACTATACTTCCTGAACAAGCGCGCACCCGAGTCCGTGTTGCTTGCACATTAACGCGAACCGCGCCACGGTTCGGGAGCAACCGAGCTCAGACCACCTCCTCCAGGTAGTCTCGGGTTCGGTACTCTAGTGCGCACCCGGGTCCGATGACAGCGTTCACATTAGCGATTTTTCATGCGAACCGTGCCCCGGTCCGCACTAAACTGCCAGTGTGAAAGCGCCCTTAGTCCGGTTAGTGAGTCTCAGAACCAGCTGACTGAGGAGACTCTTTTCGGGGTTCAGTTCTTGGGTTTGTAGTGCTTTAAAATGTAGCGATTCTGTGGGACTTGATTTTAGATGCATCCAGAATTTGAGGGATCTTTTTTGCATATTAATAATCAATGGGAATCGACCTAATTCTGCCCTACATGCATTATTGGGTGTTTTCCTTTGTAGTTTTAGAATCATTTTGCAGAATTCAGTATGTAGGGCTTCTGTTGGATGCCTGTCCCATCTAGTGTAGCTCTGATCACTGAGTGGACCCCAAACCTCACTTCCATACAGCGCAATGGGCTGAATTACACTATCAAAGATTTTACACCAGATTGGAATCGGTAATTCAATTCTTTGGAATTTTTTCTTAATTGCGTACAGAGCTCTTCGAGCTTTATCTTTGAGAGCATTCACTGCCATACTGAAACTCCCCGATGCAGTGATGACCAGGCCGAGGTAAGTGTACTGCATCGTGTGCTCTAGAGCGGTGCTGCCTAGACTGAACTGGTATCTGTGTTCCTGACATCTGGGCTTCTTCTGAAAGACCATAATATTGGTCTTTGTGAGGTTGACTGCCAGGGCCCAGTTCTGGCAGTAGTTCTCCAGCAGGTCCAGGTGCTGCTGTAGTCCCTGTGCAGTGGGTGATAGCAGCACCAGGTCGTCTGCGTACAGTAAGAGCTTGATGCTCCTGTCCTGTAGAGTGAGTCCAGGGCCTGTCCACTTCCAACAAAAACATGCTGCTCAGAGAGAAACTGTGGCTGTTTCATAAATACTGCATTCCACAATATTGAAGTTAATCGTAGTTTAATTTTGTCGTCAACTGTGAGCCAAGAAAGGCGTTTATGCATCAAGGCCACGTTAGTCTTAAGAGAGCACTGGAGGACAGTCCTCGCTGCCCTATTTTGTGCCACTTGAAGCTTACGAAGGTCTTTTTGTGATGCAGACGACCATACAGTATAATTGGACAGTTTTCTAAATGGCACAGAACAAGAGACTGGACAACCTGTTTAACAATGGACATAGGAATATATGACACACATTTTCTGGACATTGCAATACCATTCCCCATTTTAGCTATCATTCCATCAATATGAGCTGACCAAGACAAGTAAGAATCCAAGGTGACACCCAGTAACCTGGCTTGCATCACTTGTCTTAGCTGCAGCCCATTGACTGACAAGTTCAGAGAGGGCTGGGTAGTTAGTTTTGATCTTTTCCAGAATATCATAGATGTTGATTTGTCTACATTTAAAACTAATTTGTTATCTTTTACCCACTTGCTTATATTCTGCAAGTCATGATTTAATAGATTTGAAACATCATGAGGAGTTTTTGCAGAACAGTACAATGTGGAATCATCTGCATACATAACAACAGTTGAATGTTTCACAATAAAAGGTAAATCATTTGTAAAGATCGAGTATAGTAAAGGCCCAAGGCAGCTACCCTGGGGCACACCACAATGTATTGTCTTAGTAGATGAATATTGACCATTAAAGAACACCCGCTGCTTCCTATTGGATAGGTAACTCCCCATCCATGACAGAGACGAAGGTGTAAAACCATAGCATTCAAATTTTTGAAGCAGTATTTTGTGATCTATCAGGTCAAACGCTGCACTGAAGTCCAACATCACTGCTCCTACTAATCTGTTTGCATCAATTTCTTCTAACCAACTGTCGGTCATATGAGTTAAAGCAGTACATGTGGAGTGACCCTCTCGATATGCATGCTGGTACTTGGTGATTAGCCTATTAGAAAAAAAAATATTTATAAACTTATTCAAAAGCAATCTTTTCCATAACTTTGCTAAGTAAAGGTAATAGACTGATAGGTCGGCTATTCTGTCCTGTAAATATGGCTCTTTTATTTTTAGGCAGTGGTATGATTTTAGCCTCCTTCCATTTCTCTGGAAATATGCCCTGCAACAAACTTAAATTGACCAAATGAGCAATGGGAAAGGACAGAGCTTCAGCTGCCACCCTGATAAGCCTGGAGTCCAAGTGGTCCATGCCTGATGCCTTTCCATCAGGAAGAGCTGCAAGAATTTTTCCAACAGAACCTCTGTCAACTTGCCTGAATGAGAAAGTGACAGAATGGTTCTTCTCACTCATTATCTTACTTAATATTGCATCATAAGATGCTAAAATATTTGGACACATACCAGATCGAAATTTCTCTACCTTACTAATAAAATAATTGTTGAAATAATTAGCAATTCCCTCTGGATCTGTAATGAACACTCCATCATTTTCAACATATGAAGCAGCTGAGTGCTTACTCATGCTTGCCCATTATTTGATTTAAAGTGTTCCATAGTTTTTTACCATCATTTTTTGCTTCATTAATCTTTTCCTGGAAATACTCTTTTTTCTTCTTTCTATTCATTTTGACTACTTTATTTCTAAGAGTTCGGTATTGTTTTTGATCAGCTAGTTCGCAAGAAATGTTAGCTTTTGTTTTAGCGTTATCTCTAGACAGCATTACATTTTTAAGATTTTTGTCCAACCAAGGGGCACTTTTATTTCTCACAGCTCTTTTTCTGAGAGGAGCATGCTTGTCAACTATTTTCATTAGTATGTCCATAAACCTATTAAGGGCTAAGTCAGGGTCACGATCTTCACACACTTCTGACCAGTCCACACCTTGAATTTCACCCACATACTGCTCTTGGTTGAAATATCTATAAGTTCTTTTATGAATTATTTTACAGCCACCTTTAGGCAATTTAGTTTTCCTTGTGACTCCTATGATATTATGGTCACTACAACCAGTGGGCACAGAGACTGCTTTGGAGCATTGTTCAAAAGTGTTTGTAAATATATGATCTATACATGTTGCAGATAACACCAATGTACTGGTAGCAACCCTAGTGGGTTGAGTTATGATTTGTTTTAGGCCACATATTGTAGCTGTAGATTTAAGCTTCTTATACATTGGACAGTTTGGTGACAGCCAGTCAATGTTAAAATCACCTAAAATAAATATCTCTCTGTTTTGATCACAAACAGCATCAAACATTTCACATATGTTATCCAAATATTAAATATATTGGCACTGGGAGGTCTGTATACACACCCAACTAAGATAGGCTTTATGTGTGGTATATGAACTTGTACCCATAATACTTCAATATTCTGCCATATGAAGTCATTTCTAACATTAACTGGGATGTTATCCTTAACATAGAATGCAACACCACCACGTCTATTTCTGTCCCTCCTAAATAATCTATAGCCGTCTATCTTCACATCAACATCCGGGAAGCTAGAATCTAAGTGTGTTTCAGACAAAGCTAGGATTTCAATACTATTGGACTGCAAAATCTGATATATATCATTAGTTTTGTATCTCAAACTGCAGATATTCAAGTGCGCTATTGTAATACCTTTAATTGGAAAAGCTGAATGACAAGTCAATAGCCATGATCTAAATTACAAGTAAAAACACACAAAAATACAAATAAACAAAACAAAAAGAATGTTTACATACTTCTAACTAGGCTCCTCCACTCTTGGATTTTATGACCAGTTTATCATATTTCAGAGTGGCTATTTCTCCTCTTTCCCAGGCAGCTCGCAGCTTGGGTAGCAGTTCTTTTCTTTTCTTCATTACAGCCTCAGAGAAGTCCTCATTTATGTAGATGCGTGTGCCTTTTAATTTCTTTGCAGAGGATAAAATGGTCTGCTTGTCCTTGAATCGCAGGAGTTTGACAATTATCTGTCTGGGTCTTCCACCCTCCTGATGCTGGCCAATCCTGTGGGCCCGTTCAATTTCAATATTGTTGTAATTTAGACCCATTTTGCTGACCAACATATCCTTGATTTTCTTCTCGGATACATCCCAGCTCTCTCCTCTTTCCTCAGAAATGCCATCTACTATAAGGTTGTTTCTTCGTGACTGGTTCTCAATAAAATCCAGCTTTGTAGCCATCTTGTCCAGCTCCTCCTTTGATTTAAGTATTTCCGTTTCAAGCTTCTTCAACTTATTCATTTCCTCTTGTGCTTTAGCCATTTTGTCAACTTTGTCTTGAGTAAATTCCAGGCTGATTTTGATTCCTTGAACATCCTTAAATACATCATCTAAGCGTTTGTTGGTGCCATCAATTATGAGCTGCACAAAAGATTTAAAGTTGTCCTGTTGTTGTTGTAACATGTCTTTGTAAAAATCTTTTTGCTGCTCAAGCGTCTGAGTGAAGAGGCTCATGGTCACCAGTGACTCATCCTCTGGTGGTATAGCCTTTGGTTGTCTGGGAGGCATGTTGTTTCTTACCCTGTGCGTCCACCTGGGCCCTGGGTGTAAAACCAAGAAAGTCCTGGGTAGCTCAAGGGCTTCGGCCTACTCCAGACCTCACTCCAAACAAACAAGATTTTAAGGATATTCCTGCAATATCTTCACTCAATATTGTGGAACAGGTTGAGTTAGAGGCTCCCTGACACGGATACCAAGAGCAAGATGTCTGTCTGTCTGTCTGTCTGTCTGTCTGTCTATCTACCTATGCCCACCACCACCTCCTTCACTTGGAAGGACTCTATCTATCTATCTCTCTATCTATCTCTCTATTTCTCTATCTATCTATCTAAATATCTATCTATCTATCTATCTATCTATCTATGCCCACCACCACCTCCTTCACTTGGAAGGACTCTATCTATCTATCTATCTATCTATCTATCTATCTATCTATCTATCTATCTATCTATCTATCTATCTATCTATCTATCTATCTATCTATCTATCTATCTATCTATCTATCTATCTATCTATCTATCTATCTATCTATGCCCACTACCACCTCCTTCACTTGGAAGGACTCTATCTATCTATGCCCACCACCACCTCCTTCACTTGGAAGGACTCTATCTATCTATGCCCACCACCACCTCCTTCACTTGGAAGGACTCTATCTATCTATCTATCTATCTATCTATCTATCTATCTATCTATCTATCTATCTATCTATCTATCTATCACTGTAAATACTAAACATGATGACAAAAAAATTAAGTATACCAAAAATAAGCTGTCTGTTTGTCTGTCTATGATAAGCTATCTATCTATCTATCTATCTATCTATCTATCTATCTATCTATCTATCTATCTATCTATCTATCTATCTATCTATCTATCTATCTATCTATCTATCTATCTATCTATCTATCTATAACTGTAAATACTAAACATGATGACAAAAAAATAAAACATACCAAAAATAAGCTGCCTGTCTGTCTGTCTATGATAAGCTATCTATCTATCTATCTATCTATCTATCTATCTATCTATCTATCTATCTATCTATCTATCTATCTATCTATCTATCTATCTATCTATCTATCTATCTATCTATCTATCTATCTATCTATCTATGCCCACCACCACCTCCTTCACTTGGAAGGACTCTATCTATCTATGCCCACCACCACCTCCTTCACTTGGAAGGACTCTATCTATCTATGCCCACCACCACCTCCTTCACTTGGAAGGACTCTATCTATCTATGCCAACCACCACCTCCTTCACTTGGAAGGACTCTATCTATCTATCTATCTATCTATCTATCTATCTATCTATCTATCTATCTATCTATCTATCTAT
>NC_138727.1:10983332-10993332 GCF_965113295.1 Leuciscus leuciscus | reverse complement strand
TATCTATCTATCTATCTATCTATCTATCTATCTATCTATCTATCTATCTATCTATCTATCTATCTATCTATCTATGCCCACCACCACCTCCTTCACTTGGAAGGACTCTATCTATCTATCTATCTATCTATCTATCTATCTATCTATCTATCTATCTATCTATCTATCTATCTATCTATCTATCTATGCCCACCACCACCTCCTTCACTTGGAAGGACTCTATCTATCTATCTATCTATCTATCTATCTATCTATCTATCTATCTATCTATCTATCTATCTATCTATCTATCTATCTATCTATCTATGCCCACCACCACCTCCTTCACTTGGAAGGACTCTATCTATCTATCTATCTATCTATCTATCTATCTATCTATCTATCTATCTATCTATCTATCTATCTATCTATCTATCTATCTATCTATCTATCTATCTATGCCCACCACCACCTCCTTCACTTGGAAGGACTCTATCTATCTATCTATCTATATATCTATCTATCTATCTATCTATCTATCTATCTATCTATCTATCTATCTATCTATCTATCTATCTATCTATCTATCTATCTATCTATCTATCTATGCCCACCACCACCTCCTTCACTTGGAAGGACTCTATCTATCTATCTATCTATCTATCTATCTATCTATCTATCTATCTATCTATCTATCTATCTATCTATCTATCTATCTATCTATCTATCTATCTATCTATCTATCTATCTATCTATCTATCTATCTATGCCCACCACGACCCCCTTCACTTGGAAGGACTCTATCTATCTATCTATCTATCTATCTATCTATCTATCTATCTATCTATCTATCTATCTATCTATCTATCTATCTATCTATCTATCTATCTATGCCCACCACCACCTCCTTCACTTGGAAGGACTCTATCTATCTATCTATCTATCTATCTATCTATCTATCTATCTATCTATCTATCTATCTATGCCCACCACCACCTCCTTCACTTGGAAGGACTCTATCTATCTATCTATCTATCTATCTATCTATCTATCTATCTATCTATCTATCTATCTATCTATCTATCTATGCCCACCACCACCTCCTTCACTTGGAAGGACTCTATCTATCTATCTATCTATCTATCTATCTATCTATCTATCTATCTATCTATCTATCTATCTATCTATCTATCTATCTATCTATCTATCTATCTATCTATCTACCTATCTATCTATGCCCACCACCACCTCCTTCACTTGGAAGGACTCTATCTATCTATCTATCTATCTATCTATCTATCTATCTATCTATCTATCTATCTATCTATCTATCTATCTATCTATCTATCTATCTATCTATCTATCTATCTATCTATCTATCTATGCCCACCACCACCTCCTTCACTTGGAAGGACTCTATCTATCTATCTATCTATCTATCTATCTATCTATCTATCTATCTATCTATCTATCTATCTATCTATCTATCTATCTATCTATCTATCTATGCCCACCACCACCTCCTTCACTTGGAAGGACTCTATCTATCTATCTATCTATCTATCTATCTATCTATCTATCTATCTATCTATCTATCTATCTATCTATCTATCTATCTATCTATCTATCTATCTATGCCCACCACCACCTCCTTCACTTGGAAGGACTCTATCTATCTATCTATCTATCTATCTATCTATCTATCTATCTATCTATCTATCTATCTATCTATCTATCTATCTATCTATCTATCTATCTATCTATCTATCTATCTATCTATGCCCACCACCACCTCCTTCACTTGGAAGGACTCTATCTATCTATCTATCTATCTATCTATCTATCTATCTATCTATCTATCTATCTATCTATCTATCTATCTATCTATCTATCTATCTATCAATCTATCTATGCCCACCACCACCTCATTCACTTGGAAGGACTCTCTCTCTCTCTCTATCTATCTCTCTATCTCTCTATCTATCTATCTATCTATCTATCTATCTATCTATCTATCTATCTATCTATCTATCTATGCCCACCACCACCTCCTTCACTTGGAAGGACTCTATCTATCTATCTATCTATCTATCTATCTATCTATCTATCTATCTATCTATCTATCTATCTATCTATCTATCTATAATAAACTGTCTATCTATCTATCTATCTATCTATCTATCTATCTATCTAAGTCCCAATGTGTAAGTGTCCACCGGTGTATATACAATCCAACTGTAGTGATAATCCCAGAAAAGTGATGAGGTTTGCTGGAATGGAAAGTCCTTAAAAGAAACTCCTCAATCCAGTTTTGGTCGTCTTGATAGAGACCCCGCTTGTTTGCCATGCTGCTTCCTTTATGCTGGCCATTTCCTGCAGACCCAGAATGGTTAAAAGACATACACACATCAAAACAAATAAGTGGAATAAAATGGATTAAAATGACTAAGACAACATGTAAACCTATTGTGGCGAGGGGGGCGTGGTTTTGCGGAGTCTGTAGCGGGAGAGAGAGGACGGAGCAGAACGGAGCGTAAGTAGGTCAAGTGCAGATGATGAACACCTGTGTCTGATTTCAGTAATTGGCGTACCTGGCGGGGACTGCATGGCGGCGGCGATCTTCTTCCTTCCCGGGTTTCGGCACCAGTGTGATGAGGTTCAGTTCAGTAATGGTGAGGAAGGAAGAAGACAGGGGTCGGCTTGAGCTGGGACACTCCATTTATTCACTTTTCTCAAAGGGGTAAAACAAAAGGTGCACACAAAGTGCATTCACCGTGCACAAGCACAGCCACAAAACACAATAACTCAGAAGCTGATCAAGAGTCATCGAAAGAATATTCTTTTCATTTTCTCAAAGGGGTAAAACAAAAGGTGCACACAAAGTGCATTCACCGTGCACAAGCACAGCCACAAAACACAATAACTCAGAATATTCTTTCGATGACTCTTGATCAGCTTCTTTTCATTTTCTCAAAGGGGTAAAACAAAAGGTGCACACAAAGTGCATTCACCGTGCACAAGCACAGCCACATGTACATGCAAACGAGGTCCCAGCTCGTCTCTCTCTCCCCCTCTCTCCCGCACGCCGGCTTATATCCGGTCTCTCCACGCCAATTACTGAAATCAGACACAGGTGTTCATCATCTGCACTTGACCTACTTACGCTCCGCTCCGTCCTCTCTCTCCCGCTACAGACTCCGCAAAACCACTCCCCCCTCGCCACACCTATTAAAACTCTAATATACATAAAATCATTATAATATATAGATTGGTTAAAACATGTGTCATGTGTGACAGTGTCACAACCTCCTTCACTTGGAAGGACTCTATCTATCTATCTATCTATCTATCTATCTATCTATCTATCTATCTATCTATCTATCTATCTATCTATCTATCTATCTATCTATCTATGCCCACCACCACCTCCTTCACTTGGAAGGACTCTATCTATCTATCTATCTATGTATCTATCTATCTATCTATCTATCTATCTATCTATCTATCTATCTATCTATCTATCTATCTATCTATCTATCTATCTATCTATCTATCTATCTATCTATGCCCACCACCAGCTCCTTCACTTGGAAGGACTCTATCTATCTATCTATCTATGCCCACCACCACCTCCTTCACTTGGAAGGACTCTATCTATCTATCCCCACCACCACCTCCTTCACTTGGAAGGACTCTATCTATCTATCTATCTATCTATCTATCTATCTATCTATCTATCTATCTATCTATCTATCTATCTATCTATCTATCTATCTATCTATCTATCTATCTATCTATCTATCTATCTATCTATCCCCACCACCACCTCCTTCACTTGGAAGGACTCTATCTATCTATCCCCACCACCACCTCCTTCACTTGGAAGGACTCTATCTATCTATCTATCTATCTATCTATCTATCTATCTATCTATCTATCTATCTATCTATCTATCTATCTATCTATCTATCTATCCCCACCACCACCTCCTTCACTTGGAAGGACTCTATCTATCTATCTATCTATCTATCTATCTATCTATCTATCTATCTATCTATCTATCTATCTATCTATCTATCTATCTATCTATCTATCTATCTATCTATGCCCACCACCACCTCCTTCACTTGGAAGGACTCTATCTATCTATCTATCTATCTATCTATCTATCTATCTATCTATCTATCTATCTATCTATCTATCTATCTATCTATCTATCTATCTATCTATCTATCTATCTATCTATGCCCACCACCACCTCCTTCACTTGGAAGGACTATCTATCTATCTATCTATCTATCTATCTATCTATCTATCTATCTATCTATCTATCTATCTATCTATCTATGCCCACCACGACCCCCTTCACTTGGAAGGACTATCTATCTATCTATCTATCTATCTATCTATCTATCTATCTATCTATCTATCTATCTATCTATCTATCTATCTATCTATCTATCTATCTATCTATCTATCTATGCCCACCACCACCTCCTTCACTTGGAAGGACTATCTATCTATCTATCTATCTATCTATCTATCTATCTATCTATCTATCTATCTATCTATCTATCTATCTATCTATCTATGCCCACCACGACCCCCTTCACTTGGAAGGACTCTATCTATCTATCTATCTATCTATCTATCTATCTATCTATCTATCTATCTATCTATCTATCTATCTATCTATCTATCTATCTATCTATCTATGCCCACCACCACCTCCTTCACTTGGAAGGACTCTATCTATCTATCTATCTATCTATCTATCTATCTATCTATCTATCTATCTATCTATCTATCTATCTATCTATCTATCTATCTATCTATCTATCTATCTATGCCCACCACCACCTCCTTCACTTGGAAGGACTATCTATCTATCTATCTATCTATCTATCTATCTATCTATCTATCTATCTATGCCCACCACGACCCCCTTCACTTGGAAGGACTCTATCTATCTATCTATCTATCTATCTATCTATCTATCTATCTATCTATCTATCTATCTATCTATCTATCTATCTATCTATCTATCTATCTATCTATCTATCTATCTATCTATGCCCACCACGACCCCCTTCACTTGGAAGGACTCTATCTATCTATCTATCTATCTATCTATCTATCTATCTATCTATCTATCTATGCCCACCACGACCCCCTTCACTTGGAAGGACTCTATCTATCTATCTATCTATCTATCTATCTATCTATCTATCTATCTATCTATCTATCTATCTATCTATCTATCTATCTATCTATCTATCTATCTATGCCCACCACCACCTCCTTCACTTGGAAGGACTCTATCTATCTATCTATCTATCTATCTATCTATCTATCTATCTATCTATCTATCTATCTATCTATCTATCTATCTATCTATCTATCTATCTATCTATCTATCTATCTATCTATGCCCACCACCACCTCCTTCACTTGGAAGGACTCTATCTATCTATCTATCTATCTATCTATCTATCTATCTATCTATCTATCTATCTATCTATCTATCTATCTATCTATCTATCTATCTATCTATCTATCTATGCCCACCACCACCTCCTTCACTTGGAAGGACTCTATCTATCTATCTATCTATCTATCTATCTATCTATCTATCTATCTATCTATCTATCTATCTATCTATCTATCTATGCCCACCACCACCTCCTTCACTTGGAAGGACTCTATCTATCTATCTATCTATCTATCTATCTATCTATCTATCTATCTATCTATCTATCTATCTATCTATCTATCTATCTATCTATCTATCTATCTATCTATCTATCTATCTATCTATCTATGCCCACCACCACCTCCTTCACTTGGAAGGACTCTATCTATCTATCTATCTATCTATCTATCTATCTATCTATCTATCTATCTATCTATCTATCTATGCCCACCACGACCCCCTTCACTTGGAAGGACTCTATCTATCTATCTATCTATCTATCTATCTATCTATCTATCTATCTATCTATCTATCTATCTATCTATCTATCTATCTATCTATCTATCTATCTATCTATCTATCTATCTATCTATCTATCTATCTATGCCCACCACCACCTCCTTCACTTGGAAGGACTCTATCTATCTATCTATCTATCTATCTATCTATCTATCTATCTATCTATCTATCTATCTATCTATCTATCTATCTATCTATCTATCTATCTATGCCCACCACCACCTCCTTCACTTGGAAGGACTCTATCTATCTATCTATCTATCTATCTATCTATCTATCTATCTATCTATCTATCTATCTATCTATCTATCTATCTATCTATCTATCTATCTATCTATCTATCTATCTATCTATCTATGCCCACCACCACCTCCTTCACTTGGAAGGACTCTATCTATCTATCTATCTATCTATCTATCTATCTATCTATCTATCTATCTATCTATCTATCTATCTATCTATCTATCTATCTATCTATCTATCTATCTATCTACCTATCTATCTATGCCCACCACCACCTCCTTCACTTGGAAGGACTCTATCTATCTATCTATCTATCTATCTATCTATCTATCTATCTATCTATCTATCTATCTATCTATCTATCTATCTATCTATCTATCTATCTATCTATCTATCTATCTCCACCACCACCTCCTTCACTTGGAAGGACTCTATCTATCTATCTATCTATCTATATATCTATATATCTATCTATCTATCTATCTATCTATCTATCTATCTATCTATCTATCTATCTATCTATCTATCTATCTATCTATCTATCTATCTATGCCCACCACCACCTCCTTCACTTGGAAGGACTCTATCTATCTATCTATCTATCTATCTATCTATCTATCTATCTATCTATCTATCTATCTATCTATCTATCTATCTATCTATCTATCTATCTATCTATCTATCTATGCCCACCACCACCTCCTTCACTTGGAAGGACTCTATCTATCTATCTATCTATCTATCTATCTATCTATCTATCTATCTATCTATGCCCACCACCACCTCCTTCACTTGGAAGGACTCTATCTATCTATCTATCTATCTATCTATCTATCTATCTATCTATCTATCTATCTATCTATCTATCTATCTATCTATCTATCTATGCCCACCACCACCTCCTTCACTTGGAAGGACTCTATCTATCTATCTATCTATATATCTATATATCTATCTATCTATCTATCTATCTATCTATCTATCTATCTATCTATCTATCTATCTATCTATCTATCTATCTATCTATCTATCTATGCCCACCACCACCTCCTTCACTTGGAAGGACTCACTCTATCTATCTATCTATCTATCTATCTATCTATCTATCTATCTATCTATCTATCTATCTATCTATCTATCTATCTATCTATCTATCTATCTATCTATCTATCTATCTATCTATGCCCACCACCACCTCCTTCACTTGGAAGGACTCTATCTATCTATCTATCTATCTATCTATCTATCTATCTATCTATCTATCTATCTATCTATCTATCTATCTATCTATCTATCTATCTATCTATCTATCTATCTATGCCCACCACCACCTCCTTCACTTGGAAGGACTCTATCTATCTATCTATCTATCTATCTATCTATCTATCTATCTATCTATCTATCTATCTATCTATCTATCTATCTATCTATCTATCTATCTATGCCCACCACCACCTCCTTCACTTGGAAGGACTCTATCTATCTATCTATCTATCTATCTATCTATCTATCTATCTATCTATCTATCTATCAATCTATCTATGCCCACCACCACCTCATTCACTTGGAAGGACTCTCTCTCTCTCTCTATCTATCTCTCTATCTCTCTATCTCTCTATCTATCTATCTATCTATCTATCTATCTATCTATCTATCTATCTATCTATCTATCTATCTATGCCCACCACCACCTCCTTCACTTGGAAGGACTCTATCTATCTATCTATCTATCTATCTATCTATCTATCTATCTATAATAAACTGTCTATCTATCTATCTATCTATCTATCTATCTATCTATCTAAGTCCCAATGTGTAAGTGTCCACCGGTGTATATACAATCCAACTGTAGTGATAATCCCAGAAAAGTGATGAGGTTTGCTGGAATGGAAAGTCCTTAAAAGAAACTCCTCAATCCAGTTTTGGTCGTCTTGATAGAGACCCCGCTTGTTTGCCATGCTGCTTCCTTTATGCTGGCCATTTCCTGCAGACCCAGAATGGTTAAAAGACATACACACATCAAAACAAATAAGTGGAATAAAATGGATTAAAATGACTAAGACAACATGTAAACCTATTGTGGCGAGGGGGGCGTGGTTTTGCGGAGTCTGTAGCGGGAGAGAGAGGACGGAGCAGAACGGAGCGTAAGTAGGTCAAGTGCAGATGATGAACACCTGTGTCTGATTTCAGTAATTGGCGTACCTGGCGGGGACTGCATGGCGGCGGCGATCTTCTTCCTTCCCGGGTTTCGGCACCAGTGTGATGAGGTTCAGTTCAGTAATGGTGAGGAAGGAAGAAGACAGGGGTCGGCTTGAGCTGGGACACTCCATTTATTCACTTTTCTCAAAGGGGTAAAACAAAAGGTGCACACAAAGTGCATTCACCGTGCACAAGCACAGCCACAAAACACAATAACTCAGAAGCTGATCAAGAGTCATCGAAAGAATATTCTTTTCATTTTCTCAAAGGGGTAAAACAAAAGGTGCACACAAAGTGCATTCACCGTGCACAAGCACAGCCACAAAACACAATAACTCAGAATATTCTTTCGATGACTCTTGATCAGCTTCTTTTCATTTTCTCAAAGGGGTAAAACAAAAGGTGCACACAAAGTGCATTCACCGTGCACAAGCACAGCCACATGTACATGCAAACGAGGTCCCAGCTCGTCTCTCTCTCCCCCTCTCTCCCGCACGCCGGCTTATATCCGGTCTCTCCACGCCAATTACTGAAATCAGACACAGGTGTTCATCATCTGCACTTGACCTACTTACGCTCCGCTCTGCTCCGTCCTCTCTCTCCCGCTACAGACTCCGCAAAACCACTCCCCCCTCGCCACACCTATTAAAACTCTAATATACATAAAATCATTATAATATATAGAGTGGTTAAAACATGTGTCATGTGTGACAGTGTCACAACCTCCTTCACTTGGAAGGACTCTATCTATCTATCTATCTATCTATCTATCTATCTATCTATCTATCTATCTATCTATCTATCTATCTATCTATCTATCTATCTATCTATCTATCTATCTATCTATCTATCTATCTATGCCCACCACCAGCTCCTTCACTTGGAAGGACTCTATCTATCTATCTATCTATCTATCTATCTATCTATCTATCTATCTATCTATCTATCTATCTATCTATCTATCTATCTATCTATCTATCTATCTATCTATCTATCTATCTATGCCCACCACCACCTCCTTCACTTGGAAGGACTCTATCTATCTATCCCCACCACCACCTCCTTCACTTGGAAGGACTCTATCTATCTATCTATCTATCTATCTATCTATCTATCTATCTATCTATCTATCTATCTATCTATCTATCTATCTATCTATCTATCTATCCCCACCACCACCTCCTTCACTTGGAAGGACTCTATCTATCTATCTATCTATCTATCTATCTATCTATCTATCTATCTATCTATCTATCTATCTATCTATCTATCTATCTATCTATCTATCTATCTATCTATCTATCTATCTATCCCCACCACCACCTCCTTCACTTGGAAGGACTCTATCTATCTATCTATCTATCTATCTATCTATCTATCTATCTATCTATCTATCTATCTATCTATCTATGCCCACCACCACCTCCTTCACTTGGAAGGACTCTATCTATCTATCTATCTATCTATCTATCTATCTATCTATCTATCTATCTATCTATCTATCTATCTATCTATCTATCTATCTATCTATCTATCTATCTATCTATGCCCACCACCACCTCCTTCACTTGGAAGGACTCTATCTAT
>NC_138727.1:10968332-10975832 GCF_965113295.1 Leuciscus leuciscus | reverse complement strand
TATCTATCTATCTATCTATCTATGCCCACCACCACCTCCTTCACTTGGAAGGACTCTATCTATCTATCTATCTATCTATCTATGCCCACCACCACCTCCTTCACTTGGAAGGACTCTATCTATCTATCTATCTATCTATCTATGCCCACCACCACCTCCTTCACTTGGAAGGACTCTATCTATCTATCTATCTATCTATCTATGCCCACCACCACCTCCTTCACTTGGAAGGACTCTATCTATCTATCTATCTATCTATCTATCTATCTATCTATCTATCTATCTATCTATCTATCTACCTATGCCCACCACCACCTCCTTCACTTGGAAGGACTCTATCTATCTATCTATCTATGCCCACCACCACCTCCTTCACTTGGAAGGACTCTATCTATCTATCTATCTATGCCCACCACCACCTCCTTCACTTGGAAGGACTCTATCTATCTATCTATCTATCTATCTATCTATCTATCTATCTATCTATCTATCTATCTATCTATCTATCTATCTATCTATGCCCACCACCACCTCCTTCACTTGGAAGGACTCTATCTATCTATCTATCTATCTATCTATGCCCACCACCACCTCCTTCACTTGGAAGGACTCTATCTATCTATCTATCTATGCCCACCACCACCTCCTTCACTTGGAAGGACTCTATCTATCTATCTATCTATGCCCACCACCACCTCCTTCACTTGGAAGGACTCTATCTATCTATCTATCTATGCCCACCACCACCTCCTTCACTTGGAAGGACTCTATCTATCTATGCCCACCACCACCTCCTTCACTTGGAAGGACTCTATCTATCTATGCCCACCACCACCTCCTTCACTTGGAAGGACTCTATCTATCTATGCCCACCACCACCTCCTTCACTTGGAAGGACTCTATCTATCTATGCCCACCACCACCTCCTTCACTTGGAAGGACTCTATCTATCTATGCCCACCACCACCTCCTTCACTTGGAAGGACTCTATCTATCTATCTATCTATCTATCTATCTATCTATCTATCTATCTATCTATCTATCTATGCCCACCACCACCTCCTTCACTTGGAAGGACTCTATCTATCTATCTATCTATGCCCACCACCACCTCCTTCACTTGGAAGGACTCTATCTATCTATCTATCTATCTATGCCCACCACCACCTCCTTCACTTGGAAGGACTCTATCTATCTATGCCCACCACCACCTCCTTCACTTGGAAGGACTCTATCTATCTATGCCCACCACCACCTCCTTCACTTGGAAGGACTCTATCTATCTATGCCCACCACCACCTCCTTCACTTGGAAGGACTCTATCTATCTATCTATCTATCTATCTATCTATCTATCTATCTATCTATCTATCTATCTATCTATCTATCTATCTATCTATCTATCTATCTATCTATCTAAGTCCCAATGTGTAAGTGTCCACCGGTGTATATACAATCCAACTGTAGTGATAATCCCAGAAAAGTGATGAGGTTTGCTGGAATGGAAAGTCCTTAAAAGAAACTCCTCAATCCAGTTTTGGTCGTCTTGATAGAGACCCCGCTTGTTTGCCATGCTGCTTCCTTTATGCTGGCCATTTCCTGCAGACCCAGAATGGTTAAAAGACATACACACATCAAAACAAATAAGTGGAATAAAATGGATTAAAATGACTAAGACAACATGTATACCTATTGTGGCGAGGGGGGCGTGGTTTTGCGGAGTCTGTAGCGGGAGAGAGAGGACGGAGCAGAACGGAGCGTAAGTAGGTCAAGTGCAGATGATGAACACCTGTGTCTGATTTCAGTAATTGGCGTACCTGGCGGGGACTGCATGGCGGCGGCGATCTTCTTCCTTCCCGGGTTTCGGCACCAGTGTGATGAGGTTCAGTTCAGTAATGGTGAGGAAGGAAGAAGACAGGGGTCGGCTTGAGCTGGGACACTCCATTTATTCACTTTTCTCAAAGGGGTAAACCAAAAGGTGCACACAAAGTGCATTCACCGTGCACAAGCACAGCCACAAAACACAATAACTCAGAAGCTGATCAAGAGTCATCGAAAGAATATTCTTTTCATTTTCTCAAAGGGGTAAAACAAAAGGTGCACACAAAGTGCATTCACCGTGCACAAGCACAGCCACAAAACACAATAACTCAGAATATTCTTTCGATGACTCTTGATCAGCTTCTTTTCATTTTCTCAAAGGGGTAAAACAAAAGGTGCACACAAAGTGCATTCACCGTGCACAAGCACAGCCACATGTACATGCACACGAGGTCCCAGCTCGTCTCTCTCTCCCCCTCTCTCCCGCACGCCGGCTTATATCCGGTCTCTCCACGCCAATTACTGAAATCAGACACAGGTGTTCATCATCTGCACTTGACCTACTTACGCTCCGCTCTGCTCCGTCCTCTCTCTCCCGCTACAGACTCCGCAAAACCACTCCCCCCTCGCCACACCTATTAAAACTCTAATATACATAAAATCATTATAATATATAGAGTGGTTAAAACATGTGTCATGTGTGACAGTGTCACAACCTCCTTCACTTGGAAGGACTCTATCTATCTATCTATCTATCTATCTATCTATCTATCTATCTATCTATCTATCTATCTATCTATCTATCTATCTATCTATCTATCTATCTATCTATCTATCTATGCCCACCACCACCTCCTTCACTTGGAAGGACTCTATCTATCTATCTATCTATCTATCTATCTATCTATCTATCTATCTATCTATCTATCTATCTATCTATCTATCTATCTATCTATCTATCTATCTATCTATCTATGCCCACCACCAGCTCCTTCACTTGGAAGGACTCTATCTATCTATCTATCTATCTATCTATCTATCTATCTATCTATCTATCTATCTATCTATCTATCTATCTATCTATCTATCTATCTATCTATCTATCTATCTATGCCCACCACCACCTCCTTCACTTGGAAGGACTCTATCTATCTATCCCCACCACCACCTCCTTCACTTGGAAGGACTCTATCTATCTATCTATCTATCTATCTATCTATCTATCTATCTATCTATCTATCTATCTATCTATCTATCTATCTATCTATCCCCACCACCACCTCCTTCACTTGGAAGGACTCTATCTATCTATCTATCTATCTATCTATCTATCTATCTATCTATCTATCTATCTATCTATCTATCTATCTATCTATCTATCTATCTATCTATCTATCTATCTATCCCCACCACCACCTCCTTCACTTGGAAGGACTCTATCTATCTATCTATCTATCTATCTATCTATCTATCTATCTATCTATCTATCTATCTATGCCCACCACCACCTCCTTCACTTGGAAGGACTCTATCTATCTATCTATCTATCTATCTATCTATCTATCTATCTATCTATCTATCTATCTATCTATCTATCTATCTATCTATCTATCTATCTATCTATCTATCTATCTATCTATCTATGCCCACCACCACCTCCTTCACTTGGAAGGACTCTATCTATCTATCTATCTATCTATCTATCTATCTATCTATCTATCTATCTATCTATCTATCTATCTATCTATGCCCACCACGACCCCCTTCACTTGGAAGGACTCTATCTATCTATCTATCTATCTATCTATCTATCTATCTATCTATCTATCTATCTATCTATCTATCTATCTATGCCCACCACCACCTCCTTCACTTGGAAGGACTCTATCTATCTATCTATCTATCTATCTATCTATCTATCTATCTATCTATCTATCTATCTATCTATCTATCTATCTATCTATCTATCTATCTATCCCCACCACCACCTCCTTCACTTGGAAGGACTCTATCTATCTATCTATCTATCTATCTATCTATCTATCTATCTATCTATCTATCTATCTATCTATCTATCTATGCCCACCACCACCTCCTTCACTTGGAAGGACTCTATCTATCTATCTATGCCCACCACCACCTCCTTCACTTGGAAGGACTCTATCTATCTATCCCCACCACCACCTCCTTCACTTGGAAGGACTCTATCTATCTATCTATCTATCTATCTATCTATCTATCTATCTATCTATCTATCTATCTATCTATCTATCTATCTATCTATCTATGCCCACCACGACCCCCTTCAATTGGAAGGACTCTATCTATCTATCTATCTATCTATCTATCTATCTATCTATCTATCTATCTATCTATCTATCTATGCCCACCACCACCTCCTTCACTTGGAAGGACTCTATCTATCTATCTATCCCCACCACCACCTCCTTCACTTGGAAGGACTCTATCTATCTATCTATCTATATATCTATCTATCTATCTATCTATCTATCTATCTATCTATGCCCACCACGACCCCCTTCACTTGGAAGGACTCTATCTATCTATCTATCTATCTATCTATCTATCTATCTATCTATCTATCTATCTATCTATCTATCTATCTATCTATCTATCTATCTATCCCCACCACCACCTCCTTCACTTGGAAGGACTCTATCTATCTATCTATCTATGCCCACCACCACCTCCTTCACTTGGAAGGACTCTATCTATCTATCTATCTATCTATCTATCTATCTATCTATCTATCTATCTATCTATCTATCTATCTATCTATCTATCTATCTATCTATCTATCTATGCCCACCACCACCTCCTTCACTTGGAAGGACTCTATCTATCTATCTATGCCCACCACCACCTCCTTCACTTGGAAGGACTCTATCTATCTATCCCCACCACCACCTCCTTCACTTGGAAGGACTCTATCTATCTATCTATCTATCTATCTATCTATCTATCTATCTATCTATGCCCACCACGACCCCCTTCAATTGGAAGGACTCTATCTATCTATCTATCTATCTATCTATCTATCTATCTATCTATCTATCTATCTATCTATCTATCTATCTATCTATCTATCTATCTATCTATCTATCTATGCCCACCACCACCTCCTTCACTTGGAAGGACTCTATCTATCTATCTATCCCCACCACCACCTCCTTCACTTGGAAGGACTCTATCTATCTATCTATCTATCTATCTATCTATCTATCTATCTATCTATCTATCTATCTATCTATCTATCTATCTATGCCCACCACGACCCCCTTCACTTGGAAGGACTCTATCTATCTATCTATCTATCTATCTATCTATCTATCTATCTATCTATCTATCTATCTATCTATCTATCTATCTATCTATCTATCTATCTATCTATCTATCTATCTATGCCCACCACCACCTCCTTCACTTGGAAGGACTCTATCTATCTATCTATCTATCTATCTATCTATCTATCTATCTATCTATCTATCTATCTATCTATCTATCTATCTATCTATCTATCTATGCCCACCACCAGCTCCTTCACTTGGAAGGACTCTATCTATCTATCTATCTATCTATCTATCTATCTATCTATCTATCTATCTATCTATCTATCTATCTATCTATCTATCTATCTATCTATCTATCTATCTATCTATGCCCACCACCACCTCCTTCACTTGGAAGGACTCTATCTATCTATCCCCACCACCACCTCCTTCACTTGGAAGGACTCTATCTATCTATCTATCTATCTATCTATCTATCTATCTATCTATCTATCTATCTATCTATCTATCTATCTATCTATCTATCTATCTATCCCCACCACCACCTCCTTCACTTGGAAGGACTCTATCTATCTATCTATCTATCTATCTATCTATCTATCTATCTATCTATCTATCTATCTATCTATCTATCTATCTATCTATCTATCCCCACCACCACCTCCTTCACTTGGAAGGACTCTATCTATCTATCTATCTATCTATCTATCTATCTATCTATCTATCTATCTATCTATGCCCACCACCACCTCCTTCACTTGGAAGGACTCTATCTATCTATCTATCTATCTATCTATCTATCTATCTATCTATCTATCTATCTATCTATCTATCTATCTATCTATCTATCTATCTATCTATCTATCTATCTATGCCCACCACCACCTCCTTCACTTGGAAGGACTCTATCTATCTATCTATCTATCTATCTATCTATCTATCTATCTATCTATCTATCTATCTATCTATCTATCTATCTATCTATCTATCTATCTATCTATCTATCTATCTATCTATGCCCACCACGACCCCCTTCACTTGGAAGGACTCTATCTATCTATCTATCTATCTATCTATCTATCTATCTATCTATCTATCTATCTATCTATCTATGCCCACCACCACCTCCTTCACTTGGAAGGACTCTATCTATCTATCTATCTATCTATCTATCTATCTATCTATCTATCTATCTATCTATCTATCTATCTATCTATCTATCTATCTATCTATCCCCACCACCACCTCCTTCACTTGGAAGGACTCTATCTATCTATCTATCTATCTATCTATCTATCTATCTATCTATCTATCTATCTATCTATCTATGCCCACCACCACCTCCTTCACTTGGAAGGACTCTATCTATCTATCTATGCCCACCACCACCTCCTTCACTTGGAAGGACTCTATCTATCTATCCCCACCACCACCTCCTTCACTTGGAAGGACTCTATCTATCTATCTATCTATCTATCTATCTATCTATCTATCTATCTATCTATCTATCTATCTATCTATCTATCTATCTATGCCCACCACGACCCCCTTCAATTGGAAGGACTCTATCTATCTATCTATCTATCTATCTATCTATCTATCTATCTATCTATCTATCTATCTATCTATGCCCACCACCACCTCCTTCACTTGGAAGGACTCTATCTATCTATCTATCCCCACCACCACCTCCTTCACTTGGAAGGACTCTATCTATCTATCTATCTATATATCTATCTATCTATCTATCTATCTATCTATCTATCTATCTATGCCCACCACGACCCCCTTCACTTGGAAGGACTCTATCTATCTATCTATCTATCTATCTATCTATCTATCTATCTATCTATCTATCTATCTATCTATCCCCACCACCACCTCCTTCACTTGGAAGGACTCTATCTATCTATCTATCTATGCCCACCACCACCTCCTTCACTTGGAAGGACTCTATCTATCTATCTATCTATCTATCTATCTATCTATCTATCTATCTATCTATCTATCTATCTATCTATCTATCTATCTATCTATCTATCTATCTATCTATCTATGCCCACCACCACCTCCTTCACTTGGAAGGACTCTATCTATCTATCTATGCCCACCACCACCTCCTTCACTTGGAAGGACTCTATCTATCTATCCCCACCACCACCTCCTTCACTTGGAAGGACTCTATCTATCTATCTATCTATCTATCTATCTATCTATCTATGCCCACCACGACCCCCTTCAATTGGAAGGACTCTATCTATCTATCTATCTATCTATCTATCTATCTATCTATCTATCTATCTATCTATCTATCTATCTATCTATCTATCTATCTATCTATCTATCTATCTATCTATGCCCACCACCAC
>NC_138727.1:10963332-10965832 GCF_965113295.1 Leuciscus leuciscus | reverse complement strand
TCACTTGGAAGGACTCTATCTATCTATGCCCACCACCACCTCCTTCACTTGGAAGGACTCTATCTATCTATCTATCTATCTATCTATCTATCTATCTATCTATCTATCTATCTATCTATCTATCTATCTATCTATCTATCTATCTATCTATCTATCTATCTATCTATGCCCACCACCACCTCCTTCACTTGGAAGGACTCTATCTATCTATCTATCTATCTATCTATCTATCTATCTATCTATCTATCTATCTATCTATCTATCTATCTATCTATCTATCTATCTATCTATCTATCTATCTATCTATGCCCACCACCACCTCCTTCACTTGGAAGGACTCTATATATCTATGCCCACCACCACCTCCTTCACTTGGAAGGACTCTATCTATCTATCTATCTATCTATCTATCTATCTATCTATCTATCTATCTATCTATCTATCTATCTATCTATCTATCTATCTATGCCCACCACCACCTCCTTCACTTGGAAGGACTCTATCTATCTATGCCCACCACCACCTCCTTCACTTGGAAGGACTCTATCTATCTATCTATCTATCTATCTATCTATCTATCTATCTATCTATCTATCTATCTATCTATCTATCTATCTATCTATCTATCTATCTATGCCCACCACCACCTCCTTCACTTGGAAGGACTCTATCTATCTATCTATCTATCTATCTATCTATCTATCTATCTATCTATCTATCTATCTATCTATCTATCTATCTATCTATCTATCTATCTATCTATCTATGCCCACCACCACCTCCTTCACTTGGAAGGACTCTATCTATCTATCTATCTATGCCCACCACCACCTCCTTCACTTGGAAGGACTCTATCTATCTATCTATCTATGCCCACCACCACCTCCTTCACTTGGAAGGACTCTATCTATCTATCTATCTATCTATCTATGCCCACCACCACCTCCTTCACTTGGAAGGACTCTATCTATCTATCTATCTATCTATCTATCTATCTATCTATCTATCTATCTATCTATCTATCTATGCCCACCACCACCTCCTTCACTTGGAAGGACTCTATCTATCTATCTATCTATCTATCTATGCCCACCACCACCTCCTTCACTTGGAAGGACTCTATCTATCTATCTATCTATCTATCTATGCCCACCACCACCTCCTTCACTTGGAAGGACTCTATCTATCTATCTATCTATCTATCTATGCCCACCACCACCTCCTTCACTTGGAAGGACTCTATCTATCTATCTATCTATCTATCTATCTATCTATCTATCTATCTATCTATCTACCTATGCCCACCACCACCTCCTTCACTTGGAAGGACTCTATCTATCTATCTATCTATGCCCACCACCACCTCCTTCACTTGGAAGGACTCTATCTATCTATCTATCTATGCCCACCACCACCTCCTTCACTTGGAAGGACTCTATCTATCTATCTATCTATCTATCTATCTATCTATCTATCTATCTATCTATCTATCTATGCCCACCACCACCTCCTTCACTTGGAAGGACTCTATCTATCTATCTATCTATCTATGCCCACCACCACCTCCTTCACTTGGAAGGACTCTATCTATCTATCTATCTATGCCCACCACCACCTCCTTCACTTGGAAGGACTCTATCTATCTATCTATCTATGCCCACCACCACCTCCTTCACTTGGAAGGACTCTATCTATCTATCTATCTATGCCCACCACCACCTCCTTCACTTGGAAGGACTCTATCTATCTATGCCCACCACCACCTCCTTCACTTGGAAGGACTCTATCTATCTATGCCCACCACCACCTCCTTCACTTGGAAGGACTCTATCTATCTATGCCCACCACCACCTCCTTCACTTGGAAGGACTCTATCTATCTATGCCCACCACCACCTCCTTCACTTGGAAGGACTCTATCTATCTATGCCCACCACCACCTCCTTCACTTGGAAGGACTCTATCTATCTATCTATCTATCTATCTATCTATCTATCTATCTATCTATCTATCTATCTATCTATCTATCTATCTATCTATCTATGCCCACCACCACCTCCTTCACTTGGAAGGACTCTATCTATCTATCTATCTATGCCCACCACCACCTCCTTCACTTGGAAGGACTCTATCTATCTATCTATCTATCTATGCCCACCACCACCTCCTTCACTTGGAAGGACTCTATCTATCTATGCCCACCACCACCTCCTTCACTTGGAAGGACTCTATCTATCTATGCCCACCACCACCTCCTTCACTTGGAAGGACTCTATCTATCTATGCCCACCACCACCTCCTTCACTTGGAAGGACTCTATCTATCTATCTATCTATCTATCTATCTATCTATCTATCTATCTATCTATCTATCTATCTATCTATCTATCTATCTATCTAAGTCCCAATGTGTAAGTGTCCACCGGTGTATATACAATCCAACTGTAGTGATAATCCCAGAAAAGTGATGAGGTTTGCTGGAATGGAAAGTCCTTAAAAGAA
>NC_138727.1:10938332-10943332 GCF_965113295.1 Leuciscus leuciscus | reverse complement strand
TAATATATAGAGTGGTTAAAACATGTGTCATGTGTGACAGTGTCACAACCTCCTTCACTTGGAAGGACTCTATCTATCTATCTATCTATCTATCTATCTATCTATCTATCTATCTATCTATCTATCTATCTATCTATGCCCACCACCACCTCCTTCACTTGGAAGGACTCTATCTATCTATCTATCTATCTATCTATCTATCTATCTATCTATCTATCTATCTATCTATCTATCTATCTATCTATCTATCTATCTATCTATCTATCTATCTATCTATCTATCTATGCCCACCACCAGCTCCTTCACTTGGAAGGACTCTATCTATCTATCTATCTATGCCCACCACCACCTCCTTCACTTGGAAGGACTCTATCTATCTATCCCCACCACCACCTCCTTCACTTGGAAGGACTCTATCTATCTATCTATCTATCTATCTATCTATCTATCTATCTATCTATCTATCTATCTATCTATCTATCTATCTATCTATCTATCTATCTATCTATCCCCACCACCACCTCCTTCACTTGGAAGGACTCTATCTATCTATCTATCTATCTATCTATCTATCTATCTATCTATCTATCTATCTATCTATCTATCCCCACCACCACCTCCTTCACTTGGAAGGACTCTATCTATCTATCTATCTATCTATCTATCTATCTATCTATCTATCTATCTATCTATCTATCTATCTATCTATCTATCTATCTATCTATGCCCACCACCACCTCCTTCACTTGGAAGGACTCTATCTATCTATCTATCTATCTATCTATCTATCTATCTATCTATCTATCTATCTATCTATCTATCTATCTATCTATGCCCACCACGACCCCCTTCACTTGGAAGGACTCTATCTATCTATCTATCTATCTATCTATCTATCTATCTATCTATCTATCTATCTATCTATCTATCTATCTATCTATCTATGCCCACCACGACCCCCTTCACTTGGAAGGACTCTATCTATCTATCTATCTATCTATCTATCTATCTATCTATCTATCTATCTATCTATCTATCTATCTATCTATCTATCTATCCCCACCACCACCTCCTTCACTTGGAAGGACTCTATCTATCTATCTATCTATCTATCTATCTATCTATCTATCTATCTATCTATCTATCTATCTATCTATCTATCTATCCCCACCACCACCTCCTTCACTTGGAAGGACTCTATCTATCTATCTATCTATCCCCACCACCACCTCCTTCACTTGGAAGGACTCTATCTATCTATCTATCTATCTATCTATCTATCTATCTATCTATCTATCTATCTATCTATCTATCTATCTATCTATCTATGCCCACCACCACCTCCTTCACTTGGAAGGACTCTATCTATCTATCTATCTATCTATCTATCTATCTATCTATCTATCTATCTATCTATCTATCTATCTATCTATCTATCTATCTATCTATCTATCTATCTATGCCCACCACCACCTCCTTCACTTGGAAGGACTATCTATCTATCTATCTATCTATCTATCTATCTATCTATCTATCTATGCCCACCACGACCCCCTTCACTTGGAAGGACTCTATCTATCTATCTATCTATCTATCTATCTATCTATCTATCTATCTATCTATCTATCTATCTATCTATCTATCTATCTATCTATCTATGCCCACCACGACCCCCTTCACTTGGAAGGACTCTATCTATCTATCTATCTATCTATCTATCTATCTATCTATCTATCTATCTATCTATCTATCTATCTATCTATCTATCTATCTATCTATCTATCTATGCCCACCACGACCCCCTTCACTTGGAAGGACTCTATCTATCTATCTATCTATCTATCTATCTATCTATCTATCTATCTATCTATCTATCTATCTATCTATCTATCTATCTATCTATCTATCTATCTATCTATGCCCACCACCACCTCCTTCACTTGGAAGGACTCTATCTATCTATCTATCTATCTATCTATCTATCTATCTATCTATCTATCTATCTATCTATCTATCTATCTATCTATCTATCTATCTATCTATCTATCTATGCCCACCACCACCTCCTTCACTTGGAAGGACTCTATCTATCTATCTATCTATCTATCTATCTATCTATCTATCTATCTATCTATCTATCTATCTATCTATCTATCTATCTATCTATCTATCTATCTATCTATGCCCACCACCACCTCCTTCACTTGGAAGGACTCTATCTATCTATCTATCTATCTATCTATCTATCTATCTATCTATCTATCTATCTATCTATCTATCTATCTATCTATCTATCTATCTATCTATCTATCTATGCCCACCACCACCTCCTTCACTTGGAAGGACTCTCTCTATCTATCTATCTATCTATCTATCTATCTATCTATCTATCTATCTATCTATCTATCTATCTATCTATCTATGCCCACCACCACCTCCTTCACTTGGAAGGACTCTATCTATCTATCTATCTATCTATCTATCTATCTATCTATCTATCTATAATAAACTGTCTATCTATCTATCTATCTATCTATCTAAGTCCCAATGTGTAAGTGTCCACCGGTGTATATACAATCCAACTGTAGTGATAATCCCAGAAAAGTGATGAGGTTTGCTGGAATGGAAAGTCCTTAAAAGAAACTCCTCAATCCAGTTTTGGTCGTCTTGATAGAGACCCCGCTTGTTTGCCATGCTGCTTCCTTTATGCTGGCCATTTCCTGCAGACCCAGAATGGTTAAAAGACATACACACATCAAAACAAATAAGTGGAATAAAATGGATTAAAATGACTAAGACAACATGTAAACCTATTGTGGCGAGGGGGGCGTGGTTTTGCGGAGTCTGTAGCGGGAGAGAGAGGACGGAGCAGAACGGAGCGTAAGTAGGTCAAGTGCAGATGATGAACACCTGTGTCTGATTTCAGTAATTGGCGTACCTGGCGGGGACTGCATGGCGGCGGCGATCTTCTTCCTTCCCGGGTTTCGGCACCAGTGTGATGAGGTTCAGTTCAGTAATGGTGAGGAAGGAAGAAGACAGGGGTCGGCTTGAGCTGGGACACTCCATTTATTCACTTTTCTCAAAGGGGTAAAACAAAAGGTGCACACAAAGTGCATTCACCGTGCACAAGCACAGCCACAAAACACAATAACTCAGAAGCTGATCAAGAGTCATCGAAAGAATATTCTTTTCATTTTCTCAAAGGGGTAAAACAAAAGGTGCACACAAAGTGCATTCACCGTGCACAAGCACAGCCACAAAACACAATAACTCAGAATATTCTTTCGATGACTCTTGATCAGCTTCTTTTCATTTTCTCAAAGGGGTAAAACAAAAGGTGCACACAAAGTGCATTCACCGTGCACAAGCACAGCCACATGTACATGCAAACGAGGTCCCAGCTCGTCTCTCTCTCCCCCTCTCTCCCGCACGCCGGCTTATATCCGGTCTCTCCACGCCAATTACTGAAATCAGACACAGGTGTTCATCATCTGCACTTGACCTACTTACGCTCCGCTCTGCTCCGTCCTCTCTCTCCCGCTACAGACTCCGCAAAACCACTCCCCCCTCGCCACACCTATTAAAACTCTAATATACATAAAATCATTATAATATATAGAGTGGTTAAAACATGTGTCATGTGTGACAGTGTCACAACCTCCTTCACTTGGAAGGACTCTATCTATCTATCTATCTATCTATCTATCTATCTATCTATCTATCTATCTATCTATCTATCTATCTATCTATGCCCACCACCACCTCCTTCACTTGGAAGGACTCTATCTATCTATCTATCTATCTATCTATCTATCTATCTATCTATCTATCTATCTATCTATCTATCTATCTATCTATCTATCTATCTATGCCCACCACCAGCTCCTTCACTTGGAAGGACTCTATCTATCTATCTATCTATCTATCTATGCCCACCACCACCTCCTTCACTTGGAAGGACTCTATCTATCTATCCCCACCACCACCTCCTTCACTTGGAAGGACTCTATCTATCTATCTATCTATCTATCTATCTATCTATCTATCTATCTATCTATCTATCTATCTATCTATCTATCTATCTATCTATCTATCCCCACCACCACCTCCTTCACTTGGAAGGACTCTATCTATCTATCTATCTATCTATCTATCTATCTATCTATCTATCTATCTATCTATCTATCTATCTATCTATCTATCTATCTATCTATGCCCACCACCACCTCCTTCACTTGGAAGGACTCTATCTATCTATCTATCTATCTATCTATCTATCTATCTATCTATCTATCTATCTATCTATCTATCTATCTATCTATCTATCTATCTATCTATCTATCTATCTATCTATGCCCACCACCACCTCCTTCACTTGGAAGGACTCTATCTATCTATCTATCTATCTATCTATCTATCTATCTATCTATCTATCTATCTATCTATGCCCACCACGACCCCCTTCACTTGGAAGGACTCTATCTATCTATCTATCTATCTATCTATCTATCTATGCCCACCACGACCCCCTTCACTTGGAAGGACTCTATCTATCTATCTATCTATCTATCTATCTATCTATCTATCTATCTATCTATCTATCTATCTATCTATCTATCTATCCCCACCACCACCTCCTTCACTTGGAAGGACTCTATCTATCTATCTATCTATCTATCTATCTATCTATCTATCTATCTATCTATCTATCTATCTATCTATCTATCTATCTATCTATCTATCTATCTATGCCCACCACCACCTCCTTCACTTGGAAGGACTCTATCTATCTATCTATGCCCACCACCACCTCCTTCACTTGGAAGGACTCTATCTATCTATCCCCACCACCACCTCCTTCACTTGGAAGGACTCTATCTATCTATCTATCTATCTATCTATCTATCTATCTATCTATCTATCTATCTATCTATCTATGCCCACCACGACCCCCTTCACTTGGAAGGACTCTATCTATCTATCTATCTATCTATCTATCT